>NC_086200.1:23090824-23393854 GCF_035770615.1 Melospiza melodia melodia
GTTTGTGGAAAAAGGGCAGGATAGGACTCCGGGAATTACCCTATCACAAGTAACCGGAAAAGGGAGATGTATTGGAACTGTTCCAGGGAATAAGAAACATTTGTGTCAAATAACTAAATTGGTGCAGGATACCTTAAGACCAGCTGAGTGGTTAATTCTGGCAGCTAATACCAAATGGGTATATAATACCCTAGGCGTGACCCCCTGTATCTCTATAACAGCCTTTAATGAAAGCCATGAATTTTGCATACAGGTAATAATAGTCCCCCGGATTATCTATCATCCCAGGGAATACGTGTACTCCCAAAGCCATATTTCAAAACATCATTTGCAAAAACGAGAACCCTTTACAGCCCTCACGGTTGCGGCATTATTAACCATTGGGGGAGCTGGGATAGGAACAGGCGCGGCAACTCTTGTGCATCAACAACAGAGGTTTAAGGCTTTAAGAGCCGCTGTAGATGAGGATCTTGAGAAAATTGATAAATCTATTAATGAATTGGTAAACTCGCTCCGATCACTTTCGGAAGTAGTTTTACAAAACCGAAGGGGGTTAGACTTACTGTTTTTACAACAAGGTGGCCTTTGTGTAGCCCTTCGGGAGGAATGCTGCACATATGTAGATACTACTGGAATAGCAGTAGACACTATGGCCGAATTACGCAAACAAATAGAAAAGAGAGAGAAAGAGAGAAAATCCCAACAAAATTAGGTATTAATCTTTATTCAACTATTCTCCATGGCTTACCACCTTGTTGTCCACCATTGCCGGACCGGTAATCTTGCTGTTGTTAGGGTTGCCCTTTGGGCCATGAATATTCAATAAAATAATTAGCTTAGTGAACTCCCAATCTGAAGCAGCCCATTTGAAGATGATGAAAACAGAGTATAAATCTCTAGGTGCCGTAGAAGGAGAGGACTATTTGGACTTAAATAGGAAAGAACTTCAAAGGTTTAGTGAACAGAATGATAAATAGAAAAAGGGGGGATTGTAACGGATAGCCCTGTTCACTAAACCCCAATATAGACAATCATGTGATTGAGAAATACATGGTCAGCCCTGTATGATTGTGATTAAGAGATACATGGTCAACCATATGATTAAGAAATACATAACCGCATAACCTAAAAATAATGTATATCAAGTTACTATTGTTTGCTAAATTCAACCGTGTATTGCGCAAACACTAACCATGCGAAAGGCTAAGGTTTTGGGAACTAAGAAGAGCTAGCCGAGAAACAGAAACCAGCCAAACACCACCCCATATATGGAAGGCAAGAGCTCCGAGGTCAATAGTACAGGCCTGAGGAAGACTTCAAGCCTTCATCCAGCGACCACCAGAGGGTAGAAGACGACCCCCTAGCAACAATTGGAGCATGCGCCAAGGGAAGAACACGTCTACGGAAATGGACCAGTATAAAAAGGGAACTTGTGAGATACTGGGTGCGGCAGTTGGTGGAGTTGGACTCCCCACAACTCCCCTGTCGCCCAGCGCTGCTTTGCTTATTACCTATGCTTGCTGTAATTAATAAATTCCAATTTGGCAACTTAACTCGTTGCAGAGTTCCATTTATAACAGTCAATAATTCAGTGAAGGGGCTGATGTCCTTGTGTAGGGGTTTTATACTGGCTAAGTGCAGGCACACACAAAAAAAACATTTACTTATTTTTCTCTGCTATTGTTGAGCAGAGGAGGGGAAAGAAAAATTCAAGGACTGAGTTGAGATAAGGATTAGAAGAAAAACACTTTGAGCGTAAAGCAAATTCAAAATAAATAGTATAAAAAATTATTAATAGAATTAAAAGTGAGTAATAGGAATTTTAAAAAATCCTTAAAACACCTTTTTTTCCAATCCCTCCCTCTTGCCCACCAACAGCACAGAGAGACAAAAGATATGATCTTCAGTCAGTTTGTGACTTCTAAAGATCTTTTTTCAGTTTGCTTAGAGAGTTTCTTTTCCTGCTGTGCTCTGGGGTCTTCCCACCAGAGACATTCTCTGGGAACTCTTCCAGTGTGCTTTTAATTTTTACCAGTAGCAGTCCCACCCAACCTGCTGCAACAGATCTTATTCTGGGCACTAAAAACTCAAAATGTTTCTAAAAATGAATTGCAGTAGCAGTGTGTTTTTGTCTGCTCCTCCAGGTAGTGTGTCATGTTTGAATAGGAAACTTTTGTTTTAAATATTTAGATTGTGCCCTCTCACCCCTGCTCTCCCAAGGGTTTTAAGGTATTACCTTGAACACTTCTGATCAAGTACCTGTTTCTTACAGTGCTTCAGTCTTTGTTAAACAAGCTAAAGCAAAGCTTCAAGTATAGGGCTGAAAAGCAAATAGAATTATCTTGTGTATCTATTGAGTGTCCCTGTTAATTACTGCCTCACTTGGGACTGTTTTCCTTTTTCTGGGCTGTGCAGAGTTAACCCTGTCCTTTATCTAATGGTTTGTAGGAAAATGAGCTGTCATGTTTGAAACGGGAACTGTCATCTCTTAAGGAACAGCTGAGAGCAGAAATGGAAGAAAAGGTGGAGTTTTTTTTTCACTGAGCAGTGGGGGTGAGAGGTGTGGCCTGGGCTTGTGCTGTGGGAGGAGCTGGGTAAGAAATGAAACTGAACAGAAAAACAGTGACTTTGGAATGCTGGGGTTGTGCTAAATCTGGTCATGTATTTGTGTGAACTTTGTAACAGTCTGTGATTATAGATTACATACAAATAAACAAACAACAAAGCAAAACTCTCTTTTATTTTAGTTAATTTTAACTAGCTAAAGCAAAAACGTTCCCTAAACTGTAAAGTTTTTCAGTGACTTTTGATTGCTGGGGTTGTACCAAACCTGGTCATATTTTTGTGTGAACTTTGTAGCAGTCTGCGATTGTAGACTGTGCTCTGTAATTACACCAAGAAGATTTTTAACAACTGAATTCAAATCAATATTTCCTTGCTGTCACATAACTCTTTTGTAGGAGAATCTTGTAAAAGAGCACTCTGGCAGTGTGATTCCTGACAGTGAAAAGAAACACAAGGTAACTTTAACTTTTTAATTGCTTCTACAATTTGGTAATATTTGTATTTGTAGAATCAATTGAAGTGCCATGAGAATTTATTTGCATTCAACAAAAGACATTGGAATGCTTTTGACTTCAATCTTTTTAAATTATAGAAAATACAAATTTATGTTCCTGACTCCTAAACCTTGTTTAGATCTATACAGTGAATCTATTCATGTAAAAATAGAAAATCTCCAAATTATATTCCTGAAATAAAAAAAAAAATAAAATAAAAATAAAAACTGCCTCCTTCAGTACAGGAAGCCTCTTGGGCAGTCCAACATTGAAGTTTTGTAACTCCTAACAGTGAACTTTTCTTGTTGCATTTTTCTGCCTATATTTCTTACTTCTCTGTAGATGATTTTTTCCCCCCTGGGATAAGAAGGGATTTTAAAGGGTCACACCATTCCATGGAGATATTAGACAGCAGTTTCTGGAAGGGCTCTCCCAGTGTGTAATTTTTCTTGCTCAGTTGTTGATTTTTTAATGTCTCTAGAACTGATTTACTTAGTCTTTAAAAGTGTCCATTTGTAAAGGCACTTTTCCTCTATGAAAGAAAAAAAAGCTGATACAGCTGTAAAAATGGTCAAAGTATCAAAGTAGTCCTGATTGCAGAACTCACCCTTCTTCCCTGTCAGGAGTTCACTTGTGGTTTTCACATTGGAACAATGGAATCCAGCACCATTTTGATGTTATCTGTCTAAAAAAGGACTGCACTGGACCATTCAATGCTTCTCAGTTTCACTTCTAGTGAAAAGACTATTTTAAATAACACCAATCTTGATGTAGCTATCAATCTTTCTCTGAAAGCCTTTTCCTGCAGTTTTGTTTGTTCCCATTTTCTTTGATGTTTGATAGAGTCCAATGTAGTGGCTACAGTTCAGAATAACCTGAATTTCTGCAGATAAGCACGGAGAACTTAAATACCATGTGCCATGAAACTCAGCTCTTCCATAGCTTCCCCTTCATTCTCCTCATTTGGCAACAAAAATAATATAAAAAATGATATTTCCACCCCACCCCACTTTGTTTGGGTCTTTGCTTCATGTTTGGATGGAAAGATCAGAGTTCCACCATTTCTCTCAGGTGAATTCTGGGACACTCAGACTGTCAACTGGGTCCTGAGTTTGGCTTTAGATTCCATACTTACCCCATAAAATATAATCTAAAAAGAGAAACATTTTCTTTCCCAGACATGTGTTATAAAGACTCCTCCAATGGATAAAATGCAGAGTGGAAGAAGCACAAACCTGCCTGCAGGGCAGAGCAGCAGGAAAAAGCAGAAAGTGCTTGTGCAGCTGGACACTGAGTCAGACAGCTCTGAGCACACTGACCTCCTGGTAAGAGCCAGAGAACAAATCATGTGCTGAGCAGCTCTGAGCAGCTCTCACTGCTGGGGCTGAGAATGGAAATAAAGAGTTTGGGCTTCCACATTCCAGCCAATATTTATGTGTATATTTTTAATTTATTGGTTCTTTCTGGAATTGTCATTGTATGTATATAATTAACATTCTTTTTATTGAACTGTTATGCCTCATAATGACATCTTTTTTTTCATAGTCTAATATCCTTAGGGGGAAAGAAAAAGTATTTTTAATATAGTGTGACTAAGTAACTTTTTAATTTATTAGAGCATAGTCTCGGAAGAAGAAATGTTTAAAAATTTGTACAAAGATTATCCACAAGCTTCACAGTTACATTCCACAGCACCAAAAAAGGTATGTTAGCCTTTCCTAAGATTAAACCAAGCAGTTAATCAGATTGTTTACAGAAACGAAAGGATGGCTTTATTTTCCTTCCTAGAGCCCAGCTCCATGCAGTGTGAAATCTCCAGGCTCTGCTCTGAAACTCAAAACCATGAGGAGGATGCGCGAGGCGGGCTGGACTGCGCTCTCCAAAATGGACAGGAAAAGGAAAATTAAAGATGCTGTAAAGATGCTGTAAAGATGCTCTTTGCTTAAAATCCAGAAATGCCCAGTGCCCTGGCATTGCTTGCAGGGCTGTTTTTCTCTCAGAGTTGGTGCTTTGTTGCATTTTTCTGTCATACTCAGTGTGTTTAATACTGTGTTCATTCCTTTACACATATAAACTTTATAGATCTATAACTGCAACCCCTGCAGAGCATCTTCCACCTTTCCTCCCTTGTGCTTCAAAATGTTGGGACACAAATTAGCCAATTTTAAATTTGGAAATAAATAGAACTACACAGAAAGTTGTTTCAAAGCTGCTTCTGGCTTAGAAATTAGAAATTCTGGTTTCAAAGAACTTCTGTTCTTTTACATTTACTCTGTTTTCCTTAACATATAACTACTTAGTGGAAGAAATGTAGCTGTTAAATGAATGTTCTTTTACCTGAAGTCCTCTTGCTTTTTCCTGCATTTTAATGGCTGTTAGACCTGTCTTTTTAGACTGTTTTGTTTTCAGTATGTTAAAATGGTTTCGAAACTTCTAAAATTTCAGTAGAATTACTTGTATTTAAAAAGATTTCAGCTTCACAAGGAGTAAAATATGCACGTTATAAGATTGTGAAACCAATGTGAAGATGCCATTAAATTGTTTATCTGAAATATAAAGGGTGGGACTATTTGTTGTTGCTTTAAATATTTGAACACGGACATAAATCACCCACCAGCCTTCCTAGGGACCAGCAGAACTGCAAGGATAGATTAGAACATCTATTTCTGTATTAATCCTTGGTTAATCTTTGTCAGGATCTCTGGCTGGTCAGAGTGACCCTGAGAAAAGTTCCAAAGTCTCTTTTCCCAGTCTGGTGCTTGAAGAAGGAGTCAGGGCTCTTCATTTCTCAGTCTCAAGGTTGTTTATTTTATCTTATCTATAAAAAATTTTCTCCTGTCCTGCCAAGGTGAGCTCAGCAAGACAGTTCCAGGCACTCTGCCTCCCCCAGGGCTGTGTTATGTCTTTATACTAAAAACGACATATACAATGTTTACAATTACTTTCCAATATCTATCACCTATGTTAGACAGTGAGCTTCTACTCTAAACCAATCTGTAAGTGCCAACACCACAGCAGAAGATGGAGGCCAAGAAGAAGAAGGAGAAAGCTGGACACATCCAGTTCCCACCATCTTCCCTACTGAACCCCCATACCAAAAACCCTAAAATCTACTTTTCCATCCTGTAATAGCTTCACCAATATGCTACCTAAAGTGTTGTGGCTTGCTGATCTTCATACCGGATTGGTAATATGCTCCATGGGTCATAATCAAAACCACAGGGGCATTTTGGGCTCTGTGCCAGGGTCTCTGAGCCCCCTGGCAGGGGTCTGGGCTGCTCAGGACAGCAAGAGGGATGTCCTGGGTCCTGACAAATCTTGGTTCCACAACAATGACAAATCCTGCTTCAGAGCCTAGACATAACAACAAAATTACAAGTGTTATGTTTGCCCAATTATCCCATCATAAAAAGGCCAAAAAATATTAAAAATAGTAGCAATTTTAATTAAATAGTTTAAAAAATGTATAAACAAGGGATAATTTGGTTCAAATAATAGCGCATAAGCAAAAACAACCACGGGGTACGGAGGGCAGGTTTCAATGACCCTTGCCACTTCACGTACAAGCTTGCCAGGTGAAAGTCACCCCTTATATGCCATATGTCAATACCATCTCCTCCTATTTTCGGTTCGTCACTTTTCTGTCTCCGCCCTCCTCACCACCTTTACCACGCACGCGCCACCACTCGGTTTGGTGGTCACACAAGTCTTTGGGGGTCGTCACTGATGAAGGCCCTGTAGTCTTCTTCGTTTTCCTTTAATTCACCTTTGGGTTACACATGCACACCAAGCCAGTACAATGTAAGCCAAGACTAACGTATCAGTGCATCTACATATCAAAGCAATAAGTCCCTTATAATTAGCATTTTCTTGGACCCAACCAGGTTCTTGGTCATTTTTAGCAACTGTATCTTCAGCTTCTTTCCTGTGGTCCTTGAGAACATCTGCTGGGGAAGGGGGGGTGGGTGGAGCCCCTCCTTTCCCTCTCTTCTTCGGCATTACAACTTTTAGTTATTAACTATTTTATTATTCTCAAATATTAATTACCGTATCAATATTGATTACTGTTTCAATTTTTATCAGCACGAATCATACCTATTTATCACACAAGTACATCTTAATCCTCGAGCCCTGAGCCCCCTGCCCATCGCTGGGGACTCTGGGGGTTTCCCCCCCTGCCCCAGTGCAGGATTGATGGGGGTAGCACGGTTGGGATGGACAGAGATGAGAGATCTCTGCAGCCAGGTCGTGGAACTTGGGGTTTATTGCAAAGGGCCTGGGTGCAGGGCCCTGCGGGGGTTTGGGGTTTATTGCAAAGGCCTGGGTGCAGGGCCCTGCTGGGATTTGGGGTTTATTGCAAAGGGCCTGGGTGCAGGGCCCTGCGGGGGTTTGGGGTTTATTGCAAAGGCCTGGGTGCAGGGCCCTGCTGGGATTTGGGGTTTATTGCAAAGGGCCTGGGTGCAGGGCCCTGCTGGGATTGGGGTTTATTTAAAAGGCCTGGGTGCAGGGCCCTGCTGGGATTGGGGTTTATTGCAAAGGGCCTGGGTGCAGGGCCCTGCTGGGATTGGGGTTTATTTAAAAGGCCTGGGTGCAGGGCCCTGCTGGGATTGGGGTTTATTGCAAAGGGCCTGGGTGCAGGGCCCTGCTTGGAGCTGCAGCCACAGCTCGGAGCAGGCCCAAGAGAAGAGAGGGGGAGAGAGGATGAGAAGGCAAGAGAGTAAAAGCGTAAGAGAGTAAAAGGGGTAAGAGCATCAAAGGCAAGAGCTAGGAGACAAGAGGTAAGAGCAAGAGTAAGAGAGGTAAGAGCTAAAACAGCAAAGTTCCCATTACAATATAATAAATCTTCTTCTGTGTTGAATATTCTGATTCTCACTAACCAATCTAGTACAAGATACAAATCCTACAGCATTTTCATACCACCTATAAGAATCATTACATTACCATACTGTGCTACATTTTAAACCCTAAAAACTCCTCTGTGGTCCCCTTCAGTAGGGGCTGCTCTGACCCTCGGGCCTGCCTGCAAGCAGAAGGAATTGTTCCATCAAAAGGGGATTACTTTCAGCGGCCACACCGTTGTTTTCCCGTTGTTCAGTAACTAAGGGATCTCATAGCTTGCTTTCATTTCAATCTCGCTTATAGTTTCCATATTTTCAAAATCTTTTGCCAGACAATCATATTTGTAAGGCTTTCCTGTTTCATCTTCTCCAACACCCCAGAGCCGGCGCCGCTGCGGCTGTGGGACAGAGGAGGGGCGAAAGGGGGATCCGGGCTTGGAGCGGGAGGAAGGGCAGGGAGAGGGGAAGGGGAGGAGCAGGAACAGGAGCAGCACGGAGGGAGCAGCCCGAGGAGGAGCAGCAGCCGGGGAAGGAGCATTGCGGGGTTCCACGGCGAGCCCGCAGCTCGGCTGGGCCCGGCAGCATCGCATTGCCCCGCGTCCCGCAGGTGAGCGCCGAGGGGAAGCGGCAGCTCCGGGAGGGTTTTTGGGGGGAAGAGGGGGATTTGGCTGGGATTTGGACCATGCCGATTCCGGAGTTATGAAAAGTGCGTATTATATGGCTCTATGCAGATATTTACTGTGGGAATCCATAAAATCAGAGGGGTTTGGGAAAGCTGCAAAAGGCAGGCCTCAGAGACAGCAGAACTGTGAGTAGAGCGCAGCCATGAGATAGATCATCAGAAAAATTGTTTAAACTGTAGAAAAAGCAAGGGCAAATAGAACAATGGCCTGTGTATTAATGCTTGTCTGAATAGCTCTCTAAGCTGCAGAAAGTTTATCTAGCAAGATATTAGGAAGGTTAAAGCTTAAGAATGGAGCTCTGTGTGTTGTGTTTTAAGGCTTACAAGCAGGTATTGTATTCGAAATAAGCAAGCATTGTTTTAAGCAAAGGTACGTGTGCTTATGGTGTGTGAAAAATTGTAAAAGTTTAGTAGTAATAAAATGGTTCTAAAAATAGTAATACAATTAGAGTAATAATAATTTGGACAATTTGAATTAGGACAATACGAGACAACAAATACAAAGAGTTACGGACCTCTGGGTACCTTTTTCTGGGCAGCATGAGCCCGAAAAAGGACCCCCGCTAACAAAGATTAACCCTTAAAAACAATAGCCCATTGCATATTCATGCACTTCATACATGATGCATAAATTCCATTCAAACACAGGATTCTGTCTGGTCAGTGTCAGCTTCTTCCTCTGAATCCTAACAGCACCTTCGAGGCAGGAGGAAGTTCGTTTCTTCTGGTAAGAGAGCAATAAATTATTTTTCTCTGAAAGATTCAGGTGTCCTGTGGCTGCTATCTCGCTGGAAGTCCTTTCTTTAAAAAAGTATCCTACGTGGCATCGTTTCTATTTTAACAATTTTTATAACCTAAAACTATATTTAACATGGTACTTAAGAGAATTAATACAGCATTACTTTCTAACACAACACATATAATATTCATTTAATATTTGCGAGAAGCCAATCATAAAATACAGGCATTTTCACATTTACCATATGTATTTTGGTGTATTGATTAGTAGTGCTGTATTAACAGTTTAATAATAAATGTAGTCTTGTAATTAAAAGGTAACTTTTGTAGTTAAAAGAAGAACTATGTCAGTGAGGTTTTTTTAAAGAAAGGAATGAGGCACTCGCATCAGATAGCAGCCACAGGACACCTGAATCTTTCAGAAAAAAGAATTTTTTGCTCTCTTACCAGAAGAAACGAACTTCTTCCCGCCTCAAAGGGGCTGTTAGGATTAGAAGGAAGAAGTTGATGATGGCCAGACAGAATCCTGTGTTTGAATGGAATTTATGCATCATGTATGAGGTGTATGAATGTGCAACGGGTTATTGTTTTTAAGGGTTAATCTTTGTTAACCGGTGCCCTTTTTCAGGCTCGTGCTGCCCAGAAAAAGGTACCCGGACATCCATAATTCTTTGTATTTGTTGTCTCGTATTGTCCTAATTCAAATTGTCCAAATTATTATTACTCTAATTGTATTACTGTTTTTAGAACCATTTTATTACTATTAAACTTTTAAAATTTTAAAAACAAGTGATTGGCGTTTTTCACAGGAGTTGAGTCCCAAATATATTTTGGTGTCGCTGAGAGAGGTATTTTTAATTTATTTGATGAAGGGGGTACTTTTGGATCTCTCAGGAGTGCAAAGGGGAGCAGGGGAAGCGCTGAGTGCCTAGAGTGGGGGGATGCTGGAGAAAGGGGACCCTGGAACACCTGATGTAAAATTTCAATAGCGAATGTGAATTTTACTTCTATACCTTTTATTTTAAAGCAAGCACGCAGCGCTGGGTGGCTGGGTGGCTCCACTCATAGCACACACAGTTCAGTAAATTATATATACTGTTTTTAAGCCTACAAAGCATTTTCCAATATGCTTGGTTAGTCCAAATTAGCAAATATCAATAAGCTGGGAGCAGTAATTTCACAATATTTCTAGGTGGTCATTGATTGCTATCCTTCTTGTGATTGTCTGGAGGGAGGCCTTGCACTGGTGTCTGCTACATGATTTGTCAAGTGCATCAAGCTTTTTATTATACATAAGCTTTTAATTGCTTTGTTACAATATCTCTTAGCTTTACCCCAACTTCCTCTATTTTATTCTAAGCATCAGTCGTCTTGCTGCCTCATCTCTTTTGCTCTACTATACTTCTTTGATTTTGATGCTTTATTTGTCTATTTGGTCAGAAAGTTTCAAAACCTTTCTTTGTGTCTTGTTTTGGACACAGCAGATAGAAGCATTTGCTGATTCCATTCCCAATTGGCACGTGTCACAAAAACAATTTCCACAGAATCAGGGGAGGGTGAGCCCTGGGACCCCCAAAACCCCCTCAGCATGCCTGAGCAGGACCCGGGAGAGGGGGAATGCCCAGGACCCACAGGCCCCCCATCAGCTGTGAGAAGAGGGACCCCCATAAACCCAAAATAAGGACACTGGAAACGAGGCACTCCTGGGAGAGGTTTTTGGAATTCCTGATTTTTGGAGGTATTTCTGGCCACCAGACACTCAGTGACTTCTAGAGATGGACTTGGCCAGTGGGACCTTCAAAGCCAATGTCCTGGCTTAGGGCAATTTTGGGAGGAAAAACTCTAAAGGTGTTTCCTGTAGAAGAGCAAAGTCAAGTGGCCCCTCCTCCAGCTGGTTCTGGAAAAGTATTTTCTTTGAGAGAAGTGGAAAAAACTGTTTATTGAACAGGCAAAGCACTCACCAGCCCCAAAAATGAACAGTATTAAACAATAAAATCTCTTGCTGCTCCAAAAGAGATGACAAACTCACAAAGTCCCTCCGTGAGCTGTAGCATGGCTTGCTCAGTCTCTTATCAGTCTCTTATCAGTCTCTCTGGTGCTGGAAATGCCGTGGCCCAGCCCCGGTGGGGCACAGGTGTGAGCACCTGGTGCTCTTCTGGGTGTTCAATCCAGAGCAGGTTTAGACAGGTCCAAAGAAAAGGATAAACCAAAAACCACAGTCCAGGGAGCTTCTCTTCCTCTGCTAGCTCAAACTGACTAACAGCAAAGGAGGGCTCTGTCCCGCTGTCTGTCCATCTGCAGACAAGAGAGGAGCAGGAATGTGGAGGAGTGAGAGAGGTTCTGAAAACAAACTCCGTGCTTCTTCTTCCTCCCTCTCTGCTCTCAGAACCAGTGTTAAAGGTGCAAAGCTTATTTCAGACAAATGGGGATACGAGCATCATAATTTCACCCCTGGGACCCCCAAAAGACCCTCAGCCTGTGTAAGCAGGACCCGGGAGAGGGGGAATGCCCAGGCCCCACAGCCCCCCCAGCAGCTCTGAGAAGAGGGACCCCCATAAGCCCAAAGTGAGGACACTGGAAACAGGGAACTCCTGGGAGAGGTTTTTGGACTCCTTGATTTTTGGAGGTATTTCTGGCCACCAGATGTCCGGTGACTTCTAGAGATGGACTTGGCCAGTGGGACCTCCGAAGGCAATGCACTCACATCTTGTTTTTCCCCCAAATCAGGATTTCCCATTCCCAAACCTCATCTGGATGGAGAAGGCTGTGAGGAAGAGGAAGATGCCCCAGGGCACTGAGGCAGGTGAGAAGGAAGTCAGTGCCCCTTTTCCCCTCTGTCCTGCTCCGTCTCCCAGCCCAGCACGGCCCCAGCTGCAGCACAGCCCCACTGCTGATGCTGTCCAGCCAGGGATGCACTGGGGGGATCTCCTTCCCCTTCCCTGGGGCACGGAGGCAAATCCCAGCCTCTCCTTGTCCTTCCTCCCCCAGGGAAGGAGCTGAGGATGGAGACCAGGGAGGACAAATCCTCACAGCAGAACCTGGTGGAAGAGGCCATTTTGAGCGGCTCCAGGGCACAGGAATCCACTGGGGAGGAAAAGCCCCGGAGATCCCTCAAGAGGAGGGGCTGCAAACCCAGCCCAGGGTGCTCCGAGGAGGAGAGACTCAGCCTGTGCCTGGAAGGCAGCCAGAGATCTGGCCAGAGCGCTGAAGTGGTGGTCCATCAGCAGCTTGATGATGGCAAGAAGCCCCACCAGTGCTTGGAATGTGGGAAGAGTTTCGGCAGGAGCGACCACCTGCTCATCCACCAGAGGACCCACACCGGGGAACGGCCCTATGAGTGTAGGGAATGTGGGAAGAGCTTCAGGATCAGCTCCCACCTGATTGTCCACCAGAGGATCCACACCAATGAACGGCCCCACAAGTGTGGGGAATGTGGGAAGAGCTTCCGGATCAACTCCAACCTGATCGCCCACCAGAGGATCCACACCAATGAACGGCCCTATAAATGTGGAGAATGTGGGAAGGGCTTCAGGAGGAGCTCCAGCTTGAAACTCCACCAGATGATCCACACTGGGATACGACCCTTTGTGTGTGGGGAGTGTGGGAAGGGCTTCCGTGACAGCTCCCGCCTGATCATCCACCAGACAATGCACACTGGGGAGTGCCCCTACACGTGCTCAGAGTGTGGGAAGAGCTTCTTTGAGAACTCCAGCCTGATTCTGCACCAGAGGATCCACACTGGGGAGAGGCCCTACAAGTGCAGGGAATGTGGGAAAAGCTTTAGGCAGAGCTGCCATCTGAATGCCCACCAGAGGATCCACACTGGGGAGAGGCCCTATAAGTGCAGGGAATGTGGGAAAAGCTTCATCGACCCCTCCGGCCTGAGTGTCCACCAGAGGATCCACACTGGGGAGAGGCCTTACAGGTGTGGGGAATGTGGGAAAAGCTTCAGTCAGAGCACTAGGCTGATTCTGCACCAGACGATCCACACCAGGGAGAGGCCTTACAGGTGTGGGGAATGTGGGAAATGCTTCAGGCAGAACTCTAGGCTGATTGCCCACCAGAGAATCCACACTGGGGAGAGATCCGATGAGTGTTCTGAGTGTGGGGAGAGGTTTCAGAGCCGATACTGTCTCCTCAAGCATCAGCAGATTCACACAGAATAGAGGCCCTTCTGCTGCCCTGACTGCAGGAAGGGCTTTTAGAAAAACTGCACTCTCGTCACCCACCAGTGGATCCACACTGGGGAGAGGCCCTGACAGTGTCCCAAGTGTGGGAAGAACTTCTCCCAGAACTCTGCTGTGACCGAACACCAAAGGAGGCAGCAGTAAGGGATGCCCAACAAGTGCCCTGTGTGCAGGAAGAGTGTTGCCTTGATTTTTAAAGATTTTCTGAGCCTTCTAATGTTTACATTCTTGTAGCAAACTTTCTCAAACACTTTCTGTAAATAACTTCTTGTTTGGCATTCTTTTATAGAAGAAGAAAAATATGATGGACTGTTAGTTTGTCCAGTGTCATTGGAGAGGTGGCACTTTCACCCTCCAATCCACGGTCGCTTTTAGAAAACTGTAAATGTTGGAGTCAGGAAATAAACTTCCCTTTTCTTCCCCTTGAGAGCAGCAGTGTGTGCGCTCGTGTTGTTTTGTGTCCTACAGTGACAGGAAGAGCTTTGAGTGCTGCTTCAACTCCATCCCCCATTGGGGACCCCCACTGGATGGTCCACAGTGACCCTCGCTGGGCGGAGACTTGGTCATCCATGATCCTGGTGATCCATGTTGGGAAGACACCTGGCTGGTGGTCCCCACATCTTCCTGGCTCTCCTTGGGCACTTGGACACGGCCAGAGAAAAATCCATTGGGATGCAAACAGACATCAGAATTTCATAGTGGACAGCACAGTTTTTTACTTTCGACCCCAAAACAGTCTCACCTTTTGCATCCAGTCATTGCTTCGAGTGGCATCCAGAATTCCAAATGGTGTTGGAGGTCTTTTCCAACCTGAATCATTCCATGATTCTAATTCTCTCTGGCCCACCAGCATCTTCCGCAGCCAAATGGTGATTGACTGGGGCAAAACCCAGGATTTTGGAGACAATGGAGTGGAAATCTTTCTAGAAAAGGTCCTTTCTACCCGGCCAGGCACACGGATACTCAGCCAGCATGGACACATAAATGCTTTTATTTTGGCCTTTATTTTCTTTCATTTTTCATTATCCTTCACCCAACATTGGGGTAAATATAAAGACATTCAACTAAGACATGGATGGTGACATTGTGGGACTTGGGTGGGGACATGGTAGGGATGGGGACAAGGACGTGGGTGGGGATATGGTGGGGATGGGGACAAGGACCTGGGTGGGGATGTGGTGGGGATGGGGACAAGGACCTGGGTGGGGATGTGGTGGGGATGGGGACAAGGACATGGCTGTGGATGGCGATATTGGGCATGGGGGGTGTCACAGATAGAGATGGTGACATGGGGCTCTATGGCCATGGATGAGGAAATGGGGGACATGGCCATGGATGGTGACACAAGTGGCCTAGAGACAAGTCCATGGGTTGACATGTCCATGCCATGGGGTGTCCCATGGCCAAGGACAACACATCCCCACCACCACCATGATACTGTCCCTTTCATGCTGCCATTTATTCCCTGCTCCTCCCCATTGTCACCCCACTGTGAACCCAGCCAGGGACAGGGGTGTCATTTGGGGACACTCCTGTCCCCACTCCAGCACATACCTGGGGCCAGCAGAGAAGGGTATGAAGGACGACGGGGACCGTTCCTTGCTGTTTTCCAGACTGAACCTCAGAGGACTGAACACCTGGGGTGACACCAACACAGTCACACCGAGGGGACACAGCTGTCACCACCATGGTGACAGGGACACCTCATAGGGTGGCCCTACCTCACGCTTGGGCCAGAGGTCTGGGTTGTGGTGGGTCCCATAGATGCTCATCAGGCAGATGACCCCTGGTGGGATGGGAATAGCCACTTTAGGGACAGCAGATGAGGATGGGTGGTGACACTGGGGACACCCTGGCCATGCCATACCCTTGGGGATGACACAGCCATCACACAGGGGGATGTCCTCGGTGCAGCGCCAGGACACAGCAGTGACAGGAGGGTGCAGCCGCAGGCTCTCCTTGATGCATATGGTGGTGAAGGGCAGCTGGGACAGGTCGTCCCTGGGGACAAGCGGGGCTGGCATCGTGTCCCCAAGCCACATGACCGGGGTGGCCCTGGGGACATCTCACCACTCAATGTCTGCAGTGTTCCGGCCAGCCAGGAGCTCCTGTACCTGCTGGCGGCATCGCTCCTGGTGCTCAGGATGGCCGGCCAGGTTGTAGAAGAGCCATGCCAGGCCACTGGCCGTGGTGTCATGGCCTGTGGGGACACTGGGTGAGTGAGGGGACACTGGAGTGGCTCCTCCCCAGTGGCACCTGGGAGCTCATGCTCACCCTCAAACATGAAGGTGTCAGCCTCAGCCGCGATGTCCTCGTCCGACAGGGTGCGGCCATTCTCGTCCTGCAGAGGCAAGATGAGCCACGGGCCACTGGGGCCACCAGTCTGTGGCCACCTGGGGCCAAATCCCATCCATGGCCACCACCCTATGGCACCACCATCCCACTGGCCACCAGCTCTATGGTCAATGCTGCCCATGGCCACCACTGTTCCCCTGTAGCCACCAGTCTATGTCCAAGCCTCCCATGGCCACCAGCATCCTACTGGCCTCTATGGTCAATCCTTCCATGGCCACCACCACTCTCTTGACCACTTTCATGCCCCATGGCCACCACCCCAGCCCCACCTTGGTGAGCAGCAGGATGTACTCGCTGGGCTGCCTGTACCAGGGACGATGTGGGGACACTGTGGCCACCAGCATGGATGATAGCAGGACCATTGGGGCCACCAGAATGGCCAACAGGGACAGTGATTGGACAGGATGGCCAGTGGGGACCATGGCAGAGCCAGCACAGCCACCAGGATGGCACGCAGGGACAATGGTAGGGCCACCAGGATGGTGTCATGATCCGCTCGTACAAGCGAGGGTCATGATGGTTTGTTAACTGATCTGAGTGCAAAAGCAACACGGAAGGGGATTTTGGTATTAATCAAAACAAATGCACCTCTTGTTGAGTGCCCACAGCAGATTTGATGGAAGGATTAGAAAGGAGAATAAAGGAGAGAGAGAGAGAGAGAGAGAGAGAGAAAGAGGGGAGGAATAGCTGCCAGTGGAGAGATGAAACCCTCGTGGTCCAGCCAATAGATCCATCTTGTCACGTCAGGGAGAATCTCAAAGTCTTGGTTCTGTTATAGTCCTCCACCAAGGGGGGGAGCAGGTAAGTCTATTGAAAGCACCGAGAGGGAACAGGTGAGTTTACAGACAGTCCATGTTCTCAGCAGTGAGTGAGACCAATTGTTTTCTTGGTCCAGGGAACACACCTGCAGGCAACACTTGGCAAACATCTGGCTTCAGTTCGGCCAGCCCCCTGTGTTAGAGTTATAGGGGTCTCAGTCTCAGCCCTTGGGAGGGGGCTTCAGTCTCCGTCACAGCGGTCGTGAGGCAGCTGAGGGAAACCTCAGAGTGTCTCTTACAGATGATCAGTGGGGACAGGTGTCAATCACTCCTGGCCGTGGGTCTCATAGCTGAAGATGCACTTCTGGAGCGTGTCCAGGGTGAGGAGGCTCAGGGGCTGCAGCTCCTCCAACTCCACCGGCCCCCACCAGCTGCCACTGCTGCTGCCGCCCACTTGGCCTGCAGGGAAGGGCTGGGTTGGGGAGGGAACAGGGAGGGGATCAGGGACATGGGATAAATTTGGGGGTGGGACAGGGGTGGGAGAGGGGGAGGAGTTGAAGAGAAGGTGTGGAACAGGAATGTGGTGATAAATGAGGGGTGGGGTTGGGGTTTGGGGGCAGCTTTGAGTTTGGGGTATGGGACAGTACAGAATTTGGGTACAGGACGGGGCTCGGGGTGCAGGACAGGACTCAGGATGCAGCAGTGGGTGCAGGACAGAATTTTGGGTGCAGGACTGTCTATGGTGACGTTATGATGCCTGTATCCCCATCCATGTGTTCTGTTTATGCTGGATATTATGTTCTCTGCCTTCAAGACTGGCTCTGAAGAGCGAAGTTTTGTTTTGGTTTTGTTATCAGCCGCTCCCCCACGGCTGGCGGGACACAGAGACAGGGCAGTGCATGGTGCTGCTTTTGCTTTTTGCTTGGCTTTTTGCTTTGCTCTTGCTTTTGTTTCTGCTCATTACTTAGTTTAGCTAAGCACTCCGAATTTTTCCCTGGACTGTTTTTCCTTTCTCTTTTTTGGAACCACTCAAACCTGCTCCGGACTGGGACCTGGGAAACACTGAGAGTTTGCACCTTGTGGCTGCAGCAGCTGCCCCAGCACCAGAGGGACTGATAACAGAGCGACCACTCCCAAGAGAGACTTTCTGAATTTGTCATCTTTTTCAGAGTGGTGAAAGAGTGTTGTCACCTGGTATTGTTCATTTTGTGTGCTGGGGGTGCTTTGCCTGTTAAATAAACAGGTTCTTTCCACTTCTCTCCAGGGAATCCTTCCTGACCCAGTTGTGGGGAGGGGCAATGTGCGTTTGCTTTCTGGAGGAGCCCCTTTGGAGGTTTTCTCCCAAATTTGCCCTAAACCAGGACAAAATTTGGTGCCCAACGTGTGGGGCTTGAGAGAGAGTGGAAAAAACCCTGTTCTGACTGCATTTTGGTTGCCATTACTCTGTGTTGGTATAAAGCAGTTAATGGCCATGTTTTTTGAATTCATAATGTCTCTTGGGGTGGAGGCTTGCATGCATTTCTGGTCCCTAGGTGCAGAGGATCATTAATGGGACATCACACCATGATTAATATGATAAGGGAAACCAATTTATTACAAAAAGCAAGCCATATTTATACTGTTCTCTATTGTTCACACCTCAAGCTGATACATGATTGGTTAAATCCTTTTTACGCACGCATTTTGATATTTCAGTTAATTTTAGTTAGTCTTTCTTCTTCATGCATCTCGCTGTGGTTTTCTTGTCTGCCTTTGCATCCTGAACCGTCTGCTGCTGAGCGTGTTCTCCTTCTTTTGTGTCCTTCAAGGGCATGGTGACCTCACTCAGGTTCTATGAAGGCTGGATTGTGAACATGTTACATATGTCCATTGTCCTCCAAAAAACCCTCAGCACTCCTCCCGGTGCTTTCTGGTCATTCAAGTGCCCTTCAGCTGACTGGTTTCATGCTTTGAGCTTCAGGGAATTGCCCAATCTTTCTGAAGCTGAAATAAATATCATATTAGTCAACATC
The DNA here is from genome assembly GCF_035770615.1 of Melospiza melodia melodia. Taxonomy (NCBI): domain Eukaryota; kingdom Metazoa; phylum Chordata; class Aves; order Passeriformes; family Passerellidae; genus Melospiza; species Melospiza melodia. Next base: position 23,109,454 of record NC_086200.1, read on the forward strand.
TTAATTGTGTTTATATCTCACAGAATTGCCTTTTCTTTTGCCTTTGTCTAAAACTGTTCCTGTGCGGAAATCTCTGGGGGATGGTGGACATGTCAGATGCTGCTGGGACATCCCAGAGCACTTGGACCTTGGCTCTGCACAGGAGAGCTCTTCATCCCCTTTCTCTCTTTTCCTCCCTCTGGGCATGGAGGGAGCTCCTGACTTCAGTGTGTGACTCGTGTGTGCAAAGAGCAAATCTGGGCAGAATTGGGGCAGGGAGGGTTTGGGGGGACCTTGGGATCTGTGCTGGGCACAGAAGGTGCTTTCCATTTCTCTGAGGCTGTCTGCTGTGGAAAGTGGATTTAATATCCAGCAGAGGAATGACTTTTGCATTTGATGGAACTGTGCCTTCCCTTGGCTTTGTTGGCTGAAAAGATACAGAGGAGCACACACAGAGTTACCAACTGCTGGATTCCAGCAGTGTTCAGATAGAAATTACAACAGGAGGTAGGGTCAAGATGTGTGCTTGCCTTGTGGTCAGTCTTCAATACCCCTTGGTCTCTCTGGGCCCTTCCCCCAGGTGGGCCTTGGGCTCATTTGGTCCCTCAGGAGCTGGGCTGGGGCTGCAGAGGTGGCTGTGGAGCATTGCCTGTGCTGTGCCAGGGACTGGCAGCCACTGCTGGGCTGGGATAGAGGCTCTGGGGGGATTGGGGCTCCAGGGCAGGGCAAGGCTGGACCTGCCCCTTCCTCCCCCCCACACAAAATGTTTAGAGCCAACAATCTCCTCCAGTCTGTCACAACAGGGAATGCTGGAAGTGAAATCCCAGTTGTGGCCGTGGGCACCTGGCTGAGAAGGACAGTTTTGTTCCATAGGAAGGAAAGCACAGAGCCTCAGTGTTTGGAAGGCAGGTGAGAGTCTCGCTAGGCCAAGGCCAGCCAGACTTGTCAGGAATGGCAGATTTTTTTTGGGAGCAGTCTTTGGATTTAGGGAATTCTGGAGGTGGAAGACCAATCTCAGCCATGCATGCCTGGAGAAGTAGGACAGTTCTTTCTCATAGGGAGGAAAGCACGGAGCCTTCCCCAGTGTTTTGGGGACAGATGGGAGGTGACTCTCCTGAAAACACTGCCTGCCACACTTGTCCTGGCAATATTCCTATGGGAAAAATCTGGAGTTGAAATCCCAGTTCTGGCCATGAGTAATTAGAAGAGATTGACAGTTCCTTTCCTAGCAAGGAAAGCACAGAGCCGCAGTGCTCCAGGAGCTGATGAAAGGCAGCCTTTGACATTCCAACATCAGCCAGAGCTGTCCGGTGGCCCCTGGGAGGCCAAGCCAGCCAGGCCTGTTCCATGTTCCCTCAGTTCCATGAGACCCAATGGTCCCTTGCTTCCATGTGTCCCTGAGGTGCCATAATGCCCCCTTGGTGACACGAGTCCCTGAAGGGTCCCAATGGTCTCCATGGTTCCATCAGGCCCCACAGAACCATAATGGTCTCTGAGTCCATGAAGCCCCGCTGTGTCACCAAGGCCCCTTGGTTCCATGGGCTCCAGGGGTGCCACAATGATCCCCTTGGTTCCATGAGGTTCCATAGTGCCACCACGGTGTCCTTGGACCTGCTGGGACTCTCAGTGTGTTCCCAGACACCCCCAGCATGGTTACAGACACTCCCAGTATATCCCAGTTGCCTTCAGCATACTCACAGTCATTCCCAGTCACATCCACTTGGCCCAGTAAGATTCCACTTTCCACCAGTATGATCCCAGTCACTCCCAGTGAAGGGAACAGACCGGGATGGACTGGGACAGGCTGGGATGGACTGGGACACCGGGATACACCAGGCAGGATACACTGGGATACACCAGGATAAACTGGGACACACTGGGACACACTGGGATACACTGGGACACACTGGGATATACTGGGATACACCGGGACATACCAAGACACTCCAGGATACTCCAGGATACACCAGGACACCCTGGGATTCACCGTGCCCAGCACTGGGACCCACTGGGAGCAGGATCAGAGCACACTGGGACTCAGCAGGGCCAGAACTGGGGCAAAAGGGATCATAGTGGGACCCACTGGGATATACTGGGAGTGACTGCAACCATACTGGGGATGACTGGGAACACACTGAGAGTGACTGGAGTCACTGAGTCTACATTGGGGGCAACTGGGAAGACTGGGATCACAGTGGATTCCTACTGGGGTCATACTGGGAGTGACTGGGTCTGTGCTAGGGTGTTGTGGTTTTGGTTTGCTAATATAAGATCTCTTTAATTTTGAGATTTTTTTTGGCTAATGCACTAAAGAATGTGGTGGGTTTGGTGTTGGTTAATTACTAATACACTTATTTTTGGTTGTGAGATAGGATTAGGAGAAAGGTAAAGCAGGCTCAAAACTTTAAAAGGGTAGAAAGAAAAATTTTAATAATAGTAAGTAAAAAGAAAAAAAAAGGTAGTAAGAATCAAAGCAAACTTTTTAGAATACTTCTCCCCACAACTTTTTCTTTCTCACTGACAATGTAAAGAAACTAAACTTAAGATTTCTAGTCAGTTTACTACCTCTCAAAGAGTCTTTTTTTAGTTCACTTAGGGAGAGAAGTCCCTCTTGATAAAGTTATGGAGACTTTTCTACAAAAGGAAAAAAACAGTTTTCTCGTGGTTCTCAATTTTGTCATGAATAACAACTGCCAGGGGAACCTTGCTATCGTAAAATCTTTCTTATTTCTACAAACCTTCCCACAGCTTGGAGATGGGCTATGTTGATTGATGGGGTATTTTTTTAAAGATGAACTGTTCAAAGGCAAAAGTTCTCATTATCTATCTCTAAAATCATCTTCATCTCTGGGAGCACAGATCTTCATTTTTAGAAGCACAAGACTGTGCTCTTTCTTTGTGCAAACTTCTCATGAGATTACAGCTATTTCAACATCTGCTTACTTTAACATAGAAGCCTTTACCTAATATCAATTCAAACACTTTCATTTCCTTATAGTTTTATGTGTTATAAGGGAAAAGAGTCTTTTCTTTATAGCTTACAAGAGGATTTCAGCTCTAAAAACAAAGCATCTTCTCCCCCTCCCATCTGGGACTTACTTACCTTCTTCTTTATTACCTTTAATATCTTCATCTTGTTTTTAATATACGTGCATGTTGTTCTTTTCTCTCACTCAGAAGAAGACTGAAGCACTGAAAAAGTTAACATCACGCCTGAAGCCTACCTAACCCACCAATAACTACTAACAGAAAGCTGTGGCTCAGTTGTGTTCAGATCAGCTTTGTAGTTAGTGTTTAGTTTTCTACACCAGCCACAGAAGTCTCTGGTCTCAGCCAGGCTAAGAAGAAGAAGAAGCAGCCTGACAGCGAGATCTTCGCAGCCACAGCCAGCCCTGCTCTGGCTAAAGCTCCGCAGCCTCCCCTGTCTCCTTGCCCGGCAGCTGCTGAAGCCCAGCCTGGCCAAACCAGAGCCCATGGAGAGAGAAGCCAGCAAGCAGCCCAGGAAATAGAGAAGAAGCCCAGCCTGCAGCAAGACGGCCCAGCCCAGCCCAGACACAGAGCTGAAGCCCAAACCGAAACCCAGCACCTCCCTGCCGACCAACAAAGAAAAGAAAAGTTTCTGAATTTTTTGGTCTTTACCATGTGTGTTTCACAAAAGCGTGTCTAGCTTTTCAGCAGCTCAACAGACTGTCAGATACACAAAAAACTTTGCATCACTTCCCTACATTTCCTCCCATTCCCAAACATAACACAGGGGCCACTGGGAACAACTGGGATCAGACTGGGAGCAACTGGGAGCAGCTAGGACCAAGCTGGGAGCAACTGGGATCATCATGGCATCAGAGTAGGATCATACTGGGAGGGACTGGGTCTGTGCTAGAGGCAACTGGGATCACACTGGGAGGAAATGGGGACATGCTGGGGACCAATGGGATCATACTGGGAGCAACTGGCACCACACTGAGGGTGACTGAGATCCTTCTGGAATCATACTGGAAGTGACTAGGGGCAGGCTGAGGGCAATTGGGACCATGTTGGGGCAACTGGGATATACAGGAAATGACAGGAATCATGCTGGAGGTGACTGGGAGTGGCTGTGAGCAAATGGAATCATACCGGAAGCTACTGGGAGCAACTGGGAGTGAGTGGAAACACATTAGGGACAACTGGGATGTACTGGGAGAGACCAGGAGTGACTGGAATCACAAAAGAACCATAAAGGAAGTCACTGGAATAATACTGGGAGTATCTGGGATTGACTGGAATCCTACTGGGCGTGACTGGAATCCTACTGGGTGACTTGGAGTGACTGGGACCATACTGGGGGCAAATGGCACTGTACTGAGAGTGACTGGGTTCATCCTGGAATCATACTGGGAAGGACTGGAACCATACTGGGAGTGTCTGGAACTATAGTAGGGCGGAATGGGAACACCTGGGATCATACTGGGAGTGACTGGGATGATACTGGGATCACACTGAGTGTAACTGGAAGTGACTGGGACCATCCTGGGGGTGACTGGGAGCCACAGGGCCCATGCTGGGAGTGACCTGGGGGGAACTGGGGGAACTGGCCCGGCTGGGGCTCAGGGTTGTTCTCCCCCAGGGCTGCCCTGGCTCCTGCTGCCACCCTGGGCCCCACAGAGCCGAGGGACAGGGGACAGCTGAGGGACAGGAGACAGGGGCAGGGACGTGGAGAGGTAGAAGGGAGTTCCAGGGGGTCCTTGAGCCCAGGAAAGGGGAGTCCAGGGTTTCCCAAAAAGGGGGGACAAGGGTGGGGACAGCAGGGATGCTCGAGAACGAGGAGTTCAGGGGGTCTCTGGTTTTGCACACAGCTGGGGCTGGGGACTGGGAAAGGCAGGAATGGGGGACCAAGGCATTCCAGGGCATCCCAGGGTCAAGCCAATGGCCAGTCTGGAGGCTGGGAGCCATGGGATGGCCGGGAAAAGGGGAGCAGAGAGCCCTGATGTCCAGGAATGGGGTGTGAAAAATGCATGTATTTTATGATTGGCTTTTCACAAATATTAAAATGAATATTATATGTGTTGTATTAGAAAGCAATGCTGTATTAATTTTCTTAAGTACTGTGTTAAATATAGTTTTAGGTTATAAAAATTGTTAAAATAGAACTATGCTATGTAAGATGCTTTGTTTAAAAGAAAGGACTTGCAGCGAGATAACTTGCAGCCACAGGACACCTAGATCTTTCAGAGAAAAAGAATTTATGGCCTTCTTATCAGAAGAAACAAACTTCTTCCCACCTTGGAGGTGCTATTAGGATTAGAGGGAAGAAGTTGACACTGGTCAGACAGAATCCTGTGTTTGAATGGAATTTATGCATCATGTATGAAGTGTATGAATATGCAACGGGCTGTTGTTTTTAAGGGTTAATCCTTTGTTACCAGGGGTCCTTTTTTGGGCCGTGATGCCCAGAAAAAGGTACCTGGACGTCCATAACTCTTTGTTTTTATTGTCTCATATTGTCTTAATTCAATTTGTCCAAATTGTTATTACTCTAATTGTGTTACTATATAACCATCTTATTACTATTAAACTGTAAAAATTTTAAAAACAAGTGATTGGCGTTTTTCACAATTTGGTAGCAGAGGATGGTTACTAACTCCTCGCTGCCGGTGCTTTGGGAGAGTCAGAGTGGGGAAGGCGCGCCCTGCCCTCTTTGGCAGCCTCGCTCTGCATCCCCTGAAGTGACCGACAGACGCAGGTTACGATCTGTGGACAAAAGGAGACAATAAAACAAAGAGAACAGGAAAAGGGTCCCTACAACTGCTGTAATTTGCCCCCTAAGAGTAGTAGTGCGCACGAAGAACCCAGGAAGGAAAAAGGATTGGTAAGTATTTCTCGGGGGGCAGGTACGGGGGGATGAATGTGTGTGAATGAGAGGCGGGCTGGTTGTCCCAGACCTGCCAAGTGAGTGCGGAGTCTCCCACGCTGCGTTTCCGACTTTGCGCTGGAAAAGCGGCCAGTAAAGAGACAAAGCGACTCATAAGAGAGTGAAAGAATCCCCGGGGGTGACTGGGACTGGGTCTCAGGGAGGGCTTGGACCCCTCGGTGGTGGGGAGCAAGGTTTCCTAGCCCAATCCACTAGGAAACAGGACAGGAGGGGCTCCTAAAACCTGCTGGGTTGAGGGATTTATATTCCAAGAGCATCCAAGAGCAGGGTTGAGCAGAATTCTGTCCGAGTGAGGATATGCCCGAGAACACTCAGGGTGGGACAACACAGCTAGATTGGGGGATAAAAAAATGCCCAAGAACATCCAGGGTTGGACAACACAGCAGAACAAATGAAATGCCAAAGAGCATCTGTAGTTGTACCACACCGCTGGGTTGAGGGACAGAAAATGCCCAAGAGCATCTGAGGTTGAACAACACAGCTGGATTGAAGGAAAATTACCCGAGAGCATCTGGGGTTGGACAACACGACAGGATTGAGGGAAAAATTGCCCAAGAGCATTTGGGGTTGGATAACACAGCTGGGTTGAGGGATATCCAATAGCACCGGGACTGGCCAGTAACACCTAAACTTGTAATAGGCGATGTGAAAGTAAAAGGTACCTTATTGTTGTTTTGTGGTGTGTGAGAGTGAGACACACACAGAGCCAGCCTCAGCTTCCTGGGCAGGTGGGAAGGGGGAGGTGTGGAAAGAGCGAGTGACCTGCACACCAGGCTGCAGCTCCCGGCTGGGTGGGGGCTTCTGGGCCCAAGAGGAGCGAGTGACCTGCGAACCAAGCTAGCGTACCCTGGGCGTGTGAGGGGCCGTAGCTGAAGAGTGTGAAAGACACGCAGACAGCCTCACAGGGGAACGGGCACCAGAGGCAGCCAGAGTCAGGGCCCTTCTAGGGGGCCTGGTGACACTGAGACCTGGAGGTAAACCCCAAAGCGAAAGAGGGGGCCACAAGGACCTGTGATTTCCTAGCAATAAGGATCCACTCTGTGTCTTGAGAGTGTGAAGGAATGTGTGAAAGTGAATGAGAAATAAAAGTGAGTGAATGTAGACGAATGAAAGTATAGGTAATGTCGATTGTGCATTTTAAGCCTTACCATATCTCCTTGGAGGGAGTTGGATTGTATTGAAAAGCAGTGTGAGAAAAAGGGGTTTTTTTGGGTGTAAGTAGTTGAAAGAAAAGTGGTATTTAAGTTGTTAGTAAAAAGTGAAAAACAGAAGCAGGGGACGAATAGATAGAAAACTGAAAAATGAGACAGAAATTCAGTAAGGTGGATACAGGAAAAGAAAAGCAGAAAAAAAATACCAACAGAAATACCCCAAGACAGCACTTTGGGAGTTATGTTAACAAACAGAAATACAACTCATTGCAAAATACAGGGTATGCAGAAGTTGATGAGAAAAAACATGCAAACTTGTGAATTATATACTTAAAAACAGCATTAGAAAATTTAACACAAAAGAGTTATATATTGATTCAAGGTATGCCTTTAGAGTAGCACATACCTTAAGAAAAATTTTAAAAGGGAGATTGCTTAATTAAAGAAGAAAAAGATTAGTACATGAGAAACTTATTTCCGAGGTTTTAGAGGCATTACAATTACCTAAGAGAGATAGCAATAGTACATATTAAAGGACACCAAAAGGTAAAGACCTAGAAATAAGAAGAAATAAAATAAATAACTGGCAGATCAAGAAGCTAAAGATGCAGCAGAAAATAGAGCTGAAAGAGTTAATATTAACTCCAAAAGAAGAAAAAAAAAGGGGGGGGAATTAAAACAAGATTGTGGCGAACAAGATAAATCGGGGAACTAGAAACATCTTGATATGGAAGACAATTAGATAATAAAACGCTTACGAGGGAATAGCAGAGGACGTGTATCAAAAAGCCCGGTGGGATACACAGGCTAGGTGTGATCATTTTTTTAAAAGAACTATGGGTGCATTGAGACTTTTAGAGTAAAAAAACAAGTACCTGAAACATGTATAATTTGCCAAAAGATAAATAAAAGGGTGATGAGAAAAACAATATGAGAAGGTCGTCAGTTAGCTCGTCGACCATTTCAAAGCATCCAAAAAGCAAAACGGGGAAAGTACAGAGCTGAGAACAAATTACCTCATCCATTCCCGTTCGTTCCCCGACTCGTTCGCACCAGCCCTCCCAGCCCCTGTGCCGGCTCCGGCACAGTCCGTCTGTCCCGGTCCGTCTGTCCCGGTCCGGCCGCCTGGCCCGCGTTCTTGCCGGGGGTGCGGGTCTGTCCTGCCGTGTGCACCGTGGTCACCGCGCTGATCGCACCGAGGGGGTCCCGTCTGTCCCATCCCCGGCTGCCCTGACTCTGTCGGCTCCCGCCGCTGCAGCCGGGGTCAGTCCCGGCTTTGTCTCTGCCGGATCAGCCACCGTGAGCCGAGTGAGGGCGATCCCCGCTCCAGCTCGGTCTGCACAGGAACAGCCCCTCGGGCGATCCCAGCCACAGACCCCGCCTCTGGAGCCCCCAGACCCTGAGCTGTGCCGATCCCCTCGGGCCATCCCAGCCACAGACCCCGCCTCTGGAGCCCCCAGACCCTGAGCTGTGCCGATCCCCTCGGGCCATCCCAACCACAGACCCCGCCTCTGGAGCCCCCAGACCCTGAGCTGTGCCGATCCCCTCGGGCCATCCCAGCCACAGACCCCGCCTCTGGAGCCCCCAGACCCTGAGCTGTGCCGATCCCCTCGGGCGATCCCAGCCACAGACCCCGCCTCTGGAGCCCCCAGACCCTGAGCTGGGCCGATCCCCTCGGGCCATCCCAGCCACAGACCCCGCCTCTGGAGCCCCCAGACCGTGAGCTGTGCCGATCCCCTCGGGCCATCCCAACCTCAGACCCCGCCTTTGGAGCCCCCAGACCCTGAGCTGTGCCGATCCCCTCGGGCGATCCCAGCCACAGACCCCGCCTCTGGAGCCCCCAGACCCTGAGCTGTGCCGAGCCCCTCGGGCCATCCCGGCTGCAGACCCCGCCTCTGGAGCCCCCAGACCCTGAGCTGTGCCGAGCCTCCCCGTCCTGCCCTGAGCTCCATTCCCTTGGTAACCACAGCTCCGGCTGCTTAAGGAAACTCTCTAAAGGAATCACTTTATTGAAACACTAAAAAATCAGTTAGAAGAAAGCCCTCTCCTGATTCTTCCTAAAAATACGTGAGAAAGGCTGTAGAAGATAAAAATCCAAAAAGAATGGGATAAAGAGATTGGTCTATTTCCATTAAGAGAGGTTCTCAAAGGGGGGTGATGGATCAGAGTTTGTAAATGCTTCTTTGACTTTGTCTGAGGTCTGAAATTTTAAGAAATAAATAAAAGAGATATTTGGAGAATCCCATAGGCATAGCTGAACAATTAGACCAAGTTTTTGGTCCAAACATGTATACTTGAGAACAGATGTGGTTGGTAATGAAAATAATATTTTTCTCAGGAAGAAAAGCAATTAATCAGAGCAACTGAAATAAAAGCTTAAGAAAAAGATAATCTGCAGGGACCCCCAGAGAAGACAAAATGCCAACTGTACCTCCTCAATGGGGTTAAAATAATGAGGAGGGGAGTAAACACATGAACAGTTATTGTAATTACGTAACCAAGAGAATAAATGAGACCGCATATCAAAGGCGAAATGTGAAAACAAAAGATTTTTGAGAGACAGCTTTTAGAGGGGAAAGAAAAAACTCCAACTAAATAGATAAACAAACTTTAGAGAAAAAGGAAAATGGTCCTAAGTAAGCAGAAGATCTGAAAATCTTTAAAGAAATGGGCCCATAAAAAAAAAAAAAAAAAGTCATAGGCTTTAATTTTTTGGGGGGGGAACAAATACCATCAGGAGCCTGTGATAACTTTAAAAGTAGGTCCCCAAGAAGAAGAATTGGAATTTGTTATAGACACAGGGGCAGAGAAAACCTGCCTGTTAAACGTTCCAAAAGGTTATAGTGTGAGCAAACATATAGTGAAAGTAACAGGGGCAAAAAGAGGAAGTTTTACATTTCTGGTCATTAAAGATGTGGTAATTGAGGGAAGAAACTAAAATTTAGGTGGGAGATGTGTTATTGGTCCCAGGGGCAGGTAGCAATTTATTGGGAAGAGTCTTACAAGTGCAATTAAGAGTAAGGGTTATATCAGAAAATAAGAAAATGACAGCTAGAGTTTTGAAATTAAGCCAAGAGGATGAAGAAAAAAAAATCAACAAAGAAGTTTGGGCTGGAGAAAGAAATAGGGGAAGAATAAATATCAACCCCATAAGGGTTACAAGTGAGAGAGGAGAAAGAGAGAAGTTGAAGTAGAGAAGTAGTTAGGAAACTCTGAGATGTTAGAATGTGAAGTGATGACATCTTGGTGCTAGAAGAGAGCAGAAGTGTGAATGCAAGTTTTTTGCATGAAAGGCAGAGAAGTATCTTAACACACGGTTGTTAAGAGGTTTTCCAATGCCACACTGGGGTCCAGAAAAGCCTTAGCAGAGCGGGCCCTCCTTGAAGAGAAAAGAGGCTAAGTTGACGAGAGAAAGAGAAAGAATGTCAGGAGCACCTGGGCACGCCAGGTTTGGGGTTGTCAAGGTTGGGAGGTGTCTGAGCGCTCCCTGCGATCGGCGGGGTCTCGGGGGCCGCGGCACGGACCGATCCATGGAGGTGCCCCGGGCGGGGCTGGCAGCAGAGGACACAGGTTTGCGGCCAGGAGCGGGCTGGCTCCGGGGCAGAGCTGCCGGGGGGCTCCCAGACTGTCGGGGTGCCGAGCCCAGGATGGCAGCGTCAGCCTGGAAGTAGGCCGAGAGAGAGAAGGGGAGAGAGAGAGAGAGAGAGGGAGAGGGAGAGGGAGAGGGCAAAAGAGACCCAGGGCAGCCCCCAGGGTCCCCATGCCCGGGGCTGCTCTCCCCTGCCCCGGCCCTGCAGCCAAGGGGCCGCGCCGGGGGAAGGGCCAAGAACAGCCTTGACAGCAGGGCTGTGAAAAGAGGGGCAGGGGGGACTAGCACTAAAAGATAGAATCAAAGCAGAGATTGCTGACTCTCCAAACCTCACAAAGCGGTTTGTTTTTCTTAAGTAAGAGGTTTTTTGGTTTTTTTTTCTTTTGTGTGTTTTGTTTGCTGTTAACGAGAAGGCTTTTTTCCTGAAGAAGAGGCTGCTGTAGAGAAAGCTTTTAGCTAAACCCAGAAAGTTTAGAAGGAAAGCGAATCGTAAAAGTTAATGCAGTATTATCTTTCTTTTATTATCTATGCTATTAAGAAGTCCTTTCCAGGTACTACTGAAGCAACAATCAAAATCACGGAAAGAGAGTGAATTCGTGCCAGCAGAATCAAAGGACTTGTGAAGAGCCTTGAGGAACGGACTATCATATTTAAACCGGGTGATACTGAACTGACTTTCCAATGGGGACTGAGTGGTAATGGTTTGAGAAAACCCAAATGATCCAAGAAATGTACAAAGAATAACACTGAATTAAGAAATAAGATAATGCTTATATCACTGGATTTGAGCACTGCCTGAATAAAACATCTCCTTGGGGGAGGAATACCTCAGATAGAAAGATCAAGAACGTTTTTGTATTCTGACCTTAGCCCTAGAATTGTACAAGGGAGAAGGAGAATTACTATTTCCATTAGTAAACTTTACTTGATTCATTCCAATACTGGACATGCTAGGTGGGTTATAAGTAAATGCTTAAATTGTAAGAGTAATTAGTGTTGTGATTCGCAAAATTTATGCTCTTATTGCAAAAAGTGTTAAAGTACTGACTTGGTTTTGTGGATGGGAATTATTAGTGCCTGTTAAATGAGAGATACCTGAGGAACAGTAAGAGACCACAGTTAAAGAGTGTCAAAAACAATTTGCCTAGCAATTAGTTAAGAGAAAGTGACAAGAAAATAGAGGGCAAGACCAGATTGGCCTCTGTATTTCACCACCAAGAAGATCAAATAAACCTGCTGTGGGTTGCAACCTCACAGGCATGGGAGGTGGGAGTATAAGCCATACTGGACCTCTGTTATTCCTGTTTCTGGCACTCACTTGTTGTCTTTTCCCTTTCGGGATACCAGCAGGATTGTGTCACAAATGCTACAGAAAGCATCACATAGAAAGAAACCAAAGTTCCTCCTTTATTACACACACCTATGTCAACAGCCACTGTTATAACCCAGCCAAATTAAGAACTTGTAGGCAAAACAGAGTAAATTATTAGATTACAAGAAACTTAAGAAAAAGTGGCAATAGATTTAGAACTGAATGTCCAAAAGGAGAGAGATGGATTTGTTTTAAATTTAATCTTGAAGATGCGGTTCAAGATTTGGAAAAAAAACCCCAAATAATAAAGGAAAAGGTAAAACCAGCACAGCAATCTAACTCTGTATTGACTCCAAATTATCTGTTGAATTGTATTACAAGACTCCAAGCAGTTATAGAAATGATAGCAAATAAGGCTGCCCAGGCATTAGAGTTAACATTAAGTCAGCTAAGCCAAACAAAAACTGTAGGGTATCAGAAAGGTTCGCTTTAGACTATTTATTGGCCAAAGAAGGGGGTGTTTGTGGAAAGTTCAATATATCAGATCGTTGAAAATTGATGACCACAGAAAAGTCATTCTAGCAAAAGCAAAAGAAATCAAAAAGAAAAATATATACGCATATAACAACCCAGGTACCAGTCCAAAAATTAGAAAACAATGTTAAAATCTAGCTGGTGGGGTAATGTATTAGAAGAAATTAAGATCTTTCATTTGTGTTACAACTGTTTTTATATTTCTTTCTTGTGTAATCCCGTGTTTTATTTTACCAGCATAGTCCAGAAGATATAAGTAGAAAAAAAATATTGCTCAAGCCAAATGATTTACAAAGAATAAGAGTGGGGATTGTGAAAAATGCATGTATTTTATGATTGGCTTTTCGCAAATATTAAAATGAATATTATATGTGTTGTGTGAGAAAGCAATGCTGTATTAATTTTCTTAAGCACTGTGTTAAATATAGTTTTAGGTTATAAAAATAGAAACTATGCTATGTAAGATGCTTTGTTTAACAGAAAGGGCTTGCAGCGAGATAGCAGCCACAGGACATCTAAATCTTTCAGAGAAAGGGAATTTCTTGCCTTCTTATCAGAAAAAATGAACTTCTTCTCACCTTGGAGGCACTGTTAGGATTAGAAGGAAAGAAGTTGACAATGACCAGACAGAATCCTGTATTTGAATGGAATTTATGCATCATGTATGAAGTATATGAATATGTAACAGGCTATTGTTCTTAAGGGTTAATCCTTTGTTAATGGGTGTCCTTTTTCAGGCTCCTGATGCCCAGAAAAAGGTACCCGGACATCCGTAACTCTTTGTTTTTATTGTCTCATATTGTCTTAATTCAATTTATCCAAATTGTTATTACTCTAATTGTGTTACTATTTTTATAACTATTTTATTACTATGAAACTTTTTAAAATTTTAAAAACAAGTGATTGGCGTTTTTCACACTGACTGTTCACCGCTGCCAATGCTCACAGTATTCTCCTAACACACTTGAGCTTCCTGTCTTTCAGTGAGAGAAAGATTCAGCTAAAGTCAAGGAAAGAGGGCAGGGGAGATGGAAACCTTCCCTTGAGATGCTTTTAGGAAGGCCTGAAGGGACCCTGCCTTTCCTTGGAACAGAGGTGGTCACCATGCGTGGTGTTGCCTGACCTGCCCTAGGTGCTCCTCTATTCCAGAAGGACTTTTGCCCACTTCATCACTTGTCTGTCCCTCCAATTCCAGGGCCTCAAACCTGCTCTGTGAGATACTAAACCTGTAAGTCAGCTGTAAGTTTTCAGAATATGGCACTGACCATGGCTCTAAGTAAGTTTTTTTAAACAGGCTTACAATATATTTTGAGAAGAAGAAGGAACAGAAGGGGTAGATACCACACAAGAATCCAGCAGTCTTCCCAGCTTTTTTGTCTGGGTTCTATGAAGCACAATGCCCAGTGCTTGCATTATGCTGTCTTTTCATGTGTTCTGGTGACCAGAACCATCCCATGGCCAGGCCCAGGATAATTTGGGTGCCAAAGTCCCATTGCCTGCAAACATCACACTCTTTTTTACCCAGCTGGTGCTCAGCTCAGCATATTTGCTGAGACAACTTTAGGACTGTTTTCCTTAACTTGGCAGCTCTAGCAGATGTCCTTATGGCCCCTAAATTCTGCATCCTTTGTGTCCACTATCAATGGGCATCCTTCTTCTCAAGCTTTGTCAACCTCCCTCTGGGTCTGAGATCAGTGAAACGGGCCCAGCCCTGAGTCTTAAAGACAATTCTAGCAACAACTACTTTGCTTTTCTAATACCTGGCCATCACTTCGAGCTTGTAGGCTGCTATGTGTGTCACAGGTTAAATGTCTCTTCCTGTTGATCAGGCTTGGAAGTGCGGACAGCCCAGGCATGACAGGATATGTTTTCTTCAGGAAATGGGACGTAGGGCCCAGCTTGCACCAGGTCCAGGCCCGCGCCTTCCAGAGCGCCAGAAGGTTCGCGGCGCCATTGCAGGGCTCAGGGCGCCTCCTTGTGGGCAAGAGTCGCCTCGACAGCGCGGGCGCCGCGCGGCGGGGCCAGAGGGCGGGAAAGGGCGGGCGGGTGTGAGGGGCGGGGCGGTTCATGCCTAGAGCCGAGCCCGCGCTGTACCTCGGCGCCTTCCCGGCTCGGTGTTGGGAGCGAGCCGCCACTGCTCGGGCTCTGGGAGAAGCGTGCGGCCGCTGCGGAGGCCCAGCCCGCAGATCTGGCTGCTGGCCGAGGCTGCAGTGCAGAGCTGCCATGCCAGAGCTGCCGTGCGCCGTGGCACTGCCAGAGCCCCTGGCAGAGCCGGGCTGGAAGTGCCGACAGCTGAGGGAAGCCCTGCCATGGCAGCGCCCCAAGCTCTTGTTTATCCCACAGAAAGAGAGGATCAGCACCTGGAGGTGACTGCGTCATTCCTGGAAAGGGACTATCTGCTTACAGTTGCGATGTCTGGCAGCAAGCAGGACGGCGCTGGTGCCAGGGAGCCAAGTGAGGGCAAAGCAGCCCTGTGACAGCCTGGCCCAGGGGCTCTTGTGGCAGCAGGCAGCGTGGGGATCAGAACAGAGGCAGGGGGAGGCAGGAGCTGCTCGGCCATGCCAGGGCTGGGAGCCTCCTTCCTGCCCAAGTGGGGCCCAGCTGGGCCAGGGGGCAGCTCCTGGGACAGCCGTGCCCGCAATGGCCCCTGCTCTGCAAGGCCTCCAGCGCTGCCCATCAGCCAGGCAGGGACAGAGCAGCCTTGGGGCCGATGCTGCTGCAGGCTCAGAGCCCCGCACAGCTGCTCATGCCCGGTGCCATTGGCTCTGTCCCCTGCAGCCTGCATGCTGTGTCACCGTGCAGAGGCTGAGCCCTGTGCCTTCCCAGGCCCTGGCAACTGTTCCTGTGCTGCTCCTGCACTGCCCAGGGCACCCACGGGCCCTGCTTGGGCCGCACGCAGACCAGAACCAGCTGGGGCTGTGACAGCTCTGCTGCTCTGGGCCCAGCCCTTGGGCAAAGCACCCGCCTGTCCCTGGGCTGGGGGCAGTGCCCAGGCTGGGCTTGGCAGAGCCCGTCCGCTCCTGGAGGGCTGGGGGCACTGCTCTGGCCTGGCCTGGCCCGGCCCTGGGGTCCCTTGGCATTCCTGCTTGCCCTTGCATCCACCAGGGATGGGCTGCAGCTCAATGGCCCCGGCCTGGCCGCACACTCAGGCCTGGAGCCTTCCCATGGCTCCCCAGGGCACGAGAGCCTCAGCCCCAGCTCCCAAACACGACCTAACAGGGTTTGCTGATATTGATCCCTGTTAGACCTTTGAAAGCATGTTGAAAGTAACCTTGTTTGGCAACTCCTTCAAGGAACAAACGTGATTCGCTTCTAATCAGTAAAAACTTTATTGGTTTGCTTGCACTTCCTATAGGGTATCCTAATGCTTCCTTTGGCGTTCCAGAAAATAATGAAAATCTAACAAATTCTAAAGAGAAGTTCTTGAATCCACTATGAGGAGAAGTCTCTACATTCACTATCCTTACATACACTTAAGTAGCTGCTCCTGTAACACACAAAGATGTAGTGGTTTACCTGACTGGACCACACAACAGGATGTTATACACACCGCTACACTAAAAAACTTCTCTTCCCTGTTCATCACAAATTTAAAGCTCTTCTCGAGGTCCTGGCTTAATTTTACATGCACATTCATACCTGCAATCCCTCCCCATGCTCAGTTTTCACCTAGACTTACCAGGGAACAGATGTTCCATACTTACCTCAAGCAATAATCTACGTCTGTCTTCCTAACCCTCTTTTTCTTCACTGACTTCTACTAATCTACAAAATAACTTGGACCCTCTGCACAAAAGAAACATCCAATTAATAGCCTTAAACACTTGTGATTGTGCTGCTACTTCTAACAATCTTGACCACCACAGCACTAAAATCAGAAATCAATTCTTCACATCCTTCCTGTTCTCCTGCCCCCACCACGCCTTGGCTCCAGCAGAAATGTTCCCTACTGCAGCCTGGTGTGCTAAGAACAATCAAAGGCAGCAGCACTTTTCCTCAACATGCTGCAATCTGAATTGCAGTGAAATTGCAGCTGTTGCATTAGAAGCTCAGCACCAGCACCCCACATCTTCCCCCAGAACTGAGGCCTGCTGAGGCCTGAGCTCTCCATTTCAACACACCCTGTAAATCAGGCTGCCTGGAAGATTGCAGGCTGGTAACTGTGTGAACACAGCAGTGCATTTCAGCAGAGTTATGGAATCAGTCTCATGGAAGGCACATCCTTTAAGCTTAACACTCTATTCTACAAAATCTAGCCAGCAATTGTTTTGGTGGCCTGTGCAGGTTTTGGGGACTGTGCATGTTTCCTTTGGATGTTGTTTTCTTTGTTTCTAAACACAAAATTCACTGGATTCAGAAGCGAAACCCCAGATTCATTAGAAGAAAGAACCACAGGGACATATGTGGCTGACAAGAACACTCCTCATTTCTAATGGTAACACCAGAAAGAGAGGAAAAAGATAAAGATGATTTAAATACCCGAAAGGATCCGAAATGTCTACATAAGCTGTCAAGTGACTAAGTTTTTGGTAAACTCTAAAAGTCCAGATTCCTATTCGGTAATTGTCTGAAAGAAAAGAAAGCCAGAAAATCTGGTTGACCTTTATTTTGCCAGGACTTTCTCACGGGATTCTACCACAACTTGGATCACAAGTGAGGGTGGCAAATTTTGACTAGAAAACTTTGATAACTAGGCAGCATTTTTTCCTCCTCACTGAATTACAGGAAGGGTTTAAAAGGAAAAAAAAATATAAAAGAGCGTAAAGAAATTCTATCATACCTCTTAGGCGTTCATCATCTTTGGAGAACAAAAAAAAAAACTCTAGCACTTCCTGTGCATGGTAAAGAAAGAAACCTAGAAAAGGACAAAGGGATTTGAGCATCCTAAATTGTACTATCAAATTTCATGAACACAAGTTAATCCTGTAGTGCTTCAGAGAAATGCCATACATTGAAAAGCTTTATTCCCTAGAAACCAAATAAATCTTTTTATTTTTCCAAATCCTCTTTTAAAGAGAAAACTGACTGTGTCTTTGGCTTTTGGCCAAACTCAGTTTGGAGTTGGTCAAACCAAAATGACCCAGTTAATTTCCTGTGCTCTGCTCTTTCTTTCCATATTCACATTCACATCCAATGGGTTGCTGGGAGTTTTGACTCTGTGCAGCACAAACGGTTTTCTAAGATGACTTTCATTGCTCAGAGGTGTGCAATGTCAGTTTCCCATTCCCTGAGTGCTGCTATTAATATTCCCACAGCATCCAACTACTACAGCCAAGTAGACAACAAAGAGAAATGGAACTTGCATTTCTTGGTCCTGTTCAATTTCTGACATCTCAGGCTCATCGTCACCCTCAGAACTGCTGTCCTGGAAACGTGGATCCTCTTGCCATGTGGCTTTTACTGGCTTTATTGTCCCAAGCGCGTGAGGCTCTGCAATGACAGCACCAATAGAGAAAAAAAGCCAAAACCAGATTATTCCTCTAATCATCAGGAAGAATTCCTCCTTTCACGTGAAATACTTACAGTGGAGAAGAGAGATTTAGGAAGGACAGAATCTGACCCTGCCAGATTTTCTAAGCTACATTTCTGCTCCACTTTGTATTTTCCACTTTGTTCCAGGGATCCCTTATGTATTCTTAAACATTTCTCATTGCATTCAGAAGACACTGAATACCTTTTCAGTTCAGCACAAGTCTGGGGGGCTCATTGCTTTGTGCTGTTGCGTTGGGTTTTTTAATATTTTGGGTAACTTCACGGGATTTCTTTTCTCTCCTACATGACTGGGACTTGAGTTAATGTTGTTTCATCTTCATTTCAGACGGCCTCATTTTATCTAAGGTTAGGACACCCCAATGATCATGTGTCATTCCATTTCCTTTTTCTAAAGGTCCAAGAGTAGAATTCAGTAACAAACAGAATGTTCATGGATCTTGGGGCCAGCTCTCGGACTTTGCTCCTCCCTCTACATTAACGCACATTTCCTTAAAAGCCTTGTGAGTTCCTATGAAACTTGATATGACTGGTGTGTCACCTTTTTCCCTGTTTGAGGAATTCAGGGCATGAGAACAAGCTTTTTCACCACTCAGCAAAAACCCCCAATGCCTTCTCAAAGCATGCCTTTCAGAATTCCTGAGATGCAAGCATGAGGCACCTCTCAATAATCTACCACAACCCTAGCAAGCAGAAATGAAGATCAAAATGCTTCTGCCTAATTACTGACTTCTGTTGCTGAAAATCCCCTGCATCCTGACCTTTTTTACACCATATTGCCCTACAGTGCCTGCCAGAAGCTCTTCCTTAGCAATGGCACTGTTAGAAGGGTTCTGCTGTTACCTTCTTTGATGCCCAACTCCTCTGTGCCTCCAAAGAAAGAAAACTTGAAGTAACTCGTCTCCTGAGCTGCATCATCCTCAGGCAAAGGTCCCAAATGGTCATCTGGGGCAGAGTCCTGTGCATCCTCTTTGTCCCAGGGTATTTCCTCAGTCTGGTTTGCTCTTTGAAGGTCTTTCAAAGAATAAACCAGAATAGACGGAGGAAATACCGTCTATTCTGGTTTGTTCTTTGAAAGGCCTCTTTCAAATCCGCAGCAATGGTGTAGGAGTTGTCTTCAGACAGTGAGGCAGTGTCTCATCTCTTTCTTCTTTTTTTGGCTTTACTGAAATGAGATTGTTCAAGGATAGCAACACAGCACACGTCCTTTTCGGACACAGCTTCCCTAAGAGCCACCTGGCTCTGAATGTCTCCCTAAGCATATCCAAGCCCATTAAGGAGTGGTTCATTATCAAGGGTAAGCAGTGGGGAAACACCTGAGGTTGAAGTCTAAAGGCAGGAACAAGAGTCCTTTTTAATTAGCCACATCCTTAAGTGACTTTTCACTGAATACACAGTTACACAGAAATCAAGGTATTTAGCCCAGACTTCTTCCTGCCAGTAGAAACATCAAGAGCTAATAGGGTTTGCCCACAGAGCTGCACATCTCAGGGTCCCTGCACTGACCGTTCTCACCTTCACTTCTGGCAAGGAACACACGGCCTAGAAAGAAAAGATGACGGCGCTACGTGCTGCTGTTGGAGGTCCCAGTTGAGGTCCGACGTCGCTGGTGGGAGCGGCTGCTCCTGCGGGATGTCCCCGACCATGTCCCCCTACGCCTGGGCCTCTCAGCACTCGCTGCTGTCCTCCTGCTCCTGTCCTGGCGACTCCTGGACCGCACAGTTTGAGTCGAGGCCCGGCGCTGCTGGCGGGAGCGGCTGCGTCTGGGGGATGGCCCTGACCATGTCTCCCTTCGCCTGGGCCTCTCAGCCCTTGTCCCTGTGCCACTGCTGCTGCCGCGGCGACTCCTGGAGCGGACAGGTGGACTCCGGGCCCAGCCTTGCTGGCGGGAGCGGCTGCGTCTGGGGGATGGCCCGGACCATGTCTCCCTTCGCCTGGGCCTCTCAGCCCTTGGCCCTGTCCCTCTGTTCCTGTCATGGCAACTCCTGGAGCGGACAGGTGGACTCTGGGCACGACCTTGCTGGCGGGAGCACCTGCGTCTGGGGGATGTCCGTGATGGTGTCTCCCTTTGCTTGGGCCTCTCAGCCCTTGGCCCTGTCCTACTGTTCCTGTCACGGTGACTCCTGGAGCGGACAGGTGGACTCTGGGCGCGACTTTGCCGGCGAGAGGAGCTTCGCCTGTGGCTGGGCCCAGCACGTCTGGAATGGACCCTGTCCTCAGGGTCAGGGGACGTGCTGCGTGTTGCCCTTGATCTGCTGATGCTGCTGGTGTCCAGTGAGGAAGATGGCAGCGCCTGCTGCCATGCTGCGTGTTGGGGCCTGCTGTGGCTGCCCGTCTCTGGAGATGGAGGTGGGGAAACCAGCACCAATGGCACAGGGCTGTGGGAGCTGGGGCTGATGGCCTCAGATTCTGACCAGCCACGAGCAGACTGTAGTCCTGACTGTCTGGCTGGCCTGGGGCCATTGAGCTCTGTCTCATCCCTGGAGGCTGTAAGGGCAAGCAGGAATGTCAAAGATCACCCAGGCCCCGGCCAGGCCAGGCCAGAGCAGTGCCTCCAGCCCTCCAGCAGTGGATGCTGCGCTCTGCCAAGCCCGGCCTGGGCACTGCCCCCAGCCCAGGGACACCGGGGACTTTGACTCATACATGTTCCGAGCCCAGCACAGCTGTCACACTCCCATCTCTGTGTGCTGTTCCTCAGGCCAGAGCAGCGCCTGTGGGTGCCCTCAGCAGCACAGGAGGAGCACAGGAGCAATTGCCAGGGCCTGGGGAGGCAAACAAGCTCATAGCACTGAGAACAAAAAGTGTACCAGCACGTGGTTTTCTAGCCAAGCGCTTCTGCTTCTTCCTGCTTTGAGCCCTTGTCGAGACACAGGTTCCCTGCAGAGCCCCAGGTGCAGCTTCCCAACTTACCCCTGTTCCTCTGCCTCCTCCCTGCCCCCAGGGTAAAGGCAATCCCTGGCATTGCATTGGCCGTGCCTCACTCCTAGATCTGCGAAGGCATCGTTGTCCTCCCACGTTGGCTGTCTGATGGAGAAAGGAAGAGATGATGAATTTCTGCTGCTCTCCCTCACGGAGGTCCAGGGTGTCCCAGCTCTTTCTCCAGCGCTTTTCCAAGTTGGGGGTGAAGCTGAAGCCCAGACTCACAGGACAGGGCAGGGCCAGGGCTCCTGGGGCAGGGCCTGGCACAGCACAGCACTTGCACCCTCCTGGCTGGTGGGCCAGGCAGAAGGACACCAACCTGAAGGGGACTCGGATCCCCAAGATGAACATTTCAACAGGGAATTCCCCACTGTCTCTGCACAGGGGGCACTGGAAATAGAAAGCACCAGCGCGCAAGGCCTGTCCCTGCAGGGCAAACACAGGCAGGGTGAGCGAGGCCCTGCTGCTGCTGCTGCTGCTGCTGCTGAGCACCTGCTGTGCCCCAGGGCTCAGGGGAGGGCTCCTACCTGGATGCAGTCCCTGTGGAACCAGGCCTTTTTGCACGCTGGGCACACCAATGTTGTGAAGGTCTTTCTGTCCTCCACAGGTTCCATGCAGATGGGGCAAACAGTGTCCGGCTCAGGAGTCGCATCCACCTCCTGCTCTGGACGGTGCTCAGGGCAGAAAGAGCTGGGGGCAAAGGGATGGGGAAAGTGAGAAATGCTGGATCATTCCCCAGGGGTGGCCATAAAGAGAGATGAGGTACCTGAACGGAGTAACGTATAGATTGACACAGCCGCCCTCCTTGGTACAGGGCAAGTGGAACCATCTGTCACAGTTCTCCCTGCAGCACATGATGGTTGCCCCGCTCTGGCCGCAGACGCAGCAGCGCTGGAAAGAGCCAAGCAGCTGCATCAGCAGCAGCAGCAGCAGCAGCAGCCTCGAGGCCTCCCCAGGCAGCCCCAGGGCTAAGGGCAGGGCGCAGGACGTGGCCGCTGCCGGCTCCCAGCCCACAGAGCCGCCAGCTGGAGGAGGGAGGCTGCTGTGCCAGGGCCTCTGTGCCAGAGCTGCTGGGAGCCAGACTTTGTCCTGACTGCTGGGCCGGCCTTTCTTTCCTGCAGTCTGGGCTAAGCTCTGGCAAACCTCGCCAGGCACAAATCTCCCTGCTCTTGTCAGGCTCTCACCTTCTGTGCCGCCCGCCGCACTGCAATTAGGAGATCTCGAGGGAGAAAGTCCATGAGTCCCCCGCGGTCCGTCTCTTGCTGAAATAGTAGAGTGGCGAAGAACTGCAGCCAAGGGGAGAAGCTGATGAGGAGGGGGCGGGAGGAGCGGCCCATTGCAAAGGTGGAGGGAGCGCCCGGAGCCACTCACCATGCAGAACACGTGGGCACAGAGCCCACCCTTCTGCAGTTTGTCACCGCACATGTCCGGGTCAGCCTCGGCACGGCGACACAGCATGCAGGCTGCAGGGGACAGAGCCAATGGCACCGGGCATGAGCAGCTGTGCGGGGCTCTGAGCCTGCAGCAGCATCGGCCCCAAGGCTGCTCTGTCCCTGCCTGGCTGATGGGCAGCGCTGGAGGCCTTGCAGAGCAGGGGCCATTGCGGGCACGGCTGTCCCAGGAGCTGCCCCCTGGCCCAGCTGGGCCCCACTTGGGCAGGAAGGAGGCTCCCAGCCCTGGCATGGCCAAGCAGCTCCTGCCTCCCCCTGCCTCTGTTCTGATCCCCACGCTGCCTGCTACCACAAGAGCCCCTGGGCCAAGCTATCAGAGAGCTGCTTTGCCTTCACCTGGCTCCCTGGCACCAGGACCCTCCTGCTTTCTGTCAGACATGGCGGCTGTCTACGCTGAGTCTATCTCCTCGAGGGACGTGGTCACTTCGAGGTGCTGTTCCTCTCTGTCTATGGGAGAAAGAAGGGGGGGGGGGAGTTTGCAGAACAGGCCCAGAACCACGAGGCTCTACTCCCTGCTCAGCCCTGCGTGAGCCCTGCTCCTGTCTGTTTCTCCTCCCGTCGTCGCCTTGAGTAACACTGCAGTGTCCTCTGGCTGTTCCTCTGCTGATTCTGTGATTTTGGGAAGGGAGAGGCAGGTGAGCCTGCAGCACAGGCCCAGAGCCCCGAGGTGTGGGGCCCCTCTGGTCCCTGGGCAGCCACATCCCCGCCCTACCTTCTCCTCCCGTTGTCAGGTCGCACTGACACTCGGCTTGAGCCCCGCGTTCCCTTTTGTGGCCTTGGTGGCACAGGTCACAATGGCCACTCTGACATCAGCACCGTGTACCCAAAATCGGGGCAGCCATGGCCCCAGGTCCCTGGCAACCACTTGTGGCGGCCCCCTTGGGCACCGAGCTTCTAAAATGGTCCGAGCGTTTGCTCAGGGTGGAAGCACGGCCGGGAATCCGGCAGCAAGTGCAGCGTCAAATGCCAGGCCCTGGGGCAGCCATCCAGGGTGGCACTGTAGGCAGGGAGGTGCTGTTCAGGCACTGCCACACTAGGGCTCCGGCCCCGGCCAAGGGAAATTTCTGCTCCTGCCCCTGGCAGGCGGTGGCCCAGAGAGCCCGTGCGGAGTCAGCTGCACTACAGGGATTCAAACCCTGCTCTAGGTGAACTGATGTTTTCATCAAGACCTGTCTGCAGAAAACTAAGATGAACCTGATTTGATGCTGCTGCTGATCACCATTGGGTACAGGAGATAAACCTGGACACCACCACAGCTGCCTCCGTTATCCTGCCATCATATGAACTAACAACTTTGACTTTCCATATAAATGGAAAAATTAGTATTAAGCTTCTGAGAAGCGTCATCTTTTATACTGACTCAGCAGAAAGACAGAAAATTCACTGAGAATTTTCTGTGTACATTTGACAGGAGAGCTTGCAACTGTCCTCCACTCAAGTCAAATACAGGAGGATGCTTTTCCTACATTATAGGAACTTTGCCAGTTTGGTCCATGCTTTCCTACTAGAAAATACATTGGAAAAAATTAGGAAGAGAAGCACAAACAATTCTTGTCAATTTTTCTCTTTCGCGTCTTTGCAAACATGCTCCTGGAAATGCAGATCCATGACTTGTGGAACAATCAGTGGCATCTCTGGGAAGCAGGGCAGGGACTGACAGGCAAGGACACACTGCACCTGCCTGATGCTGGGGCAGCAGGAGTTTGCCCATTTTCCTGTCTCCATGGGAGAGCCACCTTGGCTGGGAAACGATCCCTTCACTGGTCTAGGAGGGAGGCACAGCCAGTGCAATTCCAGGGAGTGCCTTTACCCTGGAGGCAGGGAGGAGGCAGAGGAAGAGGGGGGAAGTTAGGAAGCTGCACCCGGGGCTCTGCAGGGCTCCCGGCTAGGTCTCGAAGCACAAGGAGCCAGAAGAGCTTGGCCGGACAATCCCGAGCTCTGGACACCTTGTCCTCAGCACCGGGAACCCGTTTGCTTCTCCAGGCCCTGGGCACTGCTCCCGTGCTGCTCATGCAATTACACACAGACACAGAGCTACCTGCTCTGTCTCAACCCTCTTCAGCACTGAACAGCACAACACAGTAACATGTTCTCTTCAGTACATGGTCTAATTATTAATAGTCCTGCAAAGACTCACATTCAAAGCACACACAAAAACCCCAAACCCTGGTACAAACCTTGCATCAACACAAAATGCATGTTGCTGTTCAGAAACACAGGGCAGCACTTTTGGCCAATGCTTTTTCCTATAAGATCTTTCAAAGGATTGCAAAAGTGACATTGTTTGGCAACTTCTTCAAGGAACAGACAGGAGAGGCTTCTGAGTTTTTAAAGATTTATTGGTTTGCTTTCACTTTCCTTTTGGCATCCTTACACTTCACCCAGCATTCCAGAAAATCGTGAACATCCAAAATAATATCAGGGGAAGTTTCTGAATTCATTCATGTCTCTCCCAAAGACTTTCTTGACATACATACAAGTGACTGGTCCTATGACATACAGAGACGCAGTGGTTTCCCTGACTGGACATTACAAGACAACGTTATAGACTCCACTATACTAAAACACTTCTGTTGCCTGGTAATTACAAAGCCTGAAGCTCTTCTAGAGGCTTTTCCCAGTGCAACTTCATTAGGTTCCTCTCTGCCCAACTCTCGAGCCTCTCCAGGTCTCACTGAAGGGCAGCAGAGCCTTGTGGTGCCTCAGGCCCTGCTCCCAATTCTGTCCCATCAGCAAACACTGAGGGAACACTCTGTCCCTTCTGCCAGGTCACTGGGGAATAAGGCAAACAAGGCTGGGCCCAGCACGGCGCCCTGAGCTCACAGCTACCTGAGTTTGGAGCTCCCCTGTCCACTTCTCTGCCCCACTGTCCCTGAGCTGCCTCAGGGGCCTGTTATGGGAGGCAGGGACAAAGCCTTGCTGAAGTCCCAGCTGGCAACAACCACTGCTCTCCCCTCACAAGCCCAGCCAGTCACTGCAGCACAGGTGGCTATGGGATTGGTCAAGCATGGTTTCCATTCCTGTTATTCCACAGGCTTAGAGATGGCATCCAAGAGGAGCTGTTCTGTCACCTTTCTGGGGATGGAGCTGAGGCTGATGGCCCTGCAGTTTCCTGGCTCTTTCTTGGTGCCCTTTTGCAAGACTGCAGTGATGTTGGCTTTCCTCCACTGCTCATGCCTCTCTCCAGGGCTGTCTCCTTCCCTGACCTGCTGGCAGAGCACCCTGTGCCAGAGGCAGGAGCAGAGATTTCCCTTGGCCCCAAAAGGGAACACTGGGCTCAGGCCGAGTGTCAGTGCGACCTGACAACGGGAGGAGAAGGCATGAAGGAGCAGAGCTCACACAGGGCTGAGCAGGCAGTAGAGCCCTCGTGGCTCTGGGCTTGCTCTGCAAGCTCCTTGGCCTCTACTTTCTCCACAGAGAGAGAGGAACAGCACCTCAAAGCGACCAGGAAACCCGGACATGGAGCGGGGCTGGGGCTGTGACACCTCAGGGAAACTGGCCATGGAGTGGGGCTGGGGCTGTGACACCTCAGGGAAAGCGGACACGGAGCGGGACTGGGGCTGTGACACCTCAGGGAAAGCGGACACGGAGCGGGACTGGGGCTGTCAGCCCTCAGGGAAACTGGCAATGGAGCGGGGCTGGGGCTGAGACACCTCAGGGAAACTGGCCATGGAGTGGGGCTGGGGCTGTGACACCTCAGGGAAACTGGCCATGGAGTGGGGCTGGGGCTGTGACACCTCAGGGAAAGCGGCCATGGAGTGAGGCTGGGGCTGTGACACCTCAGGAAACCGGCCATGGAGCGGGACTGGGGCTGTCAGCCCTCAGGGAAACCGGCCATGGAGCGGGACTGGGGCTGTCAGCCCTCAGGGAAACTGGCAATGGAGCGGGGCTGGGACTGTGACACCTCAGGAAACCGGCCTTGGTGTGGGACTGGGACTGTGACACCTCAGGAAACCAGCCATGGAGCGAGACTGGGACTGCCAGCCCTCAGGAAACCCGGCCATGCGGCTGGGGCTGCAGCTGTGACACCTCAGGGAAAGCAGCCATGGGTGTGGCTTGGCCTTTGACACCTCAGGGAACTCACCATGGCAGCCACCTCCAGGGGTTTTGAAGTACTTGTTTCTTGGTTTAATGCCCTTCCAAGATCAATTTTCCTGATCCTTATCCATGTTTTGGACAAGTATTGCCTCCTGAACAGGCCACCTCCTGGATGTGCAATGATTCCATCTGATCCAGCTGTGCCTCTTCCTTTCTCAAGCGATGGACAGAGGGGCTCTATTGAAGGTGGCATTTCCTGCAGGAAGGGAGGCGATGCCAGACACAGCCACAGGAGGTAGTTGCTGTGCTTGTGGGCCTGAGCCCTGCTGAGGCTTGAGCTGCCCTCTCTGCTGCTTGGCACTGCAGGCACAGCCCGGATAAGATGGGCACAGCCCAGAGGAATTGTCCCGAGCAGGCTCAGGGCACTCGGGTACTGAGCTGTCCTGCTGGGCTCCCTCCGTGGGAGACACGTCCCGAAACCTGGGAGCGGCTGCACGGGGTGCCCGTGGTGGGGAAAGGGCAGAGGGGGAGAGCAAGGCTCCAGTGTGTCCTGAGAGGGCCTGGCTATGTGCCCGTGGGCTGTGGGAGCTGTTCCATGGGCAGTTGGGCAAGCAGGAGGGAGGGACGGAGGTTGGGAGTGACAGCTGTGGCACTGCAGATTTCCCCAAGCATTTAGTGAGGGTTTCCTGTGTGGCAGGGAGAGAGCCCCAGGGCCCTGGGCTGCTCCAGCTGCCCCTCCAGGCATATTGCACAGGACCTGCAAAGAGCGTACAGAGTGACCAGGAGCCACAGGCTCCCGCAGCCTTACCCCACCCCCTTGCAGTCCCCAATTCCCCAAGGGAGAAGGGGATCCCAACACACCATGGAAATGGTTCTGTAGCATCTGTGATCCCTCCTCGACTGGGATCATGACTTGGATTACTTGGAAATGCTGGTGAATGGTGCTTTGAAGACCTTGCCAGATGTTGGAGGCATGTTCTGAATGTACCTTTCCTGACAGAATAATCTGTGTCAGTATGCCAAGAGCTTACCATGAGCCAGTTCCCTTAAATTTCACTGAAGGTAGATCAGTTCTGGAAACCTTACCCTGCTCCCTTCTGGAGCCCTGAGGGATCCCACAGGATCGCTGTCAGTGGGAGGAAGGGGCATTTAGCTGTCCATCCTCCTCCCGTGTGCAATGCCACTGTGTCCTTCTGTGTGCTCTGTGCAGCCACAGAGAAGAGCAGAGAGGGAAGGGGCTGGGCCCAGGACTGTGCCTGGGGGCTGAGCCTTTCTCAGCTCCTTTGCAGCCCCCAGGGAGCCCGAGCTGCTTCTGCTGCCACTGCTAAGCCCTGGCCCTGCCTGGGGCTGGGTTTCAAGCTGCTGGCAGCTCCAGGGAGTCCTTTCTGCCCCGACTGCCCCACAAGGGGCTCCTTCCATCCCAGTGTGGGGCCACTGCAGGCACGAGGTCCCCCTGGCCCTGCTCCTGAGTGGAAGGCAGAGCCAAGGGAGTGCCTTGGAGGGCACCAATCACCCAGATGCCCTCACTGCCACTCGGGCCTGAAGGAGAATCTTCAGCAGTGCCATTGGAGCTGTTGTGTCCTGCCTTTCTTTGCAGCTGAGCCTGTTGCTCAAGGTGATCTGGCTTCCCAGCCCATGTTCAGGATTGAGCCTCTGGGAGATGGTGAGGGTACGCCAAGGCCTTTTCCCTGTGAGACCTGCCAGCTCAGAGCCCAAAGCTCGGCCAGGGGGGCATCGCTGCAGGTGCCAGGACAGAGCCATGCATGTGTGTGCCCTCACCCTGCACGATCCACTCACAACTTCTGCTCAGCACTGGCAGGTGTTTGAAGGACGGTGGGCCATGGCCCAGCTGAAAAAGCCCAGATGATTTGTTGATTTTATCCGATTTTGCATAAGCATGACGTTCTGAACATGCCATTAAAGAAATGTAGAATTTCTCCATCTTTTAAGGTGTACTTTTTGTTTCTCAAGTGATGGGCCAAAAGTTAGGACAGAAGGAGGTGTTTCCCCAACAAAGCAGAGGCCGATTGGCAGCCCCTGCTGCAGGAAGGAAGTCCGAGCCAAACACAGGCATGGGCACAGGCACAGAAGGTAATTGCTGTGCCAGGCTCAGCAGGGCTCAGCCATTGGCAGAGCTGTGTGGCTGCAGCTCTTCTTCTTCTACCAGGGCCTCCCTTGCACAGCCCGGCAAAGCTGGAGGTGCCTTTGGAGCTCATTCAGAGCCCTGGGAAAAGGGGACTCGTGCACCAACGTCCCTCCCGCTGCAGCTGCTCCGGAGCTGGCCCTGAGTGCCCAGAGGCCCAAGGCACAGGAGCAGCCCCGAGCGGGAGCCCTGCCGCGAGCCCAGGGCCAGAGCCACCCTTGGCTCCTGACTGGGCAGGGGCTGCACTGGGTCCTGACAGGGCCTGACTCTGTGCCCTGGGGCGGGGGGAGGTGTCACGGGGCAGGGAGGGCCAGGGCTGGCAGGGGCTGCTCAGGGATGGGTGTGGCCCATGTCCCTCCAAGCAGCGACTGCCCAAAAAGCTGCGCTGCCCCCGGGCTCTCCTCTCGGCCTGCTGGGCTTTGTTGGGTGGCACAGCCTGTGCCACGGGGTGGCAAGGTCCCTGCAGGCCCCAGCTCTGGGGGAAGCGGAGAATGTCCTGCCCGCATCCACAGTGCTGCCAGCTCAGCAGTGCAGCACAGCACGGGCTGACGCTCCCCATTGCTCCCACAGGTGCAGCTGGAACCACAGCACATGTTCCTGATTCCCAGAAGGGCCTTGGAAGGGGTTTCTGTCAGGGAACAGGCTTCTGGCTACGGTTACTGGCAGGCCTGCTTGTTTTGCAGCTTATCTTCATCTTATGCTGTGTCCGAATATGGACTTGCTGGAAGAGAAAAGAGTGAGTGTTTAGTTCACCTTTCCCTCAGACAGCTTCTTTTGAAAGTCTACGTCAGACAGAAAACATTCCCAGTGAGGTTGCAGTGTAGGGGTGGCCAGTCCTTGATTGTCCAAAGAACTCTGCTGAGGGTTCTGCTGCTGCCCAGAGCTTTCATTGGCCTCCTAAATGCTGGGCCTTGTCCCGGGGCCCTGCTGGGCCTGCAGCCAGTGCTGGCTCCCACTGAGGCTGCCTGGCCAAGAGCAGCCCCAGGGGCACTGGGCAGAGGCAAAGCACGGTGGGGAGGAGAAAGAGCAGGGACGAGATTGCCCTTGAAAGGCAGGGGAAGGGAGAATGTTGCTTATCGGAAGAAGCCCCAAAGAGCGGCTGGAAGGGGTGCTGCCTGATCAAGGACCCCCGAGAAGCGGAGGGAGGGCGTATCGGCTGATGGGGTGTCCCGAGGAGTGACTGGGGAGAGTGGGGGTGTCCCTTAGTGGGGAGGAGCAGCTGGAGCGCTTGCACGGTCCGGTGGTGGGGAGGCCGGCGGGGCCTGTTGGAGTAGGCTCAGCCCGGCCGGTGGGCACGGCTAACCCTGCCCGCCCGCAGGACCACGGCGCAGTTCCTGTTCGAGGCGGACCTGCACGGGCTGCTGAAGCTGGACACGCTGATCCCGAACGCGCCGCCTGCGCCATGGCAGCGCAAGGCCAAGGAGAGCGGCCCCGGGCCCAGCCCTGTCGGCGTGTCCCCCATAAAGCCGGCATGTCGCTCCCACAGCCCCAGCAAGACGCCGTCCAAGACACCCGGTGAGCGCCGGCCACCGGCGGCAGAGGTTGAGTGCGGGAGCCTGGCCCAGGCTGCTTGTCCGTAGCCATGGGGCCCTGGGCTCCCTGCCACGCTGCCCTACCGGCTGCTGCTCAGGCAGGAGGAGGTGGGCTGTGCTCCTGACAGCCACCCACCTCCTTGCCAGCATGAGGGGCAGAGCTCTGAGCACTGGGGCTGGCGAGCTGCTGTTCGCCCAGCTGAGCCTTGCTGGCACAGCTGTATGCTAGGACGAGTGTGGGCAGGACTGTCAGCTGACAGCTTTACATCCTGTGAGCGTTTCTGTATCTTCCCCTTATCTCTGGACTCTGGAATTGTTGCACTAGACCCAAGGAGTTGCACCACACAGTCCCTAACCAACTTGGTGGCAGGGAGGAAAATATAAGTTAGTTGGGACTGGGTGGCATGAGACCTCAGAGTCCTACTTGTCTGGTGGGTGTGATGTGGAAGAGTGTTGGGTTTGCTCCCGTGAAAGCTCGAATACAGGCTGTTAAATAGCTGTAAGACAATATTTTCATATGTGAATGCAGGTAAATCTGGATCCAAAATTCAAAGCACCCCCACAAAGGCTGGGGGGGATCGCTACATTCCCAAACGCAGCACTATGCAGATGGAGATGGCAAATTTCCTCCTAACCAAAGAGAATGACCCTGCTGAGGATTCCCCTACCAAGAAGGTGAGCATGTTGCTAAGTTACAATTACTTCAATAACTGCTACGCCTTCCTGCCCCTTTACAGAGCAGTGAACAATAGGTTCTATCAAGGGGGCACACGGCACTGACAAGTCCCAGCCATCACTACTTGCAGCTCTGGGCTTCAGGAGCCTAGGATGAGACTGAAGCTGTAGAGACTGCCATGCACTCGAAGCCTATGCTGCTTCTGGTAGCAAAATTTAGCTTTTGACTAACGAGGCTTTAAAATGTAGCAGGCAACAAAAACACAAAGCTGTAAGCCTATGCAAAGTGAAACTGCTGGTGGTAGCTATTCTAGGACAAGGTCTCCACAGGGAACACTTCTGGAATGTTTTACACTGTGTTCTGAAATCTGTTTATGAAGCATTTGGTCGCTTTGTGGCTGTGGCTTTTCCCTCTGGCAATGACACTGAATTTGCCATTGTTTGAAAATGTGAGCAGGACAATGTATGAAAGTCTGAGGAAAACTGCTTTGACCTGCCTCTGTGTGACTGACCCTTGGCAGCACAGTCAAACATCTTCAGATTCTAAGAGAAGGGGACTTAGGTGTCTGTTTAAATTGTAGTGTGGGAATTGTTTTAAATGCATTGCACTGAGGGTGATTTGTCTCTGTAGGAGCAACAGAAA
This sequence comes from Melospiza melodia melodia, assembly GCF_035770615.1. Taxonomy (NCBI): domain Eukaryota; kingdom Metazoa; phylum Chordata; class Aves; order Passeriformes; family Passerellidae; genus Melospiza; species Melospiza melodia. The sequence continues at coordinate 23,140,821 of NC_086200.1, forward strand.
GCCTGGGCAGTGAATCTGAATGGTTTTGATGTGGAAGAGGCAAAGATCCTCCACCTCAGAGGAAAACCACAGAATGCTCCAGAAGGTATGATACAGGCTCCGTGTGAGCTGAATCAGCAGGAGGGATCAGGTCAGGGGAACAGCAACACAGAGGCTCTGTGTGTGGTCACAGGAGAAATCAACTGGTTTCTGAGAGCTGTACAGGCTGGAGTCTCCTTTCTTAAGGTTCCTGAGGTCGAGGGAGGGCATAACAGTTAAAGTGAATTTATTTAGGAGAGTTGCTATGACTGCCAGTTGGTCACCTGTTACAGGGCTTGCAAGGGTCTTCAGGGTGGAGAGAGAGATGAGAATCTTGACCTCATGTTCAGAAGGCTTGATTTAATATTTTATGATATATATTACATTATTACTATACTAAAAGAAATAGAAGGAAAGTTCTCAGAAGCTAGCTAAGCTAAGAATAGGAAAAGAATGAATAAACAAAGGGCTGTTTCTCAGCAGAGGGTGAGACCCAGCTCCGCTGTGAGTGGTCAGTAAATCCAAACATTCACCCAAGACTGATCATGCATCCACCTGTTGCATTCCCCAGCAGCAGATAACCATTGTTTACCTTTTGTTGCTGAGGCCACAGCTTCTCAGAAGGGGGAAAAATCCTAAAGAAAGGATTTTTATGGAAAGATGTCGGTGACAGTTACCGGTACTGCAGGTTCCAAACGTTCATGAAGTCTGTAAGAGCATCAAAGCCTCTGCTGTGCACTTTCTAGCTTAAACTGCAACTAAATATCATGGGATTCAAAAACCCAAGTATTTGTTAAATTTGTTTCCATGAATGAGGAAATTGTAGCTCACCCCTGCTCAGCAGTTCATTCTGCCAGTGATTTTAGTGCACTGCAGGCTTGTGAGTGTTTCTCTTAGGACTTTATTTTCACTCCAAGGGATTCCTAGTTGGGTGAGCAGCACTCAGCTGGGAGGAAACTAACTCAGGTTAACAAACCTGTTCCCCTGCACACAGACTATCAGAATAACCTGAAAGTGCTCTACAGTCAGAAAATGGCACCTGGATTGAGCAGGAAGAAGAGCAGATATATTCCCTCAAAGCCAGAACGGGTCTTGGATGCACCAGAGATATTCAACGACTACTGTAAGTAGGCTACAGGTGTGGAGAGTATTATTAATAATTGGTTAGCTGAGAAAGGCCACACTGATATAATGCCACTGGTTAAGCTGAAGGAGAAAAGTCAGCAGTCAGCAAGCTGAAAGGAAGAGTCAGCAGCGACCTTGCTGCAACATGAGGATAGGGAGTTGAGATTAGTCCTGAATATATCCTAAGAATATGTAGAAAGTATCAAAAGTAGAACCATAGGAATGTAGAAGTAGGCATAGGTGCTGATATGTAAGCTGACCAATCCTGAGCTCAACTTTTGCAATATGTATGAAGCTCATTATTAACTGTATTTGACCCGCCGTACTGATCAATAAAATCGAGCCTGTGATGATCAAACTGATGTCCTGGTTCCCTTCCATCGACAAATGGTGGAGAATGCGGGCATAACTGAATCTCTGCCCTTTTTCTCCGATTAAAAGAAAAAGGGATTACGCCACGGTCCGGAAGTTGGGTTTGGGTCCCAGCAGCCGGGACGGTGCCGGAGTTTGAAGCACCCTTAAGGTTCACAACTGTGACTTAAGCCAATACGTGTCCGCCGGAGCCTGGAGAGCTGCAACAGCGCGCGCTGATTAATAGGTATGGATAGGCAAGCGGCATATGATTTATTTACCGCCTATTTAGAGCGGCGTGGGATAAAAGGGATAGATTTAAAAAAGGAGCTACCAGAGTTATTAGCTTATGGCCATGCTAAGGGTATCTTTTCTAATCCTCATACAGTTCATGAGCTAGCAGAGTGGAAGAAGTTTGGGGAAATATTGTGTGATACAATACTAGACGATGATAAGTCAGCAAAGAAATTCGGGAAGTTATGGCGGGTGGTGTATAACACGTTACTTCAGCAGGTCTCTGAGAGAAAGGCAGCAGAAAGGGCAACAGAAGCTTATAAGAGGAATATAGGGTATGGTCGTGAAGATGATCCCCTGGCACCTTCTGTAACTAAGGTACTTATGCCTAAGAGTCCCCAGCAAAGTGGTGTGGAGGATTTTCCTATAGGCGCAGTGGAACTGTCTGCACCTTTCCTGTCAGAGGGGGAGGGCGAGTCGGATGGTGGGGGTAAGAGCAAGCCAGCTTTGCCTCCGCCACGAGCTTCAGGCGGGTCGGATGGTGGGGGTAAGAGCAAGCCAGCTTTGCCTCCGCCACCAGCTTCAGGTGGGTCGGATGGTGGGGGTTGGAGCAAGCCAACTTCGCCTCCGCCGCCAGCTTTGCCTCCGCCACTTCCCCTGGGTGAGCCGGCTCCGGTTTCACTGTCAGCTCCAGCGGGGGGGCCGCTTCCCCCGCGCGAGCCAGCCTCTGCTCCACTGCCTTCCCTGTGTGAAAGCTCGGTGTCTGTACCAAAGCGCCAGCAGCATAGCACCCTTAAAGGGCCAGATCCCATCCCAGGGGCACACCGTGATCCATGGGGGGAGATGGCTAAACAGAGGAGGGAAGCTTGGGCTGCTTTGGCGAAAGAAGTAATGCAAATGGGGGATGGTGAGGCGGTGGAAATAGCTTCTAGTCTTGCATGTCCAGTTACATACACACCACAGTATGATGCACAGGGGAACCTTACGCATAATATAGCAGAATATACTCCCTTAGATTGGAAGCTGTTAACTCAGCTACGTTCTACGGTTAGTCAGTTTGGAGTAAAAAGTGAACCTGTTAAGCAAATGTTAGATTATCTTTTTAATACTCAGGTTTTATGTCTTAATGATTTAAGAGGAATAGTTCGGTTGATATTCACTCAGCATCAGCAGTTATTGTTTAATGCACATGACCCATTACATGGAGTAACAGTAAAGGAGCTGATTGGCTTAGGGGCATTTTTACGTTCAGAGGCACAGATGATATCGGGAGAAGATAAACTTAGAGAGTCTATGCAGTTAGTGCATGCTGCAATAGACATGGTTAAAGAGCCAGGAGGGTTACCGGCTTATATGGGCATTAAACAAGGTAGAGAAGAATCATTTGGAAATTTTATCGATAGAGCAGCTACTGCTATAGATCGGGCTGGTGTTGCAGAGCGCTATTGAAAACGTGTGCCTTGCAAAATAGCAATCCAGCAACCCAAAGAGTGTTAGCTACTTTAGGGGCAAACTGGACTATTGAGGAAGCATTAGAGCGAATGGCATTAATGCCAACAGCTTCACAGGCATTTATAGCAGAAGCCTTAAAGGAATTAGGATTAGGGTTGCAAAAGCATAGTCTACTCAAAATCAGGTGTTAGCTGCTCCTGCTCCTCTCCAAAGCGGCTCACTGGCAGTCACGTAAAGAGGCTCGAGACCATTCATCAAGTGTTACCGATGCGGCAATGAGGGACAGACACAAGTTGCCACCCTGACATCGGAGACACCAGCTGCTGCCGTAACATCGCTGCCACCTCCTGTCTGCAACCCGCAACAACCGGGAGCCTCGGCTTGGACTTAGCAGCAGCAGTAGACGTCACACTAATGACAAACCGGCCTGAGAGGATACCCACTGGAATAAAGGGTCCTCTTATACTAAATGGACAAACATGTGGAGCATTATTGCTGGGACGTTCCTCTATAACTATGTTGGGATTATTTGTTTTGCCTGGTGTTATCGATGCGGACTTTACAGGGGAAATACAAATTATGGCTTACACCCTTTATCCTCCGATTAAAATTACAAAAGGACAACGCATTGCACAATTGGTACCACTGTCACAAATGACATCAGGAATACAATCATTTACTGGGCAAGCACGGGATGAAAAAGGTTTTGGCTCTACTGGTGTTACACTTTTAACTGTGGATTTACAAAATAGACCAAAACAAAAGGTTGAAATTACCTATGGGCATCAAAGCATAACCCTTTATGGATTATTGGATACAGGAGCAGATACTAGCATCATTTCTCCAGAAGCATGGCCACAACATTGGCCTCTATTTCCCTCATCAAACATGGTCACAGGAGTGGGAGGATTTACATTGGCAAGCAGGTCGCCGTCTTTGTCTGTGTGCATTGAGAATCAACAAATATCTGCTGTGTTTTCAATTGTTCAACTGCCTCCTACAGTTTCCTGCTTAATTGGAAGGGACATTTTAACACAATTGGGAGTGGTGTTAACTAATCAGCACGCTTCGTGGTAATTGCCATTGCTTGGACTTTCCCCATTCCACTCACCTGGAAAACGGATACACCGGTGATGGTTAAGCAATGGCCATTAAAAGGGGAGAGTCTTATGCATGCCCATGAATTGGTACAGGAACAATATACGAAAGGGCACCTACGACTGTCCACAAGCCCTTGGAATACACCTATTTTTGTAATCAAAAAGAAATCAGGGAAATATCATTTGATACATGATTTGAGGGCTGTAAATGACCAAATGGAACCAATGGGGGCCTTACAGCCTGGTCTTCCAAATCCAGCTATGATTCCAGAACACTGGCCACTTTTAATTATTGACCTAAAGGATTGTTTTTTCACTATTGGCCTGCATCCTGATGACATGAAGAGATTTGCATTTACTTTACCAGCAATAAATCGTGGGGAACCAGATAAAAGATTTGAATGGACATCTCTTCCGCAGGGCATGCGCAACTCCCCCACTTTATGTCAGATTTATGTTGATGCAGCATTACAGCCACTACGTCGTAAATGGCCAGCAACTATAATATATCATTACATGGACGATATTTTGTTTGCACAGCAACAGCCATTCTCCTCTTTACAGATTAACACCATTAAAAATACTCTTGCTGCATATTCACTTGTTATTGCTGCAGAGAAAATTCAGACTACAAAGCCCTGGAAATATTTGGGATGGACTTTGAGGGATCAAATAGTGATACCACAAAAATTGGAATTACAATTGAACATTAAAACTCTACATGATGCACAGAAGTTGCTGGGAGACTTACAGTGGCTGAAGCCTATTGTGGGAATACCAAATCACTTATTAGAAGCCCTACGGCCTTTGTTAAAAGGTGTGGACCCTACTACTCCTGTACACCCGACAAAGGAGCATCATCTTGCCTTGCAGCAAATTAGTAACTGTGTACAGCAAGGGTATGTGTCTCGTCGACAACTCGACCACCCCATTGACCTTACTATCTGGAATAGCCCTTGCCACTTGCTTGGTGCTCTCTCTCAGTTGCAAAAGAAAACGGGGGAGATACGGGTGTTGGAATGGTTGTCACCACCGCTACAGCACAAGAAAACAATATCTTCAAAAATTGAACAATTGGCTGCATTAATCAAAAAGGGGCGTCTCAGAATTCTTGAAGTGGATGGTAGAGAACCTGCTACTATTGGATTGCCTATGGAAAAAGAAACCTTGGACTGGTACTTGATAAATTCAAAGAATTTACAAGAAGCATTATTGATGTCACCTGCTAAAGTAGAGACTAGTAAATTAGTGCCTAGAGTTTTGCAATGGATGACAGAATGGAACTGGATTACTCGACCTTTGAGAGAAGAAAACCCCATAGAAGGAGCTATTACAGCTTTTACAGATGCAGGAAAGAAATCAAGGCGTGCTGCTGTTACCTGGCAAGAAAAGGGACAATGGAAGCATCAACTCCTCACAGCAGACCCTGCAGATAGCTTACAAACTTTGGAATTGTTAGCAGTAGTATGGACGGTGTCCAACTCACAGGAGCCTTTAAATGTGGTCACAGACTCTATGTATGTTGCAGGAGTAGTCAAACGAATAGAGGAAGCAGCAATTAAGGAAGTGAATAATAAACGATTGTATGAGTTACTGATACAGTTAAGGAAAGCTTTACGGGAAAGAGCAAACGGTACCCTTAAGCAGTATATTGAAAAACATCAAGATTTGGCAGATCCACAAGCATGTTTGGCTAAGGTTTTGTATGTGATTAACCATTTATGCATTTTTGGGGAAGATGATACCCCCCCTGCAATGAAACATCATCCGAGGTCAGGTCAGGAAAATACTAAGGAAACAGAGGTCTGGGTTAAGTATAAGAACCCAAGTACAGGATTATGGGAAAAACCTGCAAAAGTATTATATTGGGGTCGGGGGTATCTTTGTGTTTCCTCACCTACAGGGCCTTTGTGGGTGCCTGCTAAGTGGACTAAACCTGTTTTTGATGCAGCCTCTGGTGAGTCACCTTACGGAGGAGGACAAGGAGCGACTGGGGAAGAAACTGCTTCTAGTCCTACAACCACTACTGTTACAATTGAAGGGGTACTCGGAAGCGGTGGACAGAGCACTGACACGTCACTACCGGACGGCCCAGGAGTTGATTGGTTTCATTGACTCAATATCAACTTTTCACTTAACAGACCCAGCGAAACTACATTGCCTTGACTGTCACAATCCACATTGTGCTACCTGGATAGCTCTACGTTGTGGGGGTTGTAAAAGAACTTTTTGGATAGAACAATCATTATTACGGGATTTGTGGTGTCATACTTGTGAACACGAGCATACGTGGGGAAAAAGCTGGCAAGATGAATTAAGGAGACAAACAGGACAAAACGCATATATAGCTTTAAATCTTTATGAGTCTCCTGAACAGAAGGTTCTTGCTTATTATCGATGGGAAATACAATGTATTGTGAATAGAATTAAGGTTCAAAGTAAATCACGTATAGTTTCTATAAGGTGTAGGAAATTAGTGCCTTTAACACAGCATTCAGTTGTAGGACCCTTCCAAGGGGATCCTGATGGACCATTAGATTGCTGCATTGATAAGTTGCAAAAATTAAGTTTGAAAGTGGCAGGACCAGTGAAATTAGGAGCAGCAAGATTGAAGACAGATAAGAAAAAGAAGGCAAAAAAGAGAACGGTCTCATTTGAATAGGGGTATCAGTGATTGCTAATTAATTTTCTATGATTAGAACACTTTTACAATTGTGGGACCCTCAGGAAGATATAGTTGTTGAGGAGGATAACGAACAAGAACTACGATTACGAAATAAGATACACCTTGTGTTAAAGAAAGACCTTGAGCTGTTAGCCTCATATAGTAAAAAGGCTGAAGAGGCTTTGCGATCACCACCATTGAATTGGTTGCTTTGGGTTGAAGAACCAGAATTTTATACTGGTCCTTACTTACATTCGCTTCCTTGTTATGTTTGCAAAAAGGATAAAGATAAATGCTATGCATGGGTAGCTTTGCATTGTGCAGATTGTAATCAGGTTTATTGGTATCCACAGAGGTCATTGGGATATTTATGGTGTACATCTTGTTTTGGAAAGTGGATTCGAAATCATATCTGGGTTAGAGCTCTTGAACAAAGTACTGGCCTGCCAGGACGGACAGGATTACAGCTCTTTGAGAGTGCAGAACAAGTGGTTATAGCATATCTTAGGTGGAAGTTACAGGAAAACCTTAGAATATTTGAAATTACTAAAGCCTCATGCATCATAGCAGCTCGCCGCAAAGCTGATTTGCCTTCAAACTTACCTCGTGCTATACCTGTGAGCAAGGATGCTGATTTAGAATTAGATCAGTACATTCAAAAATTGACTCAGCCTTACAATAGACAATCTAGCAAACCAGGGAAAAGACAGCGAAGAAAGGAAAAACAATGTAAGCAGAAGGAAGAAAAGGAGAAGCAAAGCAAGCAGAAAGAAAAATGAGGTTTGTTTTTGTAATACTGCTCAATGCTGTAGCAAGTGAAGCAGTAGGAGTAACACACTTTAGTCAACCAAGGGAAAATTTATGGGTAACACTTGCTAATCAAACTAACCAATCATCACTTTGTCTTAGTCTTGGAGGAGTCACTAACCCATTTCGAACATGCCTGGTGGGACTTCCGGTGTGGTCTCCTGGAGAATTTTGCAGTTTGATAAACAATCAAACCTTATGTATGTCTAACATGTCAGACATCACATTGCCGGTGCAACAAGGGTATACTGCAGGTCAGAGTGATGGCTATCGTCAATGCTTACTAATCCAATCACTTAACACCTCTTTGCATTCTCCTCCTGAAGAATTGGATCTTTTTGGAAGTACAAATGCCAGCATATCTAACACTACAGCTGGTGGATGGTTTAGCTTCAAACTTTTGGGTGCTCAGAATTTAAACCAACCTAAAGAAACATGGGCCACCCTAGATTCATCCCTGAATGTGAGTGAATTCTCTCCACAGCATTACAGTCAATGTAACGGCACAAATATCACAGCACCAATGAAATTACCCACAGGAATATTTTTGATTTGTGGAGACAGGGCATGGAATGGTATACCAGCTAAACCACAGGGTGGACCCTGTTTTTTGGGAAAATTGTCACTGTTTCATCCTAATGTGTCCTTGCTAATGCAGCTGAGTCAAAATTCAAACAGGAAAAAACGTAGCATACATGACTTAGACTGCAGCAAGATAGGAGATCCATGGTTTTGGGGCACATTCAAACAGGTGGTGGTTTCAACTATCTTACCAGGAGGATCTGCCAATAAAGCCATGAATTTAGCAAAACAATTAGGATGCTGGGCAAGGGATGAGCTGAACAAGACATCACAAATTCTAGACATGCTAACTGCAGATGTGCAAAGTGTTAACCATGCTGTTTTGCAAAATAGAGCTGCTGTAGATTTTTTGCTCTTGGCAAAAGGGCATGGATGTGAAGAGTTTGAGGGAATGTGTTGCATGAATCTGTCTGATCATTCAGTGTCCATTCACACTAAGATAAAAGAATTACAACAGGGACTTCACAAACTTAAAGAAGAAGACGGTTTAGGAATTGACGAATGGCTAAAAGGCTTGGGACTCGGACCGTGGCTGAGGAACCTTGTGATCTATGCTATAGGATTGCTGGGTGTAATTTTACTGTTTTTGCTTGTTTTGCCTTGTATCTTTAACTGTATCCAAAACATGGTCAGCCGTACAATAGCAAAAACATGGCAAACTAATCTCCTTGCACAAGAAGAAAACGGGGGAAATGTGGAGAATATTATTAATAATTGGTTAGCTGAGAAAGGCCACACTGATATAATGCCACTGGTTAAACTGAAGGAGAAAAGTCAGCAGTCAGCAAGCTAAAAGGAAGAGTCAGCAGCGACCTTGCTGCAACATGAGGATAGGGAGTTGAGATTAGTCCTGAACACATCCTAAGAATATGTAGAAAGTATCAAAAGTAGAACCATAGGAATGTAGAAGTAGGCGTAGGTGCTGATATGTAAGCTGACCAATCCTGAGCTCAACTTTTGCAATATGTATGAAGCTCATTATGTACTGTATTTAACCCGCCGTACTGATCAATAAAATTGAGCCTGTGATGATCAAAATGATGTCCTGGTTCCCTTCCGTCGACACACATTTATGTTTAGTCTGGGAAAATCAATGAATATGTGTGCAATATACAGAATATAAACAGAAACTTTCCTTCACTCAGCCTGCAGGGCTTAGGGAGGAGCTGTCCCCCGTGCATCCCCCTGAATAAATAATGCTGCTTTTTAATGCTGCATTGGGGTTAAGGAGTTTTCTATTTTACCAAATTTTTGGTAACACTCCCACTGCCAAGGAAAGCTCTGTCTGCTGCTGTTCACAAACACAGAAGGGCTGGTGGCAGATGTTGGGCTCAGAGGTTGCCTGGGGCACAGTGACCATGAAATAAATAAGTTTTCAATGTTCTGGGAAAGAAGGAGGGGCAGCAACAAAACTTCTACACTGGAATTAGGAAGGGCAGACTTTGACCTGTTTAGGATGCTGATTTTGGGAGTACCAAATCAGGTCCTGATTTTTTGAAGAAAAACATCCCTTAAAAACAAAGGGGTCCAGGAAGGATGGACATGTTTCACAGAAGTAATCTTAAGGGGAAGGAGCAGCCTGTCTCAATGTGGCAAAAGATGAGCTAGTGAGGAAAATGACTGGCCTGGCTGGCCATGGAGATTTTGTGGGAACTCAAGGGTAACAAGAGGTGCATCAACTTTGGACAGAAGGTCAAGCAGCTTAGGAAATGTTTAAGGATGTTGTGAAGTCATGCAGAAAAAAAGTCAAGAGGTGAAAGCTCAATTAGAGTTTAACCTGACCACTTCTGTAAAAAAAAAAAAATAGACAAAGTTTCCACAATTAAATTAATAGCAAAACATGGGATTAGGAGAACCTCTACTCTTTATTGGATGCAGTGGGGAATATAGAAACTAAAGATAAGGAGAAGGCAGAGCTACTTAACATTTTGTTTCTCTCAATTTTCGATATTAGGGCAGGCTGTCCTCAGGACAAGTGCTCTGCTGAGCTGGTAGATGGGCACAGGGAAGAGAACAGACCCCCGTAATCCAGGGGGGAGCAGTTGGTGACCTGCTGAGCCCCTCAGATGCTCACAGGTGTGTGGGATCAGATGGGATCCATCCCAGGGGGATGAGGGAGCTGTGGATGAGCTCCCCAAGCTGCTCTCCATCATTCACCATCAGTGCTGGCTCAGCAGGGAGGGCCCAGAGGACTGGAGGTGCCAGTGTGAGCCCATCCTCAAGAAGGGCTGGAAGGAGGATCTGGGGAACTCCAGGCCTATCAGCCTGACCTGGGTGCCCAGCAAGGTTATGGAACAGATCACCTTGAGTGCCATCACAGGGCACCCACAGGATGGCCAAGGGATCAGAGCCAGCCAGCGTGGATTCCAATGTCTGCACTGATGATCTGCATGAGGGGACTGAGTCCAGCATCAGCAAATTTGCAGATGACACCAAGCTGGGTGTGAGTGTGGATCTGCTGGAGGGTAGGTGGGCTCTGCAGAGGGCCCTGGACAGGCTGGATCCAGGAACCAAATCCAACAAGGTGAGGTTTAACAAGTCCAAGTGCTGGGCCCTGCATGTTGGCCACAACAACCCCTGCAGCGCTACAGGCTGGGGACAGAGTGGCTGGACAGCAGCCAGGCAGAAAGGGACCTGCAGGGACTGATGGACAGCAGGCTGGGCATGAGGCAGCAGAGTGCCCAGGTGGGCAAGAAGGCCAATGGCTCCTGGGCTGGATCAGGAATGGTGTGGCCAGCAGGAGCAGGGCAGGGATTCTTCCCCTGTGCTCAGCACTGCTTGGGCAGCACCCTGAGTGCTGTGTTCAGTCGTGGGCCCCCCAATTTAGGAAGGACATGGAGGGGCTGGAGCGTGTCCAGAGAAGGGCAACAGGGCTGGGGCTGGAGCGTGTCCAGAGAAGGGCAACAGGGCTGGGAAGGCGTCTGGAACACAAACTACCAACTCCTGTGAAGAGCAGCTGAGGGACCTGCAGTTGTTTATCCTGGGTAAAAGGAGGCTCAGGGGAGACAAGGCAGTGTCAGGGCACAGGCTGGACTTGATGATCTCCAAGGTCTTATCCAACCTTTCTGATTCTGTGACTCTCTGAAACCACCCTTGGAGCAGTTGCAGGAGGAGCCCTGGGCCTCCTCTTCAGAAACTCAAGCAGCCCAGGTCCCTCAGCTTCTCCTGCCAGCCCCAAAGCCCATCCTGTCAGTCCTGCAGAGCCTCTGCAGCCCCTCCTCACTGCCCAGAACAGGGAGCCCCAGAGGAAGACTCAGATGTGCCCCCCTGGCCTGGGGTGCCTCTGGCAAGGGAGCAGCACCAGGCACTGCAGGAGCCTGCAGACAATTCCTGCAGCACTTGTAGGATGATCCTGCTGCCCAAGGGACCTTCCCATGCTGCCAAGTCAGGAACTGCAATGGGGAGTGGGGCCAGAGAGGAAAGGGTGAACAGGGATGGGCTGTTTGCAGGGCAGGGAACAGGGGTGGAAAAAAAGAAGAAATGTGTAGCAGGAAGCGTAAAGAACGCAAAGAAATTTGTAGCAGGAAGAGTAAAGAAAGCAAAGAGTAAAGAAAGTAAAGGAAAGTGAAGCCAAGGAAATGCTCAGGGCAGTTTGGGGGTGGCTGCCACGCAGCCCTGGCTCTGAGCAACAGAGTCTGCAGTGGCACAGGAAAGTCCCAGCTGATGGGAACAAACTTTCTGGCTGACTGCAGAGGCCAGGACAAAGCTGAGTGGTTTCCCTGCTGTCCCCCAGGCCTTGCTGGCCCTAGGGGCTGATGGCATTTGTGCTCCCTCAGGTTCATGTCCCCACAGCTACAGCATGGGGGTGCTCCCCCTGCTCTGTGCAATGCAAACAGGGGCTGCTGAGCCAGTGCTGCCGTGTCTGTGCCTGCAAGGATGGGGCACCTGTGTGAGATGGGGGAGAGGCCAGGGCTGCAGAGGGGGGATGTTGTTGGCAGGTCCATGAAGACACTCTGAGATGCTGCCCTGGGCTGTGCAGCAGTGGGGATGGATCAGCCCCTGCTCTGCTGCTCCTTCCCGTCTGCCCCAGGGCCCTTGCAGAGCCCCAGCCATGCTGTTTGCCCCAGCCTGCCCACAGCCACCCTGGGGCTGCTCACGGGGCTTTTCTGTACTGAGCATTGCCCTAGCTGTGTTCTTGAGAGAGCCTGGGCAAGGAGCCTGGAGCCCCCAGGCCCTGGGCTGAGGCGTCAGCGCTGCCCCAGCAGTGCCCATGGCCTGTCCCTGCTGCAGCCCCGGCACTGCCACCCCCAGGGCTGTGCCCAGCCCCGAGAGCACTCAGGCCTTGCAGCAACACCAGGGCCACCAGGGCAGCAGGGCAGGGCCACTGCAGAAGCACTGGCAACACCAAGTGCTGCTGTGGCTGGGCACAGCTGCTGGGCCAGCACTGATCTGCCCCAGCTCTGCACACAGACATTGCTGCTGCAGCTCCAGAGAAGGCAACAAAAGGGGGCATCTCTGCAGAAAACTCTGCTGGGAGATCCTTCAGTTCCTGTAAAGCCTCAAGGAAACCAGCCTGTCATTTACACAGTTTGTGACCATAGGGAAGGTGGAGAAATGGCACAAAGAATGACATTTCTGTGTGGACAACATGAAAAGAGTGAAAGTAAAGAAAACACCCACAACCAATCAAACAAGAAGTATGAAAGGTGATTTTTATTACAAGTGATTTGAAGAAATTTGCCAGCAGTTTAATGTTTCTGAAAGCATCCAGTCATCAGTGTCCACACTGCAGCCTTGAGCTCCTGGTTCCTCAGGCTGTAGATGAGGGGGTTCAGGGCAGGAGGCACCACCGAGTACAGAACTGACAGGGCCAGATCCAGGGATGGGGAGGACATGGAGGGGGGCTTCAAGTGGGCAAACACGACAGTGCTGAGGAAGAAGGAGACCACGGCAAGGTGAGGGAGGCAGGTGGAAAAGGCTTTGTGCTGTCCCTGCTCAGAGGGTATCCTCAGCACAGCCCTGAAGATCTGCACATAGGAGAAAACAATGAACACAAAACAGCCAAGTCCCAGACAGGCACTAACAGCAAGAAGGCCCTGTTCCCTAAAGTAGGATTTGGAGCAGGAGAGCTTGAGGATCTGGGGGATTTCACAGAAAAACTGCCTCAGGGCATTGCCATGGCACAGGGGCAGGGAAAATGTATTGGCCGTGTGCATGAGAGCATGGAGAACAGCACTGGCCCAGGCAGCTGCTGCCATGTGGGCACAAGTTCTGCTGCCCAGGAGGGTCCTGTAGTGCAGGGGTTTGCAGATGGAAACGTAGCGGTCATAGCACATGACAGTCAGGAGATAGTATGCAGCTCCAATGAAGAACAGAAAGAAAAAGGTCTGAGCAGCACATCCAGTGTAGGAGATGTCCCTGATGTCCCAGAGGGAATTGTGCATGGCTTTGGGGACAGTTGTGCAGATGGAGCCCAGGTCGCTGAGGGCCAGGTTGAGCAGGAAGAAGAACATGGGCGTGTGCAGGTGGTGGCCGCAGGCTACGGCGCTGATGATGAGGCCGTTGGCCAGGAGGGCAGCCAGGGAGATGCCCAGCAAGAGGCAGAAGTGCAGGAGCTGCAGCTGCCGCGTGTCTGCCAATGCCAGCAGGAGGAAGTGGCTGATGGAGCTGCTGTTGGACATTTGCTGGGGCTGTACTTGGGGACCTGTTGATGGAGAAAGACAGTGAAGTGTTTGAGGAGATACCTGTAACCAAAATCAAAGCCATTTCCTATCTACCATCCTCTGTAACATACATGGACATGCTTTTGTGTGTAAGATTTCTGAGGTTTTCATTTTAATCTCCTTCGATGTCCCTCCTGGTATTCTTGGAATGCAGAAACCCTCAGCATTTCTGCTGTCCTCTGGTAGAACAGAGTGAGTTCCCTGAGGCCAGATGATGAGTGGAGAGTGAGGGGAGATAGTCTGTTTTTTGTACCTGTTCAGAGTTTCTTTGGGCTTTAATGTTGCTCAGGTCGAGGGTGATCATCTCTCTGTGCTTCCCCTAAAATGTCACCAGGTACTGCTGAGAGCAGGTGGATCCACCACAGTCCAGCTCCACATCTGTAGCCAAGGACTCACATTGCTCATTTCAGCAACCCAAAAACATTTTCAGCGTCACAACACTTCTGCATTTCCCCATCAATCTTATAACTCAAGAGATGATCTAGAACAGGTTTGCTCCCTGGATGGAAGCTCCCAGCTTGGACTGAAATCTCAGGGAGACTTCCAAGTGTCCTTATGATGGCATTGGATTGAGGGAGGTGCAGCTCCTTCCCTGGCTGCACTGACAGCATTGCCCAGAGCCGGGCCCTGGGGACAGGGTCACCCTGAGCCAGCTGTGCCCCCAGCCAGAGCCCCCAGGGCCGGGCAGCTGCTCCCAGCCCTGTGCTCTGCAGAGGGAACTGGGCCCGGGGCTGCAGAGCTGCCCCACGGCTCTGCTGCAGCTCTGCCTGCACAGGAGGGGCTGCACGCCTTGGAGCCCCAGCCCTGAGCGCAGAGGCTGGGCTGGGGGACAGGAGGGAGGGGGCTTGTTCAGAGGGAGGGGCTGCACTGGAGGGGATCCTGTGGGCATCTCTAAACTCTCCCTGCCACAGCATTGCTGTGTATTGTTTTCTCTCATTGCCCAATCTTCTCTCTGCTTCCTGGAGATTTTCCTCCTGCAGCTGTTTCCCTGTGCCTGATCACTCCATGCCAGCACTCACAGACCCCAAATATCTGTGCCCTCTCCTTGGCCTGACAGAACCCTGCCTGTTTGCAGGGCACTGACTGGGGCAGGTTTGGTTTCCAGCTTGGAGAAAAGACAGCTCAGACTAAGCCTGATGGGTCCAGCAAAGGTGATGCTTGTGCTGTCCATGGGCAGAGCGGCTGAAAGCACATTAGGGATCTCCTGTGAACATACTGATTACTAAAAGTAAGAGTTTCAGATGCCTCAGATACTTGTCAAAATTAATAATAATAATTATTAAGCAACCCTTAATATTTATTCCCCCTCTCTGCCATTCTATTATAGTAGGAAACATAATGCAAAATCTTAAAAAAATTCCTAATTTTTGTTGAAATCCTTGTCTCTGAAATATTCCATGACTGATCAGAGTCCCTCAGCATGTCAGAGCTTCATGAGGATTTCACCTCCGCTGCACCAAAAATACTCAGAATTGTACTCACAGAGTCTGTAGGCATTGGGATGTTCCAGCTTTAGGAGATGGCTCCAGGAGCTGCAGCTGCATTGTCCTGCAGCCAGAGGTTCCTGTGCCAAGGGCTGGCAGTGATTCTGCCCCAGGCACTTCTCAGCACCTTCCCAGCCCTGACTGATTGAAGCTCTCTGTGCCTCTGTGCTGGGCCCAGCGTAGCTGCAGGCAGTGCCCCAGCCCTGCTGGGCTGGCAGAAGAGCTGCTCATCAAGAGAAATGTGCTTTTGAAGCTCTTCTTGGTTACCAGGAGCTTCCTCTGTGCCAGGAACCCAGCCCAGCTCAGCAGCACAGACACAGCACAAAAACTTTAATGAGCCTGTGGGGCTTTGTGCTCAGTCCCTGAACATCAGTCCCTGAGAGGGAGCTGAAGAAACCTCTCCTGAACTCCAAGTCAGAATCCAACTCCAAAGTTTCTTGGACTTTTAATGGGTCCCACTGAGGGACACGACAGAGAAAGTGTCCCCAGGCCCCAGGCAGAGCAGAGAACTGGAGGCACTGATGATGGGTGGGGACAGAGAGAAACCAAGTCCAGGGGTCCTGGGGCACAGCAGGGTCTGTGCCACCAAGGGCTGTGAGGAGACACCTTGTCCTGAGGCCCTGGGGCCTCCTGGCACAGCCCCAGCCAGGCTGGGCACTGACAGCCCCTTGTCCTGCCCTCAGCATCCCCCCCTAGCCCACATCCCAGTGACCTCCAAGATGTGCTGGAAGGAATCTCTGGGGAGCCTTGCTCAGGAATGCCTCTGGGGGCTTCTGAATGCTCCCTGCAGGGACTGCAGGTCTTTCAAAGGACTTTGGGTTTGGCTTTTTAATTGGTTCCTCTGTGAGGAATGGCCTCGAATTATCTGCTTTAATTAGTCCCTTGAGATTCTGTCTGCTGCAACATCAATTGGGACTAATTAATACTTCAGGGTACTTCAGGATTTTAAGCTACTTGGTGTTTCCCTTTTGATACAGACTCTGTGAGATAGATTGTGCAGTCACAGCCTCCAATTATCTGCTTTAATGAATCCCTTGAGAGCTTTGCACTGACACTCAGTGGGGCTCATTAATACTCTGAGATACTCCAGGTTTTTAAGGTACTTTGGATTTTCCTTTCTACACTCTGAATCTCTGAGAGGTTTTTTTGCCATCCTGGTCTCCAATTCTGTCCTCCAGGGAGTCCATGAGGATCCTGTGTTGGGGATGGACCTCAGTGGGACCCAGTAATGCCTTGAGAAACTTGGGGTGTTTCCTCTGACTTCGACTCCTGGAAAGGTTTGTGCAATCTCCTCTCAGGCCCTGATGTTCAAGGGCTCAGCTCCAAATGCACCACGGGGCTCATTAGGATCAAGCAAGTCCTGACAAACCATGGCTCTGCCTTGATTTCCCTCTGCTCTCATGCAGTTCATCAGGAAGTTTTCCTCTTAAAGTTATGGAGAAATATTTCAAAGAGCTTCTAAGAAATATGTATTTCTATCTTAAAGGGTGTCTTTTATTGTTATTCTTATTATACAAGAGCTGATTGCAGCATTCTGTAATTGATATTGATCCAGGGTGTCTCCTAAGGAGGTCTGGCCCGGTCACAAATGTTTTACCTTGAGACCTGACCCAGTGTGGACAACCTTGCCCTACATTGCCCAACCCCATGTGAGAAACAATTTTCACTTTCAAAAATATAAATGTTTTATTAAGGCCTTATCTAAATACAACAGAAGACTGAATAAAGAAAGTATACCACATCACGAGCAAATAATTCAGTCAACATGTGCTCATCTACAAAATAGATGTTCTGTCTTTTATACCTCCAGCCCCTCCCAAAGTCTTGTCAATCGACTCCTTCTATCACTGTTTAGTGGTGGAGATCACTGTGTAACACCTTGATTGGAGGTCAGGTGCTGCCATAGTAACAAGCCAACCCTCCCAAATGCCCCGACTACTGAGGCCATCCTGTGATAACAATGCAAGGGGGAGGGGAAGAAAAAGTATACATCTACAAAACGTCTTTTAACATGTTTAATATTCACCCCTTAATTGTGAGGGTCAACCATAGAATTACTCATCTGTAATAAACCCCCCTTTTCTCTTTCTCTAAGTCATTTTGCTCGAACAATTAGGTAAAAAATTTTCTCTCTCTCTTGAATGAGTCATACTAGCAGCTGTTGATGTCGGCAAGGACAGTGTGAACAGGAGAAAATAATCTCAGGTTTTCCTTAGACACATTTATTTGGAATGCACAAAAGGGCATCCCAGAAGTCCAGTATGTCATTGACTCCCATCTATTGTGCCTATGTGGCTGCTACCCATAGTTGGTGTATCTTAGGGGTGAGTACAGAGGCCAACTCGGTCCTGCTCTCCGGTCTCTGTTGAATTAAAAGACAACTGAGGAATGATAGAGGTCTGGTATGGCCTTTTGTCCCCACCTTACCATGCCTACGGGGTTGCTACCCACAGCAGTGCTACGGAGACTTCTTGGTAGCAAACAAAGGGGCTAACATGGTCTTGCCCTCCTACCTTTGTCTTATTTTCTTAAAGAAGCTTTCCCATTACATTTTGGAGTCCCTTGTGTACTTCCCCTCAACAGATGCTGGTAATTCCCACCCATTAAAAGAGGAAGACAGTTCTCGAGCTGGTTGGTGAAAGCTTGACTACTTTTTGGGCATCTTGGTGTTTTTCTGGTTGTCTATCAGTCTCTGCTTGAAAGTTAATCTTGTTTCACCCAGCCTGGTTGTTACAGTCCATACTTTGGGTTCTTCTACTGGGCCTTTGACTCTGTTGGCATGAGTCCATCCCCACTCTGCAGTTCTCACGGCCGATTTGGTGGTGAGCAGTACCTGAAAGGGACCTTCCCACTGAGGCGTTAGAGGCTGATCTCTCCATGACTTAATCATCACCCAATTCCCAGGATTAATATTATGGATTCTGAAATCGAGGGTGGTAGTTTGAGGAATTGCCCTTTTATGTCTTAGTCCTTCTAAGGTTTGTGCTGTAGACATCACTTATTTCTTGGCATAGGTTCCCCTCCCTCATAGGTGGCAACCTTCTGAGGTGAGGTCAGGAAGGGTAACCCAAACATCATTTCATAGGGTGAGACACCCAGATCTGACTGGAGTTGGCTTCTAATTCTTAATAAGACCAAAGGGAGACATTTTATCCATGACATTTGGGTTTCAATCATTAGCTTAACTAGAGCTCTTTCAAGAGTTTGATTCATTCTTTCAACCTGACCAGAACTCTGTGGATGCCATGGAGTGGGTAATTCCCATTCACTCCCAGGGCTTGAACAACTTTCTGTAATGGCTTCGATGTGAAATGAGTTCCCCATTCTGAATCAATCCTGTTTGCCACCCCATATCAGGGAATGATTGATTCTAGAAGTGTTTACTCACAACATTGGCATTGGCTTTCACAGTGGGTACCACCTCTACACAGTGAGTCATGTGATCCACTATCACTTGCAAAACTTCCACTGTTGTACCTGGGGAAGCTCAGTAAAGTCAGCTTGGATGTTTTGAAAGGGCCTTAAAGCTAGTTCTCGCCCTCCTCTGGGTGTTTTCCTCACGATTTTCTTATTCACTTGTTGACATATCACACACTGTTCAGTTACTTGCTTAGGTATTCTGAAAATTCCTATGCAGCCCAAATCCTTTAGAAATTGATCACTTAGCACTTGTGTACCCCAATGTGTTGTTCCATGTATGCCTTCTAGCATTTTTTTGGTCAGGGGTTTATTCAACATTTGCCTCCCATCTGGTAATCTCCACTTCCTTTTGTTATCTTTCTTGGCTCCTATTTTAAGGAGTTCTTTGTCTTCTGTCCCACTTAATAGGGGGAATTTTTGCATTTCTCTCATGGTTGTTAATACTATTATTAGTTATTCTGTTATTGATTCAGTTGCATTTTTAACTTCTAAATTAGCTAAATTGTTCCCTTACTCCCCTTTTTGATGTCCTTTAACATATATCACCCCTACTTTCTCTGGTAATTGTAAGGTTTCTAACTCTTCTAAAATAAGTTTTTTGTGAATCAGTTCCTTTCCCCTTGATTTTAATAACCCCCTCTCTTCTCAAATTTTTCCAAAGGTATGCACTATTCCAAAAGTGTATTTTCAGTCTGTATCTATTATTCCCCTTTTCTGTGCTAATTTTTTCAGAGCTCACTTCAGGGCATAGAACTCACACACTTGGGCTGACCTGTTGGAAGGTAACTTTCTCTTTTCTATGGCCACTAACCCTTCATGCACTATAGCGTACCCCGATACCCTGTGCCCCTTTATTACCCGTGAAGACCCATCGAGGTACAATCATTTTCCACCTTGGAGTGGTTGATCTGTTAGGTTCTCTTCTACTCTAGTTTGATGGTTTATAACCTCCAGGCAATTATGTATTAGTTTCTCATCTGTTTCTCCATCCAGAATCTGGGCAGAGTTGAGTTGGTTACTCACAATTAGCTCTAAACCATTTTGTATTAAGGTGCCTTCATACTTTAGCACTCGGGAACCAGTGAGCGATTTCTCAGCCTTTTGGCTCAGGATACTCCTTACTGAGTTTGGGATATATATCTTCAATTTTCCCCCAAAAGTGTAATTTTTTTGCTTTCTGCTATGAGTAGGGCAGTTACTGCCACAGCCTGAATGCAGCTCGGCCACCCCTGGCTGACAGGGTCTAGTAATTCTGATAAACAAGCCACTGGTTTCCTGGATCCCCCCCAGTCCTGGGCTAATATTCCACGTGCTACCCCTTTTTCTATAGCCACAAACAATAGAAGGGTTTGTCTGAGGCAGGAAGACTCAGTGCTTGTGCACTGACTAATTTTTGCTTTAAAGCTTCAAACTTTTGTTCATCACCTTTTCCCCACCTAATCTCTTCTTCAACTAACTTTTCATACAAGAACTGGATGGCCTGCATGTCTCCTTCAATCCATAGCCTACAATATCCCAACAGGCCTAAAAACCTTCTGACTTCCCTCTTAGTTTTTGGTCATGGGAGTGAGACTATCCCCGTAATTCTCTCAGGGTTCAGCTGCCAGCTCCCTTGACAAATCACATGTCCTAGGAATTTTACTTCCTACTCTACAAATTGTAGTTTCCCTTTTGATACCCAAAGTCCTTGATCCCCCAGAAAATTTAACAATACTATAGTGGATTCCCAATTTTTTTTTTCTTCCTGTCCTGAGCAAAGCAAATAATTTACATATTGGATGAGCTTTAACTCAGGTTTAATGGAAAAGAGTTGTAGTTCTTCTCTCAAGGCTTGACTGAAGAGGTTTGGGAATTCAGAAACCCCTTGGGGTAAACTTGTCCACCAAACCTCTTGCATCCTCCCAGAATTGGGGTCCTTCCATTCAAAGGTAAATATATCCCACTTTCCTCTGCCGGTGAGCACACCCAAAAAGCATTTTTTAGGTCTATCACACTAAACCACTGGGATGTTACGCAGAACTGTAGAGGGGTTAGGCACTACTGGGTACCAATTCACTGTTCTTTTGTTCACTTCTCTCAAATCTTGAACAAGCCTGTAAGTCCCATCTGACTTCTTTACTGGTAATATGGGTGTAGTATGGGGGGACATCCATGGTTCTAAGGTCCTGTCCTCAACTAAGTCTTGGATCAGTGGCTGTAGCGCTCATCTCCCTTCCAGGGAGAGTGGATATTGTCATAACCGAACTGGATGGTTCTCATCAACTATTCTATTACTATAGGTTTCATGTTCAATTTACCTCGTTCTTTTGGTTTTGCCCAGAATTCATCTCATGAATTTTGTCCTCATCTTCTTCCCTTAATTGGAGAAGCCTAACTACCATTTTCCCTTCCTCTGGAAGCACTCCAATGTCAAACTGCACCTGTAAATCCTGTCCTGATAAATTTCACCCTGCTTCTGGAATTAACTGAATATCCCCAATTCCTATTTTGTTTGTTCCTTCAAACTTTATTTGCTTTATAACTGAGGCTTTGAACCCTTCCCCTTTAGCACCTACTACTTGCACAGTATCTTGACCTTTTTTGCACTTCTTTGGGATTCTACAAACGCAAGTTCTTTCAGCCCCTGTGTCTACTAAGAATTCAAATGCTTCCTCCTGGGGATCTATTTTTAAAGTTATCAAGGGCTCCTGATGGTATCCTGTCCCCAGGAGGTAGAGCCCCTGCCACCCCTAATCTTCCGCTTCTCCTTTTTGCTCAGTCTCGTAGATCCCCAGCTCCTTTTCCCTCTAGGGGAAATTCTTTCTGATATGCCCTCTCTCTTTACAGTAAAATCAAACTGGTCCTGGGTTCCCTTATTTCCCAAATTCTCCTTTTTGTGCCCAGTCCCAAGGAGCTGCATCCCCCCTCCATCTATCTTCCCACACTTGGAATCCCCCTCCCTTACCTGGGTAGTACTTTATGTTCTGGTTTCCTTCCCTAATGGCAGTTACCGTTACCTTGGCTTTTGCCTTGGCCTTCTCTTAGTCCCTCTTTACATACTCCTTCTGTGCTTCTCTTAAAAGATCCTCTAATCTCCTTTCTTGCCAACCATCGAGCTTTTCTAACTTCTCCATATAGCTGGCCAGGCATGAGTGACAAAATTTATCTTTAGTAAAATCTGTCCGGCCACCGTGTCAGGGTCAACTCCTGAATATTGCCTCATATTTTTTCTCAACCTTTCTAACCACTCTGTTGGGGTTTCTTCCCTCTTTTTCTGCTCATCGAAAGCCTTTTGGGCATTTTGATTACATGGAGCCGCCTCTTTGATGCCTTTTGCAATCAATGTTCTGCATTCCTCCATGTCTTGCCTTCCCCCAGTGCTGTTGTGGTCGCTGCTGGGGTGCACTATGGGCATTTTCAGATCCCCAGGAGGTCCTTGCACATGCTCCCTTTCCCATATCCATATCTCAGCTGCATAGATCATCTGTCTTTCTTCTGGTGTGAATGGTCATTATTGATTGCATCTCTTCCCATGTATAAATATTGGGTCCCAGAAACTGATCTAACTTTTCCACTAATCCAATGAGGTTCTCTAGTAATCCCTTCAATTATTTCTTGAACATTCTCACATCAGAAGAACTGAGAGGCACGGTTACAAATGTAATTCCTCCCTGCACCTCACACAGTGGTACTTCCCTCAGAGGATAAAATCCCACTGCTTGGTTCCCATACACTGATCTGCTTTCCTCTCATTGTGCCACCCTGTTTGTGGTGTTTTGACTAGGCCCATCAGGGGGTAGGGGAAGTGCATCTGGGGCTATTGGAGGTGGAGGGGGTAAGTGTTCTACTGGGTCCCATTCTTTATTTTCTGATACCTTAAACATGCTCACCTTTGAGGGTGAACTCTCCCTCCCACAGCAGGCAGAGTAGTCACTCTCTTCCTGATTGAATCGTTTCTTAGCTCTTACATGGATGTTTAATGCCTGACACATCCATCCTTCATCTGACCCATACCTCAGCCAGTATACATGATTGCTCCTAATTTCCCTTCTGGTCCATTCTACCATGCACTAGTGAATCATTTTGAGCTCATCCTTATCTCTGGTATTTGGGTCATATTTCCACCGGGCTAGTTTCCTTCCCAGTGGCCCATCTGGGGGTATAACTATTGGTACCTCTTCAATTTCTACTCCTCCCCTTGGGGATTCCCTATTTGCCCACAGTCCCATCCTGACCAGCCGATCACAGGCCCTCCTCTGACAGAGCCCACCTTTCCAACCACAGGCCCTCCGGACAGAGCCTGCCTCTCTCAGAAGGGAAAAGGAAAGGGGGAGTGGGAAAAAAAGAAACAAGGAAAGAGAAGGAAAGGGAAGAGAGAGAAAAAAACCCAAAAAACTGTACTTCTCCTTTGAAAAGTAAAAATATAAAACCTCACGATCCAAGGGCTTCCGTATCACCGGATTGGTCCCTGCCCTTCCTCTCCTCCTCGGTTCAATGCTCTTGTCACACGGTCGCACTCTGCTCCCTCTCCTGCCTGGCTCAGCTCGGCTGTGGCCTGCCCCTGGCCCAATTATCCTTGGCAGCTGCAGTCCCACCCCTGGACCAACCTGGCTCAGCTTCGGCAGCTCCGCAGGCCCCGATTCAACTCAGCAGCTTCCATCCCTCTTCTGACCCAACTTGGTTCGGCTTCAGTGGCTTTGCCCACCCCAATTCAACTCGGAGGCTCAGCCCGCCCCAATTTGGCTAGGCGGCTGCAGTCCTGCCCCTGGCCTGACTCAGCTCAGCCTCAGCAGCTCAGCCTGCCCCGATTTTGTTCGGCTCAGCAGCCGGCACAGCCTGACCCCTCGGTTCAGCAGCTCCACCCTGACGTGACTTGGCTTGGTCGCCGGACTGCCCCGACCCCCTTGGCTCAGCAGCACATGAACTGCTGCACCGGCTCCTGGGTGACGCCCTGCAGCAAACCCCTTGGTGGCCACCCCACTCCAGCCCGGCTCCAGTTGGCCCTGTTAATTACAGCACTGGCTGCGCCCCAGAGGCTGCCCCCGCTCTGAGTGATGCACGAGCCACTGTGACATGTGGAGCTCACCAGCTCCCTTGGTGTGTGCCGGACGGGAATCCCACCCTGGGTCCCCGTCCTGGCACAAACAGGGTTTCCCTGATGGGTGAACCCAGCTCCCAAGTCCCCACAAACCCTTCAATCCTACATGTCCCACCGGCCATGGGGTCCTTGTCTATGGGATCCCTGCTCTCCTCCCCCGCCATGCGTTCCACTGTTCTTTTTTCCTCTCTACCATCCAATATCCTGACACTTCAAGGGACCAGGATGGATCCAGTATATTACTAATGTGAAGCTTACTTTCATACACTGGAATTACAGAGTCACAATCTGGCCAAAAATAGATATATGGGTGGTGCTCACCCCCCTTCCCCTCTTTTCTTTATCCCAAAGTCTCCTGGTGTCTTTGGGCTTCCAACCTGCAACCATTGGTGGAACTGGGAGAGTCCGATAGACTCTGCCAAATCTGTGGTAGGGGGTGACCCTTTTGAAAACTCCTAAGGACACCAGGTGTATTTCCCAGACGAGTCCCCATTTGTGAGAAATGATGCTCACTTCCAAAAATTTAAAAGGATTATTAAAACCTTATCAAAAAGTACAACAGAAGACTGAACACAGAAAATATTACAGCACAGGGAGCAAAGGATTTTTTTCAACCATGTGCTTGTCCACACAATGGATGTTTCGCCTTTTAACCCTTTAGCCCCTCTCAAAAGCTTGCTAATCAAGTCTTTCTTCACTGTCCAGTGGTAGAAGTCATTTCCTTACATCTTGATTGGGGGTCAGGTGTTGCCATAGTAAAAAGCCAACCCTCCCAAATACCCCAACTACCAGGAAACAACAAAACAATGGGGGAGTAAAACATAACTATAAAACTATGAAACTTGTCTTAGGATATCCATAATATGTGCCTTTTAATTGTGAGACTCAACAATCGCATTACTCATCTATATCACAATTATTTCAAAACTGCTTCCTGTTCCACCCTGACTGTCCCTGCAGAGGAACAGGCCATCTTTCATGCACTTCTGCAAGCTCAGGCTTCTCATTTCATGAGGAATTTGGCATGGAAATGGCCATATTAAGATGGAGAAAAGAAGAAGAAATGGATTAGAAATTCTTAGAAAAAATTACCCTTCTTACAGGCAAATTTCATCAAGTCATTCCCTGCATTTCTCCTTTCCAGATTCTTTCAGTCTTCTACTCTGGGAGATGCAGCTTGTTCTGCTGCTTATCATGAACTGATTGTTTTCATGCTCTTGATTTATACCAGCACAAGAGATGTAGAATCATCTAAACTGAAAACAGAAAGAAACTGCCTCTGGCAACCAATTTTCATGTTCTAGATCACTTTCCAGGTGCCTATGGAGACGTGTGAATGATTATCACACAACTCTCCATTTCTGGCTGCAACTTCTGGAGATTCTTTCTCTGAATTCAGTCAGGGTTGCATTCCCCAATGAGTCCTGGTACCACCTCCTGTTTTCCAAGGTTGGAATAGTCACAATGAAAACCTCACCAATGGGACAACTCCCCAGTCCACCAGGAAAAGGAAGGACAAGTTGTCCAGTTCTCCAAACATTTGTCCTGCTTTGCTGCAACAGTCCTGCTGCAGGCACATTGTGGAAAGCTAAGATAAGCTGCAGTTGGTGGCACATCTTGACAGGAGCTTGACCTCATTCTCCAGGAAAGGTTCTTGGAAAGGGCAGACAGGACTGTGGAGAAGATTCCTGGAAAACTGAACCAGCTTTCCAGAAGTGAAATGAAAATGGAAAGAATCCATCTGAAATGTTTTTCTCTATTTATTTCTATGCTCCCCTTTTCCATCTTGCACTACTTCTCCATGCCATGAGTTCCAAATGGATCTCACCTCACAGATCGATGACATAGTGACTTTTAGACACTCTAAAATACCATGAGTTGCACACAGTTTGCCTTCCCCTGTTTTTGTTGGAAAGCAATGCTGGAGCCATCAGTGCAGTGCTTGGGTCGGGCACGAATCCTGCAGGCAGGGAATGTGCCCCGGCAGTGTGTGACCCTCAGCAGGGACAATGCTCAGCAATCCTGCAGGAGGGGAATGTGCCCCGGCAGTGCTTGACCCTCAGCAGGGACAATGCTCAGCAATCCTGGAGGCAGGGAATGTGCCCCGGCAGTGTGTGACCCTCAGCAGGGACAATGCTCAGCAATCCTGCAGGCAGGGAATGTGCCCCGGCAGTGTGTGACCCTCAGCAGGGACAATGCTCAGCAATCCTGGAGGCAGGGAATGTGCTCCAGCAGTGTGTGACCCTCAGCAGGGACAATGCTCAGCAATCCTGGAGGCAGGGAATGTGCCCCGGCAGTGTGTGACCCTCAGCAGGGACAATGCTCAGCAATCCTGCAGGCAGGGAATGTGCCCCGGCAGTGTGTGACCCTCAGCAGGGACAATGCTCAGCAGCGTTGCTGTGCTCGGTCTCCATGGAACCATGCCAGGAGCAGCTGCTGAGCTCAGAAGCCATCGCAGCCCCCGCCCTGCCCCAGAGCCCCTTGGCAGGGTGGGCTCCTGCCCTGGCTCTGTGTGCCAGGAGCCGGCAGCGCTGGATGCAGGGAGCCCAGGGAGGGCACAGAAACGCTGGGTGAGAAATGCTGGGGCACAGAGAGATGGGCGAGTGCAGCCCGCCAGGGCAGAGGAGCAGCACGCCCAGGGGGCACAGCCTGCAGGACAGATGGCCAAGGGGAGAAAACAACAAACTTCTCAGGAAGGTGGAGAACAAACTTGTAGTTGCAAACTTCAGAGAATGAGGTACTTGGGAAATCTTAAACAGCATTGAATTATAGTAAAGCACTTCATATAGTACTGACTTAGCAAACTCTAACCTGTCCAATTGCAAGTTAACCAGATTTTGAGAAGAGGAAGTCAGGAGAAGAGAGAGAGGGAGAGAAAGATCCACAGTCAGCCTTGGATCTCAGCTGCTGTGAGCTCTGGGGCCGTGGGACATGTCAGTGTCACACCCCTGTCACAGCCTGACCTGCTCTTGTCCCTCTTCCAGGTGGGGTTTTCGGGGTGCCAGGGGCTTGGCAGCCACTTTGGGGCTGGGCCAGAGACTGCAGTGGCTGGGGTGGGGCAGTGACCACCCCATCTTTGCAGAACTCTCCCTGCCCCAAACACAGACTGGAGATGTCTGGGGCCATTCATCATTTCTCTGCTCTCCAGCACCAAGGCAACGGACTCTGGCTACAACTCTGAGCTCGTGCCCAAGGCAACCACCCCTGGCAATGGGGGTCCGTGGAGCTGCTCTCAGAAAACTCCCATAAGCTGGGGAGTGCCCCAAAACTGCCTCAGAAATGTGAGATACCTCAAAATCTCTTCAGGAATGTGGATTATTAAAAAACTCACTCAGTAATGGGCTCCCCATCCCTTCATCATACCCAAACTTTGGCTGTCTCATTTCAGACCCCAACCCACCTCCCCAATCCCAACCCCAACTCATCCCACCACTCCTGGACATCAACACCCCCTTCCCAAGCCATATTTGCCCCATTTTCCACCTCCCAAACCCCATCCCACCCATCCTGCCCCACCCAATGCCCATCTCAACCCTCCTGATTTGAAGCCATCTTTGCTCAATCCCCTTCCAACCCCATTCCACACCAAAGAGCAGTGGAATCAAGGAATTTTGGGGTGGGATTGAGTAGTTTTCAGTGGCATTGAGCTGACAGATTGAACAGATTGTCGAAGGAAGGGGACCCGGACACCAGGTGGTTCATCACAGGTCCCATTTATTGAAGAAAGCATCAAACACTTATACATCAAATAATAAACTTATGAATATTCTGCAAGCCAAGCAATCTATTGGTTAAACTATACCATGAACTCTTCCTCATTTCTTAGGGGTTACATCTGTCTTTTCTCATGTCTCTTTCACTATTTGTTATTATACTACAGCTAGGCCCAAGGACACGCTATCTCACAGGTCAGGACTTTGAATTAACCACGGCTTTGTACTGTTCCAGTTTCTAGCAGCTAAATTCCCAACATCCCCTCTTGTCTATTTGAGTGCCAATAAAAGGGAAACGAGTACACCAAATACCCCCCAAAACCCCAAATTCTCCCAATTATTTCCCTGAATCTCAGATTCCCCTGAAACACAAGTAAAAAGTGAGGCTTTAGATGCCTTTGATGAATTTATTGATTTTTACCCCAATTTCCTCTGGTTTAAAGGGATGAAGATGAATCCAAAGAAAATTAGGGCAGAAATAAAAGAATAACCAGCCCAGTGTCTTCCCAACATGGATCACAGGGAATGTGGATCGCCAGGGTTCTGACCATTGTGGGTCCTCCCATGGGGGATGAAGCTGGAGCAGTGCATGAAGCTCCTCCTGCAGTTGGGGCACTCACAGGGCTGCCCTTACTGGTGACTCTGTTGGTGTCAGGTAAAGAACGAGCGGTCTGAGAAGCTCTTCCCACACTGGGGACACTCGTAGGGCCTCTCCCTGTTGTGGATGCGCTGGTTCCTGATGAGGGTAAAGTTGTGCTTGAAGCCCTTCCTGCAGTCAGGGCAGTGGAAAGGCCTCTCCTCTGTGTGAATGCGCTGGTGCAGGAGGAGATTGGAGCTGGTTTGAAACCTCTTCTGACACTAGGGACACTCATAGGGCCTCTCTCCAGTGTGGGTGCGTTGGTGGGTGACGAGGGCAGAGCTGCAGCTGAAGCCCTTCCCACACTCCCCACACTCGTAGGGCCATTCCCCGGTGTGGATCATCTGGTGGCTGATGAGGTGGTTGCTCTGCATGAAGCTCTTCCCACACTCCAAGCACTTGTAGGGCTTCTCCCCATTTTGAAGCTGCTCATGGGCCACCAGCTCTGAGCTCTGGCTGAAGCTCTGTCCACCTTCCTGGCTCAGGGTGGGTCTTTCCTTCCCAGAGGACCCTGGGCTGGGTTTGGAGCCCATCCTCCTGTGGGATCTCTGGAACTTTTCCTCCCCATTGGAATTCTGCACTGTGGCACTGCTCAAAACAGCCTCTTCCACGAGGTTCTGGTGCAGGGATTTGCCCTCCCTGGTCTCCATCCTCAGCTCCTTCTCTGGGGTAGGAAGGACAAGGAGAGGAATGGATTTGCCTCCATGCCACAGGGAAGGCGAAGGAGATCCCCCCAGTGCATCCCCAGCAGGACGGCGTTGGCAGCAGGGTTGTCCTGCAGCCGGGGGCTATGTTGGGCTGGGAGATGGAGCAGGAGAGAGGGGGAAAGGGGCACTGACTTCCTCCTCACCTGCCTGGGTGTCCCAGGGCATCTTCCTCTTCCTTGTAGCCTTCTCCTCCTCCATTCAGCCAAGGTTTGGGAATGGGAAATCCTGGTTTGGGAAAAACAAGGTGTGAATCCCTTGGATTGGGAATTCCTCCCAACCAAATCCATCTCCAGAAGTCATTTGGTGTCCATAAAAACTTCCAAAAATCAAGAAAAAAAAAAAGCCACCAGGAGTGTCCCATTTCCAGTCTCATCCCTCTGGGTTTCTGGTGGTTCCCCTCCTCAGGGATGCTGGGAATCCCATGGGTCCTGGGGATCCCTCTCTCCAGGGTCCTGCTTAGGGATGCTGGGGGAATTTCAGGGTGCCCCTCTCCAGCGTCCCCCCACTCCAGCCACTTGGGGGTCCTCTGTCTTCCCACCACCCTGTCCTGGATTTGGGCAAATTTGGGAGAAAACCTCCAAAAGGGTTTTCTCTAAAAAGCAAATTCAAGCAGCCACTCCCCCAACCAGACCAGGAAAAGATTTCCTCGGAGAAAACGGGAAAAAAAACCTGTTTATTTAACAGGCAAAGCATTCACCAGCACAAAAAATGAACAATATTAAACAATAAAACCTCTTGCCGCTACAAAAGAGATGACAAACTCAGAAAGTCATTCTGTGGGCAGTAGCTCAGCTCACTCAGTCTCTTATCAGTCTCTTATCAGTCCCTCCAGTGCTGGAAATGCCACAGCCCAGGCTCAGCCTAGTGGGCCGCAGGTGCAAGCTGCTGGTGCGGTCGGGGTGTTCAGTGCAGAGCAGGTTTAAACAACTCCAAAGAAAAAGAAAAACCACAGTCCAGGGAACTTCTCTGCCTCAAGTGATCTAAAAACTAACTAAAAGCAAAGGAGAGCTCTTTCCTGCTGTCTGTCTGTCAGCAGACAATTGATACCTTAGGTTTTAAGTTTTTCTATTGTGTCTTGGTGTGCAGATTTTAGCTGTATATTAAGTGTTACTATCTTTTCACAGAGTGGTGAAGACAAAACAATCCTGTTCTAGCTGGAGACTCAAGGACAATCTCTTCAAACTTCAGGCCCAAAGCATAAACAACATGAAAAGAGGAAAACAGGCAAGCAAGCAAGGAAGACAAAACTTCATAATTTGAAGCTATTGAAGCTATTAATTGGGCAGTTAACTCCTATATATAAATGTACTAAAATTTACAAAAATGTGAGATCTCGTGACCCAAGCCCTCTTTTGCTCCCATCTCAGAGCCATCCAGGCAGAGCCACATCTGTGCCTCCAGTACTCCCAGGGTGTGACCTTTGAAGGCACTACAATAAATATCTAATTTACTCCACTTAACTCCGTCTGGCCTCTATTCCAGCTCCTTAAGGCATCACAACACTCCAGGAGCCGGAATGTGGAGGAGTGAGTGCAGTGTATGAAAACAAACTGCAGCTTCTTCCTCCTGCCCTTCACTCTCAGAGCCAGCCTTCAAGGTGCAGAACTCATTTCTGGGCTAAACTGACTGATGAGGTATGAGCATCATGAATCCACCCCAGGACACGCCCCTGTCAGGGTCAGGGGGTTCCGTCCCCTCCTCATCTCCGGGCTGCCGGGTGTCCCCCAGCTCCAGTATCGCCTCTTCCCCTCTCCCCGCCCCAGGGGTCCCCCGTTCCACAGCCTCGGCTCTCAAGGGGATCCCCAAAACCAATGTCCCGCCCCGTTTGTACCGGGCCATCCCCACGTGGACCCGCCAGGACCTTCCTGAGGGGTGATCGTGGCTCCTCTCGCCCCAGAAAAGCTCCTCTTAGGGAGCCTGGAGATATCTGGGGCTCGAGTCCGGGTTCTGCTGGCTCTGAACACTCACCAAAAAAATCCTCCTGGAGACCCCTGGCTGGAGTTATTTGGAAATTTAGCTACTTGAGCTGGGCTTCTTCTGGGACTTTCAGCAGCCTTGTGTTCCTCACCTTGGAGTGAATGAACCTTGTCAGTCTTGCTGGTATCATTTGCTCCCTTTCCTCCAGTGATTTTAACAAACTTTTCAAGGAAGGACAAGAAAATATTTTCTTTTTCCCTGGCCATCCACAAAAGCCATTTTCCTCATAAGTTCTCCCATAAGTTCCCCAGGATGAAGGAGGGACTGTGTCCAAGTTTCCAAGAGTTCTTCCAGAAAGAACCACAATCTCCTCAGAGGAAGGAACCATGCTGTTGTCAAAGGCACTTGGGGTCAAAGAACAGTGCCTGAACTCACTGTGCCAAAATATTGTTGCAATATGGTTAAGAATACTGGTAGAGAGATGCCTCTGCCCCAATTAAGGTACTAACGAGACCAAATCCAAAGTAGATTTTATTAAACAGTAAATGTGAGGTAGAGAGAGATATCGAAAAAAGGGAAAAGGAGGGGAGAGCAAGGGAGTGACAGGGACAGAGACCTCCCCTGGAGCAGGGCAAGTGTGACATTGTCCCCTGTGTGTGTGTTGCCATCCCACGGTGGGGGTTTTACAGCTGAGCCAGTTTGGGTAAGGGGGGTGGTGTTCACCCCCTGAGCAGGGATTACCCCACTCCTTCAGGTTGCAATGTAAGATGTAACTAAATGCATGTTTTCAATCCCCATCTTCATCAACTGGTATAAACAGGTGGGGCAGTGTTCTTTATCTCTTCCATGACTCACCCCTGATAACGCTCTCCAGGGGAGATATCTTCTGTGAATGGGCCATTGAGTGTCACTGCAGGACTGATAAAATTCCATCATCCCATTGTGGGATGCTCCGCCCAGGGGGAGGATCCAAGCATTCCTACCTGGATATAAGCTGAGGTATGAAAGACCAGGAGCTGCTTGCCTACTGGATTCCCAGAGGACAAGATCTCCATAACCAGCACTGGACCTTCAGAGGAAGACCAGACCCTTCTACAGGATCACTGCTTTGACAGAATCACGTTTATCACTCCAACAGGACTGCACCCACCATTTAATGGGACTGCTGCCACCACCCTGACCAACAGGGTGTCAGGTTATATCCTGACTCTGTCAGTTTAAGGCAGCGTTTCTGTATCATTGTCTTGGTCCTAATTTTCTTATTAAATTGTAATTCTGACATAGACTTTCCCTCATGTTTGCCGTCAAACCAGTACAAAACTCAATGTGCTCATCCCTTGTTTTCCTCCCAAAATAAAATTTCCCATTCCCAAACCTTCACCTGATGGAGGAGAAAGCTGCGAGGAAGAGGAAGATGCCCTGGGACACCCAGGCAGGTGAGGAGGAAGTCAGTGCTCCTTTCCCCCTGTCTCCTGCTCCATCTTCCAGCCCAGGTCGGCCCCCAGCTGCAGGACAACCCTGGTGCCAATGCCATCCTGCCAGTGATGCACTGCGGGGATCTCCTTCGCCTTCCCTCTGGCACGGAGGCAAATCCCATCCTCTCTTTCTCCTTCCTTCCCCAGGTAAGGAGCTGAGGATGGAGACCAGGGAGGAAAAATCTCCACATCAGAACCTTGTGAAAGAGGCCATTTTGAGAAACTCTAGTGCAGAGGAATCCAACATGGAGGAAATGCCACAGAGATCCCACAGGAGGAGGGGCTCCAAAGCCAGCCCAGGATTCTCTGATGAAGAAAGAACCACCCAGAGCTAGGAAGGGGGACAGAGCTTTAGGCAGAGCTCAGAGATGGTGGTTCATGAGCAGCTTCATGATGGGGAGAACCCCACAGGTGCTTGCAGTGTGGGAAGAGCTTCAAACAGAGCAAGCACCTGGTCAGCCACCACATGATCCACACCGGGGAATGGGCCTACGAGTGTGGGCAATGTGGGACGGGCTTCAGCTACAGATCCACCCTTGTGACCCACCAAGGCATCCACACTGGGGAGAGACCCTATGGGTGTCCCCAGTGTCAGAAGAGGTTTCACACCAGCTCCAGGCTCCTCCAGCACCCACAGATTCACTCGGAGGAGAGGCCCTTCTGCTGTCCTGACTGTGGGAAGGGCTTCAACCACAGCTCCCACCTCATCAGGCACCAGCGCATCCACACAGGGGAGAGGCCCTACCAGTGCGCCACATGTGGGAAGAGGTTTCACACCAGCTCCCATCTCCTCCTGCATGAGCGGATTCACACTGATGAGAGGCCATTTTGCTGTCCCGACTGTGGGAAGGGCTTCAAGCACAACTTCACCCTTATCAGGCACCGGCGCATCCACACTGGGGAGAGGCCCTTTGAGTGTCCCCAGTGTGGGAAGAGCTTCACCCAGAGCTCTCACTTGACAAGACACCAACAGAGCCACCAGTAAGGGAGGCCCTGCAAATGCCCCAGCTGCAGGAACAGCTTCATGCACTGCTCTATCTTCATCACCCATAGGAGAACCCACATTGAGAAGAGCCCTTGTGATCCATTTTCCCTGTGATCCATGCTGGGAAGACACCTGCCTGTCATCCTGCCCCTGCCCTTGACATGATGTGGGATTGAAGAACATGAGGGTCTGGCCATGGCCCTGTCATTACATTCACTCCCACCTCAGGTTATTGCCAGGGGCAGGAAAGGAACTCTCTATGTCTCTTTCCCTGAGGAGAGGAGTGCCCTTTCCAGGCAGGGGGAAATTGTGGCCAGGGAGACCCAATAAGTTGTGTTTTAGTTTTCCCTGTAAAGTTTTATTTATCCCTTCTGTTATCAATATTGTTTCTGTTCTGTATGTTTCTTATCTCGTTGGTGTTCCCAATAAATTGTTCTTATCCCAGCCTGGGATCTTTGCCTTTTGTTCTTTCCACAAGAGGTGGGAGGGCAGCGAGGGCAGTGTGGTTTTAGCGGGAGCAGGAAATTGGGGAATCCCATTCCTGAACCCCGGCCCGTGGAAACCGAGCATCCCAGCTGGTCCCAGCCCTGGTGGCCATGGCAACAGCCTTGGGAGCAGATCCCTGGCTGGGGCTGTGGGAACCTCTTCCCTCTGGTGCCCAGGGACAGGAGCGGAGGGAACGGCTGCAGCTGAGTCGGGGCAGGCTCAGGTTGGATGTCAGGAAAAGGTTTTTGCCCAGAGGCTGCTGGGGCCCTGCCCAGGCTCCCCAGGGAAGGGTCCCAGCTCCAGGGCTCTCTGAGCTGCAGCAGCGTTTGGACAGCGCTGCCAGGCCCAGGCTGGCATTGTTGGGGTGTCCTGTGCAGGGCCAGCAGTTGGACTGGAGGATCCTGATGGGTCCCTCCCAGCTCAGCCAATTCTGTGGTTCTGGGATCCCATGAGCCTGGGGATGGGGCTGCCAATGGTTGCCGTGGAAACAGGCTCTGGCTGCAGACCTGAGCTGGTGTCCATGGCAACCATCCCTGGCATGGGGTATCCATGGAGCTGCCAAGGGACTGACCATAGCAACAGGGGACTGGTGATGGTTGCCATGGAAATTGACCATAGCAACATGGGTTGCCATGGAAACTGACCATAGCAACAGGGTCCTGGTGATGCTTGCCCGCTAAGGGTCAGATTTGTCACAGGCCCTCAGAGGGGTTCCTTGGGGACTTTCCAAGAGTCTCCAGGCTCTTCCAGAGCTGGAATGTCACAGGCAGAGACAGGGGCTCCATGGACACCTCCCAGGGCTTTCTGGGGATGGTAAAGAGCCCTGTGGTCAGAGGCAGTCACAGACATCCCATGGTGACATCCCAGGGGACCTTGGGCTGCAAAGGCACCGATCTGTCACAGGCACTCACGGGGGCTCCACGGTGACATCCCAGGAGTCCCCAGGCTGCCAAAGAGCCGGGATGTCCCAGACACTCACAGAGGTTCCTGTCATGGGCACAGTGGGACCTTCAGGCAAAATTTATTACAGAATCTCCTGTTGGGTCACAGGGTGCAGAAGGGATTCCCAATAGCCCCCAGAGATCCCCAAATGTCACTGTTGAATCACAGATGACATAGACTCAGATCAAAAGGCTAAGGGCTAAAAAACAGCTAAAGGGCTGCCTTTTCAATCCTCTTCTTTTATACCTTGCTTTGCTACAGGTGGACCTCACTGGTCCTTTAATCCACACATTTCACATGATTGGCCAATTAAGACAACACCTTTCAGTAAACAATTATTTGGAAAAAAGCCAACTTATTCCAAACGTTGTCAGCCAAGTGTTTCTTCAAAAATCCACTCGGATAACACCATTTATTGATGTTTCTTTTATGTTGGGCTTTCTGGGGGCGCCCTGGATGGGGGAAACCCTCTTGCAGCAGTTCTGTGCCAAGTAAAAAGAGATGTACGGGATTTTTTCAGTCTTCAGCTTCTTGTTTATTGTCATCTTATATGAAGTTTTGCATTGCTGTCCACACCAGGCTCAGTGCACTGGAAAAGCACTGCAAAATGGCCCCAAAACGTACCGTTTCAAGCTCTTTTAAAATTGTCTCATCCAATTAACTCTTAAAACCTATGTTATTTCTACTTATCGAACAATACTTCATCCCTTGACTCTCCATATAACATGTGCGCTGTGCTTTCCTTGACCAATCACCCTCTGCCACCAACACTGCAGAAAATGGAGTAGATGAAGAAGACAGGGACTACACCCCAATTCCTCCATCTTGCTTCATATCTACACCATACTAAAAATCACAAAACCTAAATTTCTCACCCAAGTGAAATACTATACCATTCTTATTATCTATTTCACACTTTGGTAAATTGTAATCTAAGTCAAAGACTTGGAAGTCCTCTCCATGGGCAAATGTGAAAGACAGTGTTTCTCTGGGAGGCAGGATGCCTCAGAGCAGACAGAGAAATATTCCCTGTGCCTTGGATTCCCACACATTTAACATAAAATCCTTTAACCCTTAACATGTATAGTTAGCCAAAAATGTTCCAGGTAAGTAGGATTAGAAGGAGAAGAAATAGAGAACAACAGAAAGAAGATCCATAGAAAGACACACACATAGGTACCAATTGCTGGGGTTCCAGAATCGCCAACAGAGGAACCCAAGGAGAAGGCAGGATCCAGACCCTGGGCTGGCCTTGTGCTCTGGCTTTAACCCCCTGGGCCTTCATGAGCCCATCCCTGGGGTGGGACTGCCAGTTGCTTGTCCAATCAGATCTAGGGTAGCACCAGCTGCTGGTGTCTGATTGATTGATTAACAGCTGGGCTAATCAGAGCTGGGTTAACATCACCCCCTGATGTGTGATTGACAGCTCTGCCAGGCCAGGGGGGCGGGGCTCTGATCCACCACAAACCAAGGCCTGACCCAGCCCTGGCCCTACACGGCATTTGAGTATCCCAAGGTTTCTTGGGAAATCGATCTCATCCAGCCTCTGACAGCAGCCATGGTGACAGTATAGAACCTCATGGAACCATGGGTCATTTGTGACAATGGAGATCCAAGGAAACTATGGTGAGACTGTGAAATCTAGGAATCATGGAATCAAGGAGACCATTGTGCAAATCATGGGCCCTATGGAAGCAAGGATCAATGATCAAACTGTGGTTTGATTGTGATTAATTTAAAATAGAAACAAGGAGCCATTGTTTCACAGCAGGGCTGAGTGGGGCCAATGGACCTTTGTGACTCTGTTGGGGCTCATGAAACCAAGAAGCCATTGTGACATTGCCAGACCTCATAGAATCAAGGAGACCACTGTGACAGTGTGAGGACCCATGAAGTCAATGGAATATGGAACAAGTCGACCTGGTTTGGCCTCCTGGGGGCTGTCTGACAGGTCCCACTAAATTTGACATGTCAAGGGCTACTTCCCATCTGACTGTGAAGCACTGGGGCTCTGTGCTTTTATTCCTATAGGAAAGAACGGTGTTTCTTGTCTAGGCACCCATGGCAAAAACTGGGATTCTGCATCTAAAATTCTCTATATCCAAGGGTTACTCCCAGACAAAATCTGCCCATACAGTCAAGTCTGGCTAGACTTGGCCTCTGGCAGCTGCCTCTCATCTGCCTCTGCACCACTGGGGCTCACTTGTTTCCTTCCTATGGAGACCATTTAACACTGCAGGGCATTGTGGAACCAATGGCCCATGGTGACACTGCAGGCCCTTGTGGAACCAAGGGGAACATTGTGACCCTGCAGGGTATCATGGATCCAAGGGCCACTGTGACACTGTGGGGCCTCACGGAACCAAGGAAACGCTTGTGGGTCTGTTGGGCCGCATGATCACAAGGGGCCAGTATGAAGCAGCAGGGCTTTGTAGAACCAAGAGGCCATTGCTGCATTTCAGGGCCCCGTGGAGCCAAAGGGCCGTTGCGATCCTGCAGGGCACCATGGATCCATGGAGAGCACTGTGGCATTGCAAGGCCCCATGGAATCATGGAGACCATTGTGACTCTGTGGGGCCCCACGGAACCAAAGGGCCACTGTGACCCTGCAGGGCCTCATGGAAGCAAGGGGGACATTGTGACACTATGGGAACTTGTGGAACCAAGGGGATCATTGTTGCACTACTGGGCTCCAATGGAACCAAGAGGCCACTGGACACAGCAAGGCTTCATGGAACCAATAGACCATTGTGACACTGTGGGGCCTTGTGGAACCATGGAGACCATTAAGATCCCTAATGACTTGTGTAACCAAGGATCCATTATGACACCTGAGGGCATCATGGAAGCAAGAGAACCATTGTGGCACTGCAAGGCCTCATGGAAGCAAGGAGCCATTGTGACACTGCAGGGCCCTGTGGAAGCAAGGGAACACCAAATAGGTGTGGCTGCCTTGGTCTCCCAGTGGTCATCTGACAGGTCTGGCTGGCCTTGGAATGTGGAAGGCCACTCCCATCTGCCCCTGAAACATTGGGGCTCTGGGCTTTCCTTTGTATGGAAAAGAACTGTCCATCTTTTCCAGATAGCCATGGACAAAATTTGGATTCTACCTCCAAATTTCCTATATCCAAGGATTGCTGCCAGACAAAAGCTGCCAGGAGAGACAGGTCTGGCTGGTCTTTAACTCCTGAGTGCCAGAACTCACCTGTTTTCCAAGGACTGGAAACAGCTCTGTGCTTTTCTTTGTATGGAAAAAATCATCCTTCTCCAGGCACAAATGTCTGACATTTTGGATTCCACATTCCTAATTTTGGATATCCAAGGGTTGGTCCAAGCAAACCTTCCCGGACAGACAGGTCAGGCTTGTCTTGGCCTCTGATGGTTGCCGTTCATCAGCTGCTGAAACATGGGGGTCTGTGCCTTCCTTCCTATGGAGACCGATGTGACATTTGGGAGCCTTGTGAAATGAAGGGGCCATTGTGACACTGCAGAGCACCATCAATCCAAGGGACCATTGTGACCCTGCAGAGCCTCATGGAACCAAGGACATCATTGTAGCTCTGTTGGGCCACATGGTCCCAAGGGACCAGTACAAAGCAGCGTTTTGAGAGTTAGCCCGGCTGTAACTCAGAGTCAGACAGATTTTACCCCAAAAGAACTGGGTGTGAGTTTCAAGCCCTGGGAATTATTTGTTTAACTTAGGGTGAGCTTGAGAGTTCTCCCATAAGCCTTTAGTGTTGCTGTGCTAACTTGTCCAAGTTCTATTCCCCTATTGGTTGCTTGCTTCCCTATATGGTTATTGTTCTAGAGTGTTCTACCCCCAAGTGTACATGTTGTGTCTTCTCCTTTGTCTCAGGTCTTTGGATCCTGCCCCTCATACTGTTCTCGACTTCTCCGTGTTTATTGTTTTTCACTCTGTTGTTAAAGTTCCTTTTAAACAACTCCGTTGATCCTGATCCTTTACACTTTCGCCACCCTCGTCCTGAAGTCAGGGAACCAGAGAGGTTTGTTGCAGCCACCTTCATTGTGACATTTAGCACCCAAACAGGGACCATGACATCAAGGGCTGCCTGTGTCAGTCACATCAGCTGGGGTTAGCTGATGGATAGGCCAGTGCTCCCTGGGATTTTGCATTGTGCCGGGCCCGGCGGATTCATCATTTCTTCAAGGGACCTTGCCCAGGATCAGCAGGGACAACAACGGTTTCACCTGCATAGGATTGCAGGTGGGTTTGGGGAAATGCAAGACATTTATTGCCTATTTTGCCACTGTGTTTTTACAATATGCCCCCACATCCCATAATTGATTTGGGGTGTTCCAGTGGCCCTCTCACATCAGGCAAAACAAGAGAAAAATGGGCAGCCAGATGTCCAAAGTAGAAAGGAGCATAAATGGATGCTTTAATTGTCACTGATCATGACATAATATTTTCAAAGAATGAATTAAAATCAATCATGTGATGGATTGTTAAAAATTTTCCAGATGCCTCTGCTGGTGAAATCCATACCACTGAATTTTGGGACTCAGAGGGATTTAAATTGTGCAACCTTTTGATCAAAAGGGAGCCCATTGCAGCCCACATGCTCCCCATCTTCCACACCATCCTTGAGATCCTTCACCAGCAAGCAGTGTGTCAAAAACTCAATCTGTTGGTCACTCCTAATTTGGTATCTCCCCTCAAATCTGCCTTTTTTCAGACCTTCCACGATGGTCCTGAACGGCAATGGCAACACGGTCTTGGAGCATCCTGCCCTGGAGACTCAAGATGGAAGGAGCCTGAATGTGGCTCAGGATCCCAATCATCCTCCCTCCATCTTGGGTCCTCCACTTCCTACTACCACAACCTCCTCTTACACCCCGAAAAAATCTCCAGACTCCACCCCTACAACTGTGGGTAATGCCCCAACTGTCAATCATCCTCTCCACCCTGGGCCATGCCTCCAGTTAAGGAAGGAGACTGGCAAATAACCTTGAAACACCTCTTTGCCCCCTTATGAAAGAAGGAAGCAGAATCCCAGGTATCAGCCATTGGTTTACGGAGAAAAAAATGATCTGTGCAGGGCAGCTAAAGATCATAGGAAGGACTTATCTTGTTTTAATGGTCTAATGAGGGCCATGTTTACATGTCTTAACCCCCTATGATTTAAAATATATTATGACCATGTTGTTGTCACCTACAGAATACACCCTGTGGGAAGGGGGATGGAAGTGTTTACTAAATCAATTAATTGCAGACTATGCTAATAATGAGGCAAGGACAGAATTGACAATCAACCATCTAGTTGGAGAAGGACAACACAGCCTACCAGACGATCATGCAGCAGCTATCTCCAAAGAAGTATTTGATGATATCAAAGAGATGGCTTTGAAAGCTTTAATCCAGGTATTGGATGGTAGCACCCCCAGTTCGGACTACCTTGGGTGCCTGCAGCTAAAGCTTTAGGACAATTAAACCATCTTGAGTGCCTGTTAAGTAAGCAAACCAGTGCTACCTCCCTCACACTGAGTGGCCTGCTCTCAGAGACAGAGACCATCAAACATGCCACCGTGCAGAACAGCAATGGCGTTTTTACTCTCGGCACATGGGCATGGCTGTGTAGACTCTGAGGGCATGTGTTACATGAACCTCTCCAGCCACAGCGAGTCAATCCACAAGAGCATTCAAGTACTGAAGGAAGGGTTAAAGAAGCTTCAAGTGGAAAACAATGACTGGTTCAATAAACTCTTCCAATCCAAGGGACTAAAGGGTTGGATGATGTTTACTGAAACAGGACTATTAATTCTCTTAGTGGTTGTTGTTGTATTGTTAATTGTCCCATGTTTGTTGGAATGCTTTTAGAAAGTCTTTCAAAATTCTTTCAGTTCCATCTTTGTTGTAAAACAGAAAGGAGGAAGATACCCAACACAGGCTCCTCACGGACTCCTTGGAAGAGAGAATTGGAGGCCAGGATGGCACAAAATCCTCTCAGAGACTCAGTGAGGGAAGGGAAATCCTTAAAAGTACCTAAAAGTACTCTTAAATCCATAAAGTACCTTAAAAACCTTGAGTATCTCAAAGCATTAATGAGGCCTGCTAAGTTTCAGTACAAAGCTCTCAAGGGACTTGTTAAAGCAGATAATTGGGGCCATGATTGCACAAACCTCTCACAGAGTCTGTATCAAAAGGGAAACATCAAGTACTTTGAAAAAACTCAAGCACCCTGAAGCATTAATGAGCCCCACTGAGTGTTGTTACTGACAAAGCCTCTCCAGGGACTAAGTACAGCAGTAATTGGAGGCCATGATTGCACAAACCTCTCAGAGACTCCAAGGCAAAAGTCAAACCCAAAGTCCTTTGAAAAACCTGCACAGA
This sequence comes from Melospiza melodia melodia, assembly GCF_035770615.1. NCBI lineage: Eukaryota > Metazoa > Chordata > Aves > Passeriformes > Passerellidae > Melospiza > Melospiza melodia. The sequence continues at coordinate 23,182,013 of NC_086200.1, forward strand.
GGCTCCTGGCACAGAGGCAGCTCCTGGCAAGGGCAGCGCTGCAGAGAGACAGCTCTGGCCAGGAGCAGCTCCTGTGCACAGCCCAGCAGGGCTGGGGCACTGCTGTCAGCCCCTCTGGGCACAGCACAATGGCACACAGGGGTTAAACTCAGCCTGGGCTGGGAGCACCGAGCAGAGCTCACTCAGGGCTCACTAGAGCAAAAATCATCCCAGCTTTGAAACAGTCATTCCCTGGCTTTGGGAAGAGAAGCTGCCATTCCTGCAGGGATCTCCTGGAGCTGGCACATCCCACAGCTTTTAGGACCTTTCAGGAGAACTCTCAGAGCTGCTCCAGGGCAGGGCTGTGGCCCTAAGGCAGGGCTGGCTTTCCCTGCTGCCCGAGCCCAGGCACAGCCCAAGGCAGCTCCTGTTGCCAGGCTCTGCTGCAGGGCTGAGCAGCCGGGGCTGCAGCCAGGGGTGCCCAGGGCTGTGGTGCAGAGCAGGGTCCTGCAGCCCAGGGCGCTGTGCTGGGGCAGGGACTCTGCTGCCTGCCAGGGACAGCTCTCAGCCATCCCTGGCAGCTGCTCCCAGCGCTGGAGAGAAGCTGTGGGGGGAAGGAGCCACCCTGAGCTGGGCAGGGGCTGCTGCTGAGAGGGGCTGGGTGGGGCAGGGCTGCTCCCAGCTCCAGACCAGCCTGGGCGCAGCTCCGGAGGACACTTCCCAAAGAAGGTAAGCCAGGGATTGCTGTAAAGATCAGGAGCTTTCCTGAGAGTGTTTCAATTTCCTACTTAGAGAAAGATGGGAATGTTGGGGTGGTGACAAAAAGTTTTTTGTGCTTTTTACATTTTTATATATTCATAGCTCTCTAAATTACTATTATATAGTTACAATACTATAATCCTTACTTAACTCTATTAAACTCTTAACTGTATTAAACCACTATTATATTCCCATATAGCTTTAATCCTGAATTAAATCTAGTATGTTTCCTTACCTTTCTCTTAATAACCTGACTGTCTAAATATATTCCTAAAATGCTGTATAGTCCTATTCTTTTATATAGTCCTGAAATGCTATATAGTCTTCTAGGAACTGGACATATAGGAGCATTTTGGGTTTTGAGAATGAGCAGAATATGAGCAGTCATTATAAAAAATGAAGGCAAAGAAGCCTTTGGACCTACTCCAATGGGCTGACCCAGGGGTGTGTAACTAGGGAAACTGAATCTCCTTTTGGATGCTCCTGTTAAATATCCTATTTATCAACCTTAATAAATTGTTGAAATCAGGAGGTTGGTGTGCCCTTTCCCACTGGGACACCTGGAAGCTTCCAATAAGTGTCTGGCTTTTACTTTACTTTACTGTTCTAACACTGCTGCAAGGGTTTTTTTTTTTTTTTTTTCTCTTTGGATTATAGACAACAGGGGGATGAGAGAAGCAGAACAGGAATTGTAATCCCAGAATCACAGAACATTCTGAGTTGAAAGGGACACAGAGGATCATCAAAGGAATGTTTGAACATTTACACAGACTCCAGAACTGTGACTTAAGCTGGTCAGTCTCTCTGCTGGGAGCCTCCCAAAGGCCCTCAGCCACTCCTCAGCCCTGGACAGCAGCAGCATCACCTCTGCAGGGCCCAGCAGGGCTCTCCTGAGCTGCCCTTGCCCAGCTGCACACAGAGCCTGCCCCAGCCAAGGCCCTGCACACAGGCAGTTTTCTGTAGGGCCCCGGCCAGGGCACGCAGGCTGGGATGGGCTCTGTGAGCGCTGGCAGGGACAAGGCTCCTCTCAGGAGGGAATGTCCAGGCCCAGGGAGATGCTCAGGGAAGGAGAGGGGGCTGAAGAGAGCAGTGCTGGGGGCAGGATGAGGGCACTGTTGGTGTGTGGGAGGTACTGGGCACAGGTGGGCATGGGAACACTGTCCTGAGCGCCCGGCTGTCTCTGCCCTGCCCTCTCAGGCACAGCACCACAACATCTTCTCTTGGTTCTGCCCTGCCCTGATATTGTCACTGTTATCTGCTGCTCTCAGGGAGGCTCTGGCATTTGCAGCAGCTGAGTCAGGCACTGCCCTTGGCATTCCTGCCAGGCAGGGCTGTCCATGGGAATGGGGTGTCCAAGCTTCCCTGGCACCTGTGGGGCTGTGGGCAAAGCAGTCTATGGGAAAGGGGAATGAGCTGAGCCCCCTCCCTGAGATCCCATTATGGGCACAGCCAGGGATCTCCTTGCTGTGCCCTTCCAAGCTCTGAGCTGCCCTCAAGGGTGCAAATCTGTGCCAGAGCCTCTGGGATTTTCCTGAATGTCCCACGGGGAAGGGCAGAGCTGCCAGAGCTGAGGAAATGCTGTTGGGTTTGCCAAGGGAGCCGTGAGTGTCCTTGGCACAAGGGGGTGCTGAGACCTTGCCCAGAGACCTTTAGAGAGGGTGAGACATTCAGGGATCCCTCTGCTCTGGGCAGGGTCTGGTTTATCCCAGGGAGACCCAGGAATGTGATTGTGCTCCGAATGCAGCCAAAGGTGCAAAGCCAGAGCAGCTGGGAACAAGCCCATCCAGTCCCTCACCCACAGCCACAGGGAATCCTTTGTCTCTCATCTCGCAGTGGCAAACTCAGAGTGCAGCAGAAATGCTGGGGATTTCTTACTCAGAGAGCCAGGAAAGATGTGTGGGTAGGGAAATAATTCCTAAAACCAGCTCCTGCCATCCATGTCCTATAGAAGTAGGAGTGCAGATGCTACCAAGCCTGTCAACATTAGGAGTGATTCCCCTGACTAATCCTGAATATCCATCCTTATCCCTCTGCCACATGGCCACAAACCCAGGGCAGCAGGGCAGAGATGGCTCCTCAAAAGCCCCCATGCACAAGCCTGGCTGCTCCTGGCACACTCAGCCAGCACAACTGGAGCCCAGGCAGGGACCTGGGTGAAGGATTTCCCAGAGCAGGAACAAGGGTGGGTGAGTCCGAGTGGGACAGTCTGCAGGGAATGGCCCAGGTTTGGCTCCAAGCAGCCTCTCCTGACTTATCCCTGTCCTTTCTCCATGAACAGGTCCCCATGTGCAGCCCCAGAAAATGTCGAACAGCAGCTCCATCAGGCTTTTCCTCCTGCTGGCATTGGCAGACACGCGGCAGCTGCAGCTCCTGCACTTCTGCCTCTTGCTGGGCATCTCCCTGGCTGCCCTCCTGGGCAACGGCCTCATCATCAGCGCCGTAGCCTGCGGCCACCACCTGCACACGCCCATGTTCTTCTTCCTGCTCAACCTGGCCCTCAGCGACCTGGGCTCCATCTGCACCACTGTCCCCAAAGCCATGCACAATTCCCTCTGGGACACCAGGGACATCTCCTACACTGGATGTGCTGCACAGCTCTTTTTTTTTCTGTTCTTCATCTCAGCAGAGTTTTTCCTCCTGACCATCATGTGCTATGACCGCTACGTGTCCATCTGCAAACCCCTGCACTACGGGACCCTCCTGGGCAGCAGAGCTTGTGCCCACATGGCAGCAGCTGCCTGGGCCAGTGGCTTTCTCAACGCTCTGCTACTCATGGCCAATACATTTTCCCTGCCCCTGTGCCATGGCAATGCCCTGGGCCAGTTCTTCTGTGAAATCCCACAGATCCTCAAGCTCTCCTGCTCACAGTCTAAACTGAGGAAACTGGGGCTCATTGTTGGTAGTTCCTGTTTAGGTTTGGGTTGTTTTGTGTTCATTGTTTTCTCCTATGTGCAGATCTTCAGGGTTGTGCTGAGGATCCCCTCTGAGCAGGGACGGCACAAAGCCTTTTCCACCTGCCTCCCTCACCTGGCTGTGATCTCCATGTTCCTCAGCACTATTGTCTTTGCTCACCTGAAGCCCCCCTCAGTCTTGTCTCCATCCCTGGATCTGGCCCTGTCATTTCTGTACTCGGTGGTGCCTCCAACCCTTAACCCCCTCATCTACAGCCTGAGGAACCAGGAGCTCAAGGCTGCAGTGTGGAGACTGATGGCTGGATGTATTCAGGAACATTAAAACGCTGGCCAATTTCTGCCAATCACTTCTACTAAAAGACATCTTTCATACTTCTTGTTGCTTTGGTTGTGGTTTGTTCTTTTTTTTCCTTTGTATTAGTTTTTCATATTGTCCACAAAGAAATGTCATTGTTTTTGCCATTTCTCATTTTGTTTCTCTCCAACTTCCCTGTGGCCAGAGACTGTGTCAATGAGGGGCCGCGGACTTATGGCTTTAAAGGAACTAAAGGATCTCCCAGCCAAGTTGTTTTGCAGAGATGGCCTTTTGTTGCCTTCTCTGGAGCTGCAGCAGCAATGTCTGTGTGCAGAGCTGTGGGCAGATCAGTGTTGGCACAGCAGCTCTGCTGCTGCTGGCCCCACCATTCCTGATCCAGGCCAGGAGCCATTTGCCTTCTTGGCCACCTGGGCACTCTGCTGCCTCATGCCCAGCCTGCTGTCCATCAGTCCCTGCAGGTCCCTTTCTGCCTGGCTGCTGTCCAGCCATTCTGTCCCCAGCCTGTAGTGCTGCAGGTGTTGTTGTGGCCAAAGTGCAGGACTCGGCACTTGGTCTTCCTAAACCTCACCTTGTTGGATTCACCCCCTAGATCCACCTGTCCAGGTCCCTGTGCAGAGCCCTCCTATGCTCCCACAGAATCAACACTCACACTCAGCTTGGTGTCATCTGCAAAGATGTCCTTGGTTCCATGAGGCCTCTCATTGTCACAATGGCCTCCTTGTTACACCAGGCCCTGCACTGTCACACTGGTCTCCTGGGTTCCATAGGGCCCCAATATTTGACAGTGGACTCCTTGGTTCCATGGGGCTTCACAGTGTCACAATGTTCTCATTGGTGCCACAGTATCACAGTGGCCCCTTGGTTCCATGGGGCCCCAGAGTGTCACAATGGCCCCATGGTATTTTTGCAGAGAAAAGAAGAAACCTCACAACTTTGTAAAAGTTGTAAAGCCCGGAATGCTTTTATTACGACGGGTGCCGGACGCAAGTCCCCCAAAAAGGCATGTGTACCTCTGAAGACTTCGGGTCTTCTTTTATCCCCCTTCCAAATGCATATGAATACAGTTTCTCAATAAGTTTATACATATTCATTCCGTGTGACATTTAGCACCAGTTCTTCTTTATCATAGGAATTTCTAAGTCGGGGGCAAATCAACCTTGTGGTCTTTTCTGTTTTTCTTTCTCTGTCTCCTTGCTGTCTCGGCATGCGAGTTTTTCCTTCACCTTTGGCCTCACAGACTTTTCACCTTTCTTAGACACTTCACCTAATTCAGAATGGATCTTTACTCTGTCTCATTCCCCCCCTTTCCTAGGAAATAAGTAAATTCTTTTACTTAATGAAAACCTTCATGACAGTAAGTGTCTTTTAGTGCTTCACCATGTACATTTGACACAGAGGTTAGTACAGCCATTCGTTGTAGCATTCTCCAGTTCCAAATTAACAATATAATAGATAATCCTAATCTTATCCCAACTAATATTAGTAAAACTACAATGGGGTGGCACAAGTTAAAGATTCCATTTGCAGTTGGTGACCACCCAAAGATCACATCTCACCAGTGACGATTCATATTTTGTTTTATTCTTTGTAGAACTCTGGTTATCTCCTTTGTATCATGTTGGACAGTAATTAAAGTTTTCTTTCCTCTTCCTTGGATTCCTTTCAAGCCTTCCAATAGGTCTTGGTGCTTAATTAATGGTTTTACCAATGTAAGGTTCATCCCACTAGGGGTAGGTGGTAGTCTGTGATACATTGTGTAATTGCCTTAAATCAGCTGGTGGGATATTACTGGTACCAAATACGAAAAATCACACCCAATAATCTTAACAAAATTAGAAATACAGAGATTAGAATGGTTTCTACTAGACAGAATAACATCATTGCTATCAATTTGTACAGCAGCACAAGCAGTTCTCAAGCATACACCATTTTCCAGTATATACAAGCACAGTTCTCTGGTCAGTGACTGGATGAATTTCAAAGTGGCAAATACTCTGTTCAGTGTCCAAACACACATCCTGAGCATTAATAGTATTGCTTTCACAAATTAATCCCATCTGTTCTCTAGTAATGCAGGATTCCAAGTTTACTGTCTGCCACTTTCCATTCATCTTTCGTGCCCACACTCTATGTTCTGGAGGATAGAGTATTGTTTTTTCATGGTTTAATCCTAGAGCAACGATGGGATGGATAACATAAACAGTGGCATTACGTACGGTAAGCACAAAGGCAGTTGCCACATTAGAAACAGGATCATAGGTGAAATTCACCGTAGTCCACCAGGATTGAAACTTCCTTTCAATATCAATTGCATTATCCCACACAATTTCTTGAATTTCAGCTGGAAAACTACCTTCACCCCTTTCCCATTTGATCAGAGCTGCTGTTGCTTGTATCCATAACTGTGCTTGTATACAACTGAAAGCTAAAGACACATTATCTTGAACTATACTAAGTGCTTCTGCTATCAACTTGTGGTCTTGGTCCCCGGCCTTTTCATACTTCCTTACTTTGGCAGTACTTTTGAAATCTGTCACTGGCTAGTTCCTAATGCCAATAGAGATTACTATAAAGGCTGCTTCAATTTTGTTAGGCTACCTGTTGCAGTGGCCAGTTTATTCACCAGTATTTCTGAATCAATTCCATTTAAAACTCCTAATCTTGTCCCTAATATGCCAGTTAGATGTTTGTTATGGGGAACAGGAACTGCTTTCTGTCCATGACCATCCCTCCCTGCCAGAGGGATGTGCTGGGCTCACACTGCAAATTCAGACACACTTCACAAGTGTATCTGACAGAGGTTTAGGTCATACTTGAGGCAGATGTTTGTTCTGAAATGTAGAGACCTCAAGGAATCTCCTTCCCCTCCAAAGCACCTGATTTCCCAGATGTGTGGCAAGCAGGAATGTCTCTCCTGGTCTACAAAACCTCACCCACCTTGCCCCTAGCTTCAGGTCCAAGCCTCAAGTAAATAATGAAGGGGAAGTCTGAGAGAAGAGCCTAAATTCATTGCAGTGCCTCAGAAGAAACTGGGATCAGGTTTCTGCTACTTGAAACACTCAGCACAAAAGTGATGCTCAAAATCCTACAGCCTGCTGCTGAGCTCTGAGGGGGGGGGGTCTCTCTCTACCTCTTTTAAGCAGAATCCAACCGCCTCAGACTGGGACAATCACTGATCCAGATCTCAGTAGGAAAAGGGATAGCTATAAATAAAGAAAATCACCTTCCTTGCTTGGGTTAATTTACCACCTGCAGTTCAGCACCCTTTACCAGCCATTGCCTGAGTGTTCAGCCAACCAGCATGGAAAATGACCTAGGGAAACTGATTTCTTGGTGTTCCTGGTTTTAGGCACCAGGAGAGCTGGCTCCTTCCTTTCTTGTCCTGAGATATGCCTGTTTTTGTAACCATGTTGTCCAGCCCTCAAAGGAAGTTTTTAGGGAGGAGGAGCAGGCTGGTTGGATTTTTGAGATGCTAATTTGCATTATCAACTCCACACATTTGAGAGACCATTCTGGATTGAATAATAGCTGTTGTTCAGTCACATTCTTTACTACGTTAGGTTCAAGTTTGGAGTTTGGGTAGAGTCTGAACTAGTATGGGGTGTATAAGGCCCTGCTGTGGTAAAAAGTGCAGTGTCCACTTCGAATTCAAATGAAAGTCTGATAGTAATTCAAGCTCAAAGGCAGGTCACTTCTACAGGCTGTATCAAGGTGAAATTACACCAACAGTCTGATTCACTTAGGTTATCACAGACTTCCTGGTGTTCATATACACCAGGGGAGGTTCAGACACTAATTACATCTGGTCTCTCATAAGCTGTCCTATTGATGACCTGGCACCCTACTTTGATTTCTTCTCCTCTGATTCCTTGAAGTGTCCACAGTTCCTGTTCCTGCCATTCTTGCTCCTCATATACCTGATTCTCGTGGATGACTACAGTAGATATGTTTAAATCTTTTCTCTCAGAAGGTTTTCCTATGGATCCAGTATACTGATTAAATGCCAGGGACCAAGGCCATTCAGCATTGCTTTGAATAGAGCTACTCTCAAGTTCTAAAACTTCAGTTATGATTACACACAAAACAATTCTACAAACTAAAATATGAGCTACTCCCAACCGCAATATACTCATTTTCCCCGAGTAAGTTTTAGTCTCAGTTCATTGTCTCCTGGCGTCACTCCTCAAGGGGTTTCTGGGCCTTCTTCACCCAAGAGTGATGAATCCAGGCGTCCTGCTCCTTGATTTTGATTGCAGTGAAGGTGGTGAGAAGTACTTGCAGTGGTCTCTCCCACTGTGGTTCCGAAGTCTTAAGTCTCTGTAAGAGACTTAACACATACATCATCCCCAGGCTATCTAACTCCCTGCTCCGAGTTCCAGCCACATGTACTCTGAGCTGCTTGCTTAATGCCACCATGTAGGTGGACATTCTGGACATTCCCTTTGTATTCTATATGGTCTTCTATAAGGCATTCCAAAAGGACTCAGCATTCCTTTAGCTCAAGGTTTAGTTTGAATTTGCAATAGTGCTAGTGGAAGAGCTTGGGCTAGGGTAGATTAACTTCTTGCCCCAGTCTTATTCATTCTCTCCACCTGGCCGCTTGATTGGGGGTGGTATGAGGTGTGAAGTTCCTAATCTATGCCCAGATGGCTACTAATCTGTTGCACTATTTTGGAAATGAAATGTGATTCTTTATCTGAGGATATCATGGCTGGAACTCTGAAGCATGGTATTATTTCTTGTAAAAATAATCTGGTCACCTCTTGAGTTTTGACAGTTCTGATGGAGAATGTTTCTGGCCACCCTGAAAATGTATCTATGAATACCAGTAAATACTGATACCCCCCTTTCCTTGGGAGTTCTGAAAAGTTGATTTGCCACTGCTGTACAGGCCCATGGCCTCTCCCAGTCTGACCGAGTTTTGGCCAGGGGGTATTTTGGGGTTAGTCTGGAGGCAAGGATCACACTGTTGGCTCACCTTAGTGATAGTGGCATATAAATTCCTGACAACGATACAACGATTGTTTCAATCAGATGTGTGTTCTAGAAAGCCTGTGGAAATTACTACTTCAAAGTCAATACTTCATTTCAATGCACTCTGATTCACTCGCAGCCTTGGTCATTTTGAGAAAGGAGCCACTCTCTATAAAAGGCTTCTAAGTAGTTAGGCCCTAGTGTGTTTTCTAGTGCCCTTCCTTCACTAGTAACCATGAAAATGGGAAGGGATTACTAGCTCTCTTTCAATGGTAGCCCACCCCTTGCAGTTGTACGTCTCTTTTGATTAGTATTATTGTATGATGGCTTACCTTTGAGGAAAATCTGTACCTCACCCTTTGCTGCTTTCTTTGCCTCTCCATCCGCCAGCTCATTTCTTTCCTCCATTTTTAAGCTCACTCTCTGGTGTGCCTTAATATGCTTTTTCAGGTAGCTGAACTGCTTCCAGCATCTGGATTGTCTCTTCTTTCCCTGTGAGGTCAGCAGTCCCCTCTCCTTCCAGATGGCTCCATGTGCATATATGACTCCAAACGCATACCTTGAGTCTGTGTAGATGGTTATTCTCCTCCCTTTTGCCCTTTCCAGGGCACGGGTCAGGGCAATTATCTCAGCCTTCTGCGCAGAGGTACCTCTTGGTAAGGGTCCAGACTCTATTACCTCTCTGCAGGTAGTCACTGTGAACTTTGCAACGTCGCTCTCCTGTCAGTGAACCAGGTCTCTGCATCGTCTGGAGGAGTGTCCTTTAAGTCTGGGTGGCTGGAGGCTGAAGTAGGTAGCTTCAATGGACTCCAGGCAATCATGGTGTACTGCTTCTCCTTGATTCCACTGAGAAAGGAAGCTGGGTTGACAGTATTAGTCACCACTATCTCTACATCGTCTTGCTCTACCATGATGGCCTGGTATTTCAGAAACCTCTGTGGTGAAAGCCAGTGGCCACCCTTTACTTCCAGTACTGCGGACACTGTGTGGGACACTAGCACAGTCATTTTTGTCCCAGGGTAAACTTGCATGCCTCTTGAATATTCAGCATGACTGCTGCTACAGCTCTGAGGCAACCTGGCCATCCTTTGGCTGTTGCATCTAGTTGCTTAGAGAAGTAAGCAACTACCCTCTGGTATGGACCCAAGTCTTGAGCCAATATTCCCAGGGCAATTCCTTGCGTGGAAAAATAGAAAGAATGCTTTACTTACATCTGGAAGTTTCAAAGCTGGAGCCAACATGAGGGCACTCTCTCTAGCTGGTGAAAGGCCCGTGTGGCGTCTCTTGTCCACTGGAGATCTCAGTTTCCATTGGCGATAAGAGCATAGAGGGGTCTGGAGAACAGTCCATAATTATAAACCCACAGCTGGCACTACCTTGCCATGCCTAAGAAGGTTAGTGTTCCTTCGTTGTCTGGAGTTTCAAGGTTTGGCATATGGCTTCCCTGCCTTAAAATCTGCTGCTCAGCACTCACTTCTTACCCCAGGTAGATTACCTTCTGTTTCACTACCTGTGCCTTTTTCTTTGAGACTCTGCATCCTTGGAGTCCTAGGAAATTCAAAAGGCTTACCGTCCAGGCTTCTCTTGCTTCCCTCGTCTGAGTGGCTACTAGAAGATCGTCCACGTACTGCAACAGCCTCCTTTCCTCTTGTGGAGCTTCCCGGGACTCTGGGTCTTTGCAAGCTGTTCTCCAATCGGAGTGGGGAATCTTGAAGCCTTCAGGCACATGGACTATGTGAGCTTGAGTTTGAATGCAAAAATTTCCTGGCTGGCTTCGTGGATAGGGAGGCAAAAGAAGGCATCTCTTAGGCCTAAAACAGTGAACCAGGTTAGCTCAGGTGTTAAACAAGTCAGTAAGGTATATGGATTTGCTACCACAGGGTATAAATTCTGTGTTATCTTATTGACAGCCCTTAATCCAGTACTATCAGTTATTGGGCTGATTCCTTCCTTATTTTCCTTTTGAGGGTACTACTCAGCTCTCACTAGTTGTGTTCTTTCCTTAAGCTTGATGCTCATGGGGGAGCATCTTTCACTCTCCCTGGTACAGCAGAGGCCCATACCCTTGAAAACACTTGTTTACTTATTCTAATATCTCCTTACTAATGTCTTTCTTAATTTCAGTGTCTGTTAATGTTAAGCCTAACATCTTTATATCATTTGCCTCCAGAGTAACCTTTCTCATTTGAGAATGTTTAGCAAATTGAGCAAATTGTACAAAAGCTTTTAGGTACACATAGTACACATATTACTTTAAAGGTTTGCACAAGGATGCCAGGATACCTTCTCAGACTGGCCAGTTGTTCAGTTGTTCCCCACACTGCAACATAAACATTCTCCACAGGTACTAAAGTTTTATTTAAAACTGAATATATGGCCCTTGTGTCAACAAAAATTCTTCCCTTTTGGGGAGGTCATCTTTACCCTTCCTCCCTTACCTTGGGAGGAGCCTTTAGCAAATCATATGTACTCATTTTGTGAACTGTGATTGCTTTGCATTTCAGCACGATAATCCTTGCCTGATTTCATACGTTGCTATCTTATGCTGCATGCTGAACGACATGTTTGATTTGCTTTCTCTTTGCCTTGTTTTCCCTTTTCAAGAAATCTGGGTGATTTCTTAAAACACAAAGACATTTCAGCATACAAAACTCTATCCCATTTATCCTCCTATTTTAAAACAGTACTAACAGCAATGAAGTATTATAAATCTTTTTATTTTCTGAGCTGCTCCTACTGGCAGCCTTCTCCCAGTGAGCCCCTCCCAAAAGGGGCTGATTTAGGAACCTCTTTGCTCTGGTCAGTTCTCATTATTTATTCCTCCTTGCCCTATCTTGCTTCCACTCAAACCTTTTTACAGACCTTCACAGTTGTTTCTCAACTTTCCTCCTATACACACAGCTCCAGGTGGCAGGTATCAGATGTGGTTCCCACACACAAGTTCTAAGACCTTAGGTTCTGAATCCGCTTGACCAGAAACCTCTAATTTACATGTGCCCTGACACTTATTAGAACAGCAAAACCAGTGTTTCTCATAAACACCGCACTGCAATAATAACTGCACATCCAGCTTTTGCCCACAGGCCATTCCCGTGTTCCCTGGGGAGACGGGGCAGCCAGAGCTGTCCCTGTGCCCAGGGGACAGCCACTGTCACCTCACACAGCATGCTAATCAAAAACGTGATATAGACACTATATTCTGATCAAACAAAATATCAGTCTTTTCTAGTTCTCTTCTTGCACAATCTAATTAAGCCCTGTGTCTACTTTTACTTGTTTTACTGCTTTGCAAAAAGGCTGTGCTAGTCACAGCCGAAACTCTGATATGCCCTCAGACAGAAACACTCGCACCCGCACCCCCCCCCTTTATCTCAAATTCGCTAGAGCCAAGGCTTGAATTGCTGTGAGGGGGGGAATTCTTGGAATTCCTTTAACTCTATCGTAATTAAACATAAATCACCGTACTATAGTTCTCCTATGTAAAATGCCACTCTTGTTGCAACAAAATCTTAAAATCTCCACAAACACTACTATACAATCTGAGAATCAAATTACCACAATGCAGCAGAAGAAAATCACCACACAAAACCACTGGGAAAGGGCATATCTCTCAAAGTGCTTGCTTTTCTCAACACAACACAGCATACCATAATTCAGCATTTACTCACACCAATTTTCTTGGACACAATCAAAATCAAACATCCGAGGCAAAGGAACTCTCTGAGCTCATACTCATACTCATGGTTAAAATGTACCAGATCTACACAAATCACTACATTTAAACACGATAAATACCATCACTGACATTCTTCCACTCGCTTCTCTGCGGGGCACTTCTGTCCCTGACCCCGCAGCCTGCTGCAGCCGGCGCCTCAGGCCTCACTCGGCTGCTTCAAACACGTGTAGTACTGACCCCCCCCCGCAATGTAGGGCACTGTAGATCTGTAGATTTACTCTCTTTTATACACCATACACTTATCACTTGCACAATTAAAAACACAGTGCACTGACCACACAATGCACACATTAACCATACAGCAACACAGTGTCCGGACATCACACACACACACACACACACACACACACAAACAAAACACACATGGGCTCAGCAGTTCTGCTCTATCAGAACAATGAACCCCCAATACACACATACACAGGTTCACCCGGCTCACCCCCAGAACCGCTTGCGGTCTGCTCCATCAGAATGATGAACCTTGTCTCTAATACAGCTGCTCTATCAGCTGAACCCAGATGTCTCTGGGTGGTTTACTCCCTTGCTCTCCTTTCCCTCCCCCAGGGGCCCTTCAGTACACACCGTATCTTCCTCCGCAGGCCAGCAGGTCGTTGTCTGTCCTCGCAGGTGGCAAGGTGAGACGAGCGGAGCCCCACCAGTAGAAAATCCTAGGGCGCGCCTTGGAGGTCCGTCTATTCCCCCTGCCCCTGCGGATAAAGAGATCTCCTGGCTGGCTCACCATAATGTTTTGTGGAGAAAAGAAGAAACCTCACAACTTTGTAAAAGTTGTAAAGCCCGGTATGCTTTTATTACGACGCGCGCCAGACGCAAGTCCCCCAACAAGGCATGCGTGCCTCTGAAGACCTCGGGTCTTCTTTTATCCCCCTTCCAAATGCATATGCATACAGTTTCACAATAGGTTCATACATATTCATTCCGTCTGACATTTAGCACCAGTTCTTCTTTATCAAAGGAATTCCTATGTCCGGCGCAGATTGACCTTGTGGTCATTTCTGTTTTACTTTCTCTGTCTCCTTGTTGTCTCTGGCATCTGACTTTTCCTTCAGCTCTGGCCTCACAGACCCCTCACCTCTTCCAGACACTTCACCTAATTCAGAATGGATCTTTACTCTGTCTCAGGGAAGCACGGTAGGTGATGGCATGCCCGCCTGCAATGTCCCCATGCTTTCCATCACGGCATTAACCTTTCAGAGGTCTTGCAACAACCTCTACTTCGCAGATTTCTTTTTGATGCAGAAGACAGGAGTGTTCCAGAGACTGGTAGAAGGCTCCAGATGACCCTGTGTGGGAATCAACAAAATTAGAGGATTTTGGGAAAGCTTCAAGATGCAGGCCTCAGACACAGCAGAACTGTGAGCAGAGTTATGCAGCAGCCATGGGATAGGTCAGAAGAAAAATTATTTAAACTGTAGAAAAGCAAGGGCAAATAGAACAATGGTTTGTGTATTAACACTTGTCTAGAACAGCTCTGTAAGCTACAGAAAGTTTATCTAGCAAGATATTAGGAAGATTAAAGCTTAATAATGGAGCTCTGTGCATTGTGTTTTAAGGCTTACAAGCAGGTATTGTATTCAAAATAAGAAAGCATTATTTTAACCAAAGGTACGTGTGCTTATGGTGATTGGGTAGAACTGCTGTCAATGTGCTTTTGTTTTGTGTGATTGGTCAAGAAACTTATAAAGTAAGTTGTACCATTAAGTTCCTGGTCGGCTGCCTGGAATGTGAGCTGCTGGCATCTTCCCATTGTCATAACCATGTAATGAGACTGATGCTGAAAATTAAAGCAGCTCGAGGCACGTTCTACAGCAGCCCTGTCTGGCTCGTGGTTTGTACAAAGCCCCCCTGCTGGCTTCACCCTGGCCCAACTACTCCTGCACCAGGTTCTGAAGGGTGACCAATTTATCTTCAGAGAGGGGCCACTCCTTCTCCCAGACAGATTTGTCCACCAGACACTGAATAGGAGGCGTAAGACACTCTGTGCCCTTCACTGCAGTGGCCCCCATCAAAAATCCGTCCCGATGTGCACCCCCAGACAGAATAAGATCCCTCCCCCAGAGGTTGGGAGGAGCTGAAGTTACATGAGGCCTAACCCAGGCTGTCTGTTCCTTTTGGGTTTGCCACCAGTATGGGCCGCAGGCTCAAGTAGCATTGCGCTGTCCCTCCCAGACCTGCGACAGACGTCCCCACCGGATCCAGGGGCCACTCCGGGGGCCAGGCAGCAAGGGAGAGAACCATGACGTCAGCACCGCTGTCGAGAAGCCGGCAGAGGTGGATTTCCGATGGCATCGCACCAGGAACAGACAGGGTACACAGCATCTCAGGATGGTCCTTGGTAAGGACAGCAGTCCAGCAAACTTGAGGCAGCCCAGTGGATCAAAAGCCACCAGCTAAAAGCAACCAGTAAGCTCTCCTGCCAACAGAAGACTTAAAAGGCACAAGTTGAGCAAGTCGCGTCCCTTTCGGAATCGTGACGGGAGGGCGTGGGTGTGGTCACCATGGCACAAATCTGCCCTGTGAAATCTGCATCAATGAGCCCCAGGGGCACAATGATGCCCTGAAGGGTGGCACTAGATCTCCCCATCAGAAGAGCACTCATGCCCCCACCCAAGAGATCAAAGGAATCCAGGTGAACCTTGTGTATTTTACAAGATTCTAAGACAACTGTTGCTGTGGTGCAGACATCCACACCTGCTGATCCGCGGGTGCTGGCTGCAAGCCGGCAAAGGAGACCTCCATCGGCTCCGGGGTCTGGAGAGAAGCTTGTGTCTGGGCACGTCCCTGCTGCGCGCTCCACTTCACGTTTCCTGAGCACGGTAATGCCTGGCCATTAACATGAACAGTCCCCTTGCAGATATTGGACATGTGATTCGACCTACCACACCAACCTCATAAGAACATGGGGAATTTGACCTTCTGTGCTTTCTTCCCCTGCTTCTTGCAAGCCTGCGCAGTCCCCTGCTGTGGCCGCCTGCCCTGCGATGCTGCCCAGACTGGCTGCACAGCGGCAGCCTCGGCAGCCAACTTCTGACCCGAGGGGATGATGTCCGCACAGGCCTCCGCCATCTGAGAGACAGTAGGAAAACCAGGCAGAGCCACTATGACCCTTCTATAAGCATCATTCCAATTACACCTCACATGGTTTGCAATCACAATCCTCTTTGCCACAGGATCAGGAACCTGCCTCTCCACAGACGCAGTCAGCCTTGCCGCAAATGCCATGAAAGGCTCATCATCCCCCTGGACAATGGTCGCAAACGGCTGCCTCGGAGCAGCCATTTTCAGGGTCTGAACAATCGCTGCCATGCCCAGTGTGGGGCACTGGTCAAGCACAAGGGGATCGAAGCCAACGTGCCCGTGAGCATTTTCATAAAGCCCTGTGCCCAGCAGCATGTCAGTGACATCCACACGCCTGGGGTCCTGTGGCGCCAATGCAGCATTCTGCACCACCGCTTGTGCCGCCAAACGAGCCCACTTGGTCTCAAAAACATCAAACTACACAGAGTCAAAAAGCGAATGTGCTACACAACAGAGGTCATGAGGTGTCAGCACATCCATAACAACCCTCCCGAGAGTCTGCATAACCTCAGCAGACCCCAAACCATGCTGAGCGACCGCATCATGGACTTCCCTCTCCAGCTTATACAAAAGCAGTTCATGGGTGTTATGAGTAACACCCCTGAGCATAGGGAAAGCCTGGGGACCTTCCGACAAAGCCACAGCACCTGCCGTGTCCCAGCCCTTGGGCCCCACAGGGACAAGAGGAGATGATTGACTGGGAGCCAGCTCAACACCACTCGCCCCTGCACCCCTTGCAGACAGAGGAGCCCCCTCCATGACCCTGCAGATGCTGTGAGGAGGCAGGCTCAGACATCTCCTCAGACTTGGTTTTGGCTTCTTGCCAGAAACGTTCGGGGTTCCTCGGACACACGGTCACCTGGCATGAGGAAAAGGTCCACAAATTCGGTGAGGAAGCACCACGGCCACGGGCACCAACCGGCCTCCCGCCAGCTGTGTTGGCATTCACACTAAAGGTAAATACCTCAGCGCCCTGTCGTGCCACAGCCCTGGCAGGGGGCGCCTTGGTGGGCACAGGTGCCAGCACGGCCTGCAAACCCAGTGTGGACTGGGACGATGTGATGGTGGTCACAAGGGTTTTCAGGATGAGAGAGAGACAAGAATGTTGACTCCATGATCAGAAGGTTTGATTTATTATTTTATTATATATATACTACATTTTAACTGTACTAAAATGTAATATAAAGGAAAAGGTTTCTCGGAAGGCTAAGCTAAGAATAGAATCGAAAAGAATGAATAACAAAGATCTGTGTCTCGTCCGAGAACAAGAGCAGCTCTGCCGTGAGTGGTCAGTAAATCCAAACATCCACAGGAGACTAATCACGGATCCACCTGTTGCATTCCACAGCAGCAGATAACCATTGTTTACAATTTGTTGCTGAAAGGTCTCAGCTTCGGGAGGAAAACTCCTAATGGAAGGATTTTAATGAAAAGATGCCTGTGACAGGATGAGACCAGCGTGGGGCCCTGTCCCCGACATGGAGGAGGTGAGGGGTGCCGAGAGAGGTGCAGCCTGTGGAGCCGCATCACTGCAGAGCAGCACAAGGGAGCCTGGCACAGCCAAATCCACCCCGCGGGAAACATCGCTATCCGCCGGGTTGGACCCGTCCCTCAGCACACCGTCCCAGGGTGAGGAGAGAGCTCCACATTGCACAGAAACTCAAACTTCCCCTTGTCCATGTCCGAGACAGAAAGGTTCCACTGGGAACTCCGAGGGGTACAAGAACCAGACCCCCGCCAAAGATCCTCACACTTTTTCCACTGCACCAGCAGTGATCCCACGTCTATGGTGCAATCATCAAAGAGGGCCTCCATGAGGCAGACCCCCACAAGAGACCACTCATCCTTGGAGAACGGCTTTGCAGAGTCTGAAAACAGCCCTCGCTCTCGGGCCCACAGAAGCAATCGCTCAAAATCATTTCAGGAAATAGAAACCTGTTTCCACTCCAGGGCCCCCCCTCCAGAGATCCAAAATGAGGGAATCCTCCTTGAAACCCACAGTGGTTGCCATTACCCCAAGAACAGTAGGCAAAGCACCAAAGAGGGGAGACAATAAAACCTCACCGTCAATCCGGACTCTGTCTCAGCCTAGGCTGCAGTACACTTTGGCACTCCCCTGATGTCACTAGAGGACAGGAAAGAACAGAAGCACACATGGCTGTTCTCAAGGTGAAGAAAAAATGTGAAGTTTATTTTCTGACTCCAACATTTATAGTTTTCCAAAAGTGACAGCGGATTGGAGGGTGACAGTGCCACCTCTCCAATGACACTGATCAAACCAACAGCCCTTCAACTCTCTCCTCCTCCATAAAGGAATGCGAAACAATGAGTTACTTACAGAAAGTGTGTGATAAAGTTCACTACAAGAATGTCAATATCAGAAGGCTTAGAAAATCTTAAAAAACCAGGATGAAACAAGTTGGGCTAAACTTGACCTCTGGTGACTGCTTCTCTGGTGACTGCCCCTGCACAACTGGGGCTCACTTGTGTCCTTCCTATGGAGACCATTTTGAAACTGCGGAGCATTGTGGAACCAATGGGCCATGGTGACACTTAGGGACTTGTGAAACCAAGAGGAACATTGTGACCCCGCAGGGTACCATGGATCCCAGGGGCCACTGTGACACTCTGGGGCCTGGTGGAACCAAGAATATTTTTCTATTCTCTTCGAACCAAGAACATGTGCCCAGTTGGGCCTCACAGTCCCAAGGGGCCAGTGTGAAGCAGCAGGGCTTTGTGGAGCCAAGAGGCCATTGCTGCATTTCAGGGCCTTGTTGAGCCAAAGGGCCATTGTGATCCTGCAGGGCACTGTGGATCCATGGAGAGCATTGTGGCATTGCAAGGCCCCATGGAATCAGGGAGACCATTGTGACCCTGCAGGGTCTCATGGAAGGAAGGGGCCATTGTGACACTATGGGAAGTTGTGGAACCAAGGGAATCATTGTTGCACTACTGGGCCCCAATGGAACCAAGGGGCCATTGGACACAGCGGGACTTCATGGAACCAATAGACCATTATGGCACTGTGGGGCCTTGTGGAACCATGGAGACCATTAAGATCCTTAAGGACTTGTGTAATCAAGTGACTGTTATGACACCTGAGGGCCTCATGGAAGCAAGGAGCCATTGTGACACTGCAGGGCCCTGCGGAACCAAGGGAACATAAAATAGGCCTGGCTGCCTTGGCTTCCCAGGGGTCACCTGACAGGTCTGCCTGACATTGGAATGCTGAAGGCCATTCCCATCTGCCCCTGAAACATTGGGACTCTGGGCTTTTCTTTTTATGGAAAAGAACTGTCCATTTTTTCCAGGCATCCATGGCCAAAATTCCGATTCCACCTCCAAATATCTGTGTATTCAAGGATTGCTGCCAGACTAAAGTTGCCAGGACAGACAAGTCTGGCTGGTCATTGACTCCTGAGTGGCAGCACTCATCTATTTTCCAAACACTGGAAAGGGCTCTGTGCTTTTCTTTGTATGGAAAAAAAATCCCTCTTTTCCAGGCACAAATGTTCTAAATTAGGACTCCGCATTCGTAATTTAAAATATCCAAGGGTTGCTCCAAGCAAACCTGACAGGACAGACCAGTCTGGCTTACCTTGGCCTCTGATGGCTTCCGTTCATCAGCTCCTGAAACACGGGGGCTCTGTGGTTTCCTTCCTATGGAGACCAATGTGACATTTGAGAGCCTTGTGAAAGGAAGGGGCCATTGTGACACTGCAGAGCCTTGTGGAACCAAGGACAGCATTGTGGCTCTGTTTGGCCGCATGGTCCCAAAGGGCCAGTGCAAAGCAGCGGTGTGGGAGTTAGCCCAGCTGTAACTCAGAGTCAGAAAGATTTTACCCTGGAAGATCTGGGCGTGAGTTTCAAGTTCTAGGAATCTTTCCATTTACTTAGGGTGAGCTTGAGACTTTTCCCATAAGCCTTTATTGTTGTTATGCTAAGTTGTCCAAGTTCTACTCCTGTATTGGTTTATTGGTTAGTTGTTTCTTCTATATGGTTATTGTTCTAGTTTTCTACCCCCAAGTGTCTATGTTGTGTCTTCCTCTTTGTCTCAGGTTTTAGGATACTGCCCTTCATACCGTGCTCAACTTCTCCATGTTTATTGTTTTTCACCCTGTAATTAAAGTTCTTTTTGGGAAACTCCATCGAACCCACTCCTTTTCATTTTTGCCACCCTCACCCTGCTGAAGTCAGGGACTCAGAGAGGTTTGTTGCAGCCACCCTCATTGTGACATTTGGCACCCGAACAGGCACCATGACATTCAGGGCTCCCTGTGTCAGTCACGTCAGCTGAGGTTAGCTGATGGACAGGTCAGTGCTCCCCAGGATTTTGGAATTTGCAGGCCTGGTGGATTCATTGTTGCTTCGAGGGACCTCGGCCCGGGATCGGTAGGGGCAAAAACGGTTTCACCTGCATAGGATTGCAGGTGGGTTTGGGGAAATGCAAGACATTTATTGCCCATTTTGCCACTGTGTTTTCACAATATGCACCCAAGTCCCATTATTGATTTGGTGTGCTATGATGGCTGTTGCCCCTAAGGTGGAGAAGGAGAAAAATGGGCAGTTAGATGTCCAAAGTAGAAAGGAGCATATATGGATGCTTTAAGTTATTTCTAACAGATCATGACAAAATATTTTCAAAGAACAAATTAAATCAATCATGAGGTGGATCATTAAAAATTTTCCAGATGCCTCTGCTGACAAAATCCATACCACTGAATTTTAGGACTCAGTGGGATTTAAACTGTACAACCTTTCGATCAAAAGGGAGCCCATTGCAGCCCACATGCTCCCCATCTTCCACACCATCCCTGAGACCCTTCACCAGCAAGCAATGTCTCAAAAACTCAATACGTTGGTAACTCCTAACTCAGGACCTCCCCTCAAACATGCCTTTCTCAGACCTTCCACAATGGTCCAAGATGGCAATGGCCACACGGTCTTGGAGCATCATGCCCTGGAGACTCAAGATGGAAGGAGTCTGAATGTGGCTTGGGAACCGGATCATCCTCCCTCCATCTTGGCTCCTCCACTTCCTGCTACCACAACCTTCTCTTCTGCCCTGAACAAACCGCCAGACTCCATCCCCACAACTGTGGGTCATGTCCCTACTGTCAATCATTCCACTTTCACCCTGGGCAATGCCTCCAGAACTCTTCCCTGGAAGTCTGCCATCGTAAATCTAGGCCCTTCCTCCCCAACACATGACAAAATGGCAGTGCCCTTTGCCTCACCCTCCAGCAATAATATAACCCCATGGTCACAGATACTAAGCCCAACTGTCACACTATTTCTAATCCAAATGTTTCTCCTCCAAGTTATTCTTCCTCTCCAGAAGACAGTTTTGATTCCCCAGAGCCACCTTTCCCCTCAACCCCAGAAGGTCCCTAGGAAAGGATTCGGAAGGAAGCAGTTAAGGAAGAAGACTGGCAAAGAGTCTCGAAACCCCTCATTGCACCTGTATGTTATGAAAGAAGGAGGCAGAATCCCAGGTATCAGCCATTGGTTTACGGGGAAATCAAGGATCTGTGTAGGGCAACTAAAGTCCATAGGAAGGACTTACTTTGTTTTAATGGCCTAATGAAGGCCATGTTTACAGCACATCATAACTCCCTATGATTTAAAATGTATTATGACCATATTGTTGTCTCCTACAGAATACAACCTGTGGGAAGGGGTATGGAAGTGTTTACTAAATCAATTAATAGCAGACTATGCTAATAATGAGGCAAGGGCGGAATTGACAATCAACCATCTAGCTGGAGAAGGACAGCAAAGCCGACCAGATGATCAAGCAGCAGGTGTCCCCAGAGAAGTATTGGATGATATCAAAGAGATGGCTTTGAAAGCTTTAATCCAGGTATCGCATTGTAGTACCCCCAATTTGGACATCCTTGGGTGGCTGCAGCTAAAGCTTTAGGACAATCAGACCATCTTGGGTGCCTGTTAAGTAAGCAAACCAGTGCTACCTTCCTCAAACTGAGCGGCCTGCTCTCAGACATAGAGACCATCAGATATGCCACCTTCCAGAACAGCGATAGAGTTTTTACTCTGGGCACATGGGCATGGCTGTGTAGACTCTGAGGGCATGTGTTGCATGAACCTCTCCATCCACAGCGAGTCAATCCACAAGAGCATTCAAGTACTGAATGAAGAGTTCAAGAAGCTTCAAGGAAAAAAAAGACTGGTTCAATAAACTTTTCCAGTCCAACGGACTAAAGGGCTAAAGGGTTGGATAATGTCTAGCTAAAACAGGACTACTAATTTTCTTAGTGGTTGTTTTTGTATTGTTAATTTTCCCCTGATTGTCTGAATGCTTTTAGAAAGTCTTACAAAATTCTTTCAGTTCCATCTTTGTTGTAAAACAGAAAGGGGAAAGATACCCAACACAGGCTCCTCATGGACTCCTTGGACAAGAGAATCGGAGGACAGGATGGCACAAAAACTTCTCAGAGACTCAGTGTGGGCAAGGAAATCCTTAAAAGTCCCTAAAAGTATTCTTAAATCCATAAAGTAAATTAAAAACCTTAAGTATCTAAAGCCATTAATGGGCCCCACTGAGTGTCAGTACAAAGCTCTCCTGGGACTCGTTAAAGCAGATAATTGGGGCCATGATTGCACAAACTTCACACAGAGTCTGTATCAAAAGGGAAACACCAAGTACCTTAAAGTAAATGAAGTACTCTGAAGTATTAATGAGCCCCATTGAGTGTTGTTACTGACAAAGCCTCTCCAGGGACTAATTACAGCAGAGAATTGGAGGCCATGATTGCACAAACCTCTCAGAGACTCCAAGGCAAAAGCCAAACCCAAAGTCCTTTAAAAAACCTGCAGTCCCTGCAGGGAGCATGAAGGAGCCCCCAGGGCCATTCCTGAGCAAAGCTCCCCAGGGACTCCTTCCAGCAGATCCTTGAGGCCACTGGGATGTGGGCTAGGGGGGGATACTGAAGGCAGGACAAGGGGCTGACAGTGCCCAGCCTGGCTGAGGCTGTGCCAGGAGGCCCCAGGGCCTCAGCACAAGGTGTCTCCTCACAGCCCTTGTTGGCACAGAGCCTGCTGTGCCCCAGGGCACCAAGACTTTGCTTCTCTTTGTCCCCACCTGTCAGCACTGCCTCCAATTCTCTGCTCTGCCTGGGGCCTGGGGACACTTTCTCAGTCGTGTCCCTCAGTGGGACCCATTAAAAGTCCAAGAAACTTTGGAGTTGGATTCTGACTTGGAGTTCTGGAGACGTTTCTTCAGCTCTCTCTCAGGGACTGATGTTCAGAGCCTGAGCACAAAGCCCCAGAGGCTCATTAGAGTCATTGTGCTAAGTCTGTGCTGCTGAGCTGGGCTGGGCTCCTGGCACAGAGGCAGCTCCTGGTAACCCAGAAGAGCTTCAAAAGCACATTTCTCTTGATGAGCAGCTCTTCTGCCAGCCCAGCAGGGCTGCGGCACTGCCTGAAGCCACCCGGGGCACAGCACAGAGGCACAGAGAGCTTCAATCAGTTCGGGCTGGGAATGTGCTGAGAAGTGCTTGGGGCAGAATCACTGCCAGCCCTTGGCACAGGAACCTCTGGCTGCAGGACAATGCAGCTGCAGCTCCTGGAGCCATCTCCTGAAGCTGCTACAACCCAATGCCTACAGAGTCTGTGAGTACAACTCTGAGCATTTCTGGTGCAGGGGAGGTGAAATGCTTATTAAGGTCTGGCATGCTGAGGGGTTCTGATCAGTCATAGAATATTTCCAAAATAATGAATTTAACAAAAATGAGGATTTATACAATAACTAAGTAGGCATTCAGTTTCCTACTATTGGAGAATGGTAGCCAAGAGGAGATAAATATTAAAGCTTGCTTATGAATTACTATTAATTCTGACAAATGCCAGAAACATCTGAAGTGTTACTTTTAGTGATCAATAGGTTCACAGGAGATCCCTAATGTGCTTGCAGCCACTCTGCCCATGGACAGCACCAGCACCACCTTTGATGGAGCCATCAGGCTCAGTCTGAGCTGTCCTTTCTCCAAGCTGCAAATAGAACCTGCCCCAGCCAGTGCCCTGCAAACAGGCAGGATTCTGTCAGGCCAAGGAGAGTGCACAGATATTTGGGGTCTGTGAGTGTTGGCAGGGAGAGATCAGGCACAGGGAAACACCTGCAGGAAGAAAATCTGCAGGAAGCAGAGAGAAGATCAGGCAATGAGAGAAAACAATACCCAGAGATGCTGTGGCAGGGAGAGTTTAGAGATGTCCACAGGATCCCCTCCTGTGCAGCCCCTCCCTCTGAACAAGCCCCCTCCCTCCTGTGCCCCAGCCCAGTCTCTGCCCTCAGGGCCAGGGCTCCAAGGCGTGCAGCCCCTCCTGTGCAGGCAGAGCTGCAGCAGAGCCGTGGGGCAGCTCTGCAGCCCCGGGCCCAGTTCCCTCTGCAGAGCGCATGGTTGGGAGCAGCTGCCCGGCCCTGGGGGCTCTGGCAGGGGGCACAGCTGGCTCAGGGTGACGCTGTCCCCAGTGCCCAGCTCTGGGCAATGCTGTCAGTGCAGCCAGGGAAGGAGCTGCATCTCCCTTAATCCAATGCCAGCATAAGGACCCTTGCAAGTGTCCCTGAGATTTCAGTCCAGGCTGGGAGCTCCAATCCAGGGCTCAAACCTGTCCTAGAGCATCTCTGAGTTATAAGATTGGTGGGGAAAGGCAGAGGTGTTGTGACACTGAAAATGCTGCTGGGTTTGTGAAATGAGCAAAGAGAGCCCTTGGCCATAAATGTGGAGCTGGGCTGTGGGGGGTCCATCTGCTCTCAGCAGTACTTAAGGCATTTTTGGGAAAAAACATGGGAAGTTGATCACCCTCCACCTGCTAAAGTTTAAACCCCTGAGAAAATCTGAACAGATCAGAATGACAGACCACCACCCCTTAGTCTCCACTCATCACTTTGTCTCAGAGAAATCACTCTATTTTCCCTGGGGACAGCAAAAATACTGAGGGTTTATGATATACAAGAATACCAGGACAGAATGGAGGGAGCTTAAAAAGAAAACTGCAGAACTCTTGAACACAAAAGGAGGCCTGTGTCTGTTACAGGGGAGAGTGTATGGGAAATTGCTTTGATTTTGCTTACAGGTGTTTCCTCTATCTCTACAATGTCTTTTTCTCCATGAATAGGTCCCCATGCCAAGGATCAGCAAATGTCCAACAGCAGCTCCATCAGGCACTTCCTCCTGCTGGCACTGGCAGACACGCGGCAGCTGCAGCTCCTGCACTTCTGCCTCTTGCTGGGCATCTCCCTGGCTGCCCTCCTGGGCAACGGCCTCATCATCAGCGCCATAGCCTGCGGCCACCACCTGCACACGCCCATGTTCTTCTTCCTGCTCAACCTGGTCCTCAGCGACCTGGGCTCCATCTTCACCACTGTCCCCAAAGCCATGCACAATTCCCTCTGGGACACCAGGAACATCTCCTACACAGGATGTGCTGCTCAGCTCTTTTTGTTTCTTTTCTTCATCTCAGCAGAGTATTTCTTCCTGACCGTCATGTGCTATGACCGCTACGTGTCCATCTGCAAACCCCTGCACTATGGGACCCTCCTGGGCAGCAGAGCTTGTGCCCACATGGCAGCAGCTGCCTGGGCCAGTGCCTTTCTCAATGCTCTGCTGCACACAGCCAATACATTTTCCCTGCCCCTGTGCCATGGCAATGCCCTGGGCCAGTTCTTCTGTGAGGTGCCCCAGATCCTCAAGCTTTCTTGCTCACACTCCACCTTCAGAAAAATTTGGATTTCATCGCTTGCTGTCTGTTTAGCTTTTGGCTGTTTTGTGTTCATTGCTTTCTCCTATGTGCAGATCTTCAGGGTTGTGCTGAGGATCCCCTCTGAGCAGGGACGGCACAAAGCCTTTTCCACCTGCCTCCCTCACCTGGGTGTGCTATCCTTGTTTATCAGCACAGCCACATTTGCCTACCTGAAGGCCCCCTCCATGTCCTCCCCATCCTTCGATCTGGCAGTGTCAGTTCTGTATTCGGTGGTGCCTCCAGCCCTGAACCCCCTCATCTACAGCCTGAGGAACCAGGAGCTCAAGGCTGCAGTGTGGAGACTGATGGCTGGATAATTTCAGAAACAGTAAACTGCTGGAAAATTTATGCAAATCAATTGTAATAAAAGTCATCCTTGATACATTAAGTTGGTTTTAGTTTAGAGTTTCTTTCACTTTGTATTACATTTTTAATATTGCCCACAAAGAAATACAATGGTTTCTACCGTTTCTAATTTTGTTTCTCTCAAATTTTGCAGTGGCCCCTGACTGTGTCAATGAGGAGCTCTGCTCTTGATGGCTTAAGCAAAGTAAAGCATCTCTCAGCAAAGTTTTCACTGGAGATGCCCCCTTTTGTTGCCTTCTCTGGAGCTGCAGCAGCAATGTCTGTGTGCAGAGCTGGGGCAGATCAGTGCTGGCCCAGCAGCTGTGCCCAGCAGCAGAAGCACTTGGTGTTGCCAGTGCTTCTGCAGTGGCCCTGCCCTGCTGCCCTGGTGGCCCTGGTGTTGCTGCAGGGCCTGAGTGCTCTCGGGGCTGGGCACAGCCCTGGGGATGGCAGTGCCGAGGCTGCAGCAGGGACAGGCCATGGGCACTGCTGGGCAGTGCTGACGCCTCAGCCCAGGGCCTGGGGGCTCCAGGCTCCTTGCCCAGGCTCTCTCAAGAACATGCCCAGGCCAGTGCTCAGCACAGAAAAGACATGCAAGAAGCCCCAGGCTGGTCATGGGCTGGCTGGGGGCAAACAGCATGGCTGGGGCTCTGCAAGGGCCCTGGGGCAGACGGGAAGGAGCAGCAGAGCAGGGGCTGATCCATCCCCAGTGCGCTGCACAGCCCAGGGCAGTGGCCGAGAGTGTCCTCATGGAGCTGCCAACAACATCCCCCCTCTGCCGCCCTGGCCTCTCCCCCAGCTCACACACGTGCCCCATCCTTGCAGGCACAGACACGGCAGCACTGGCTCAGCAGCCCCTCTTTGCATTGTACACAGCAGGGGAAGAACCCCCACGCTGTTGGTGTGGGGACATGAACCTGAGGCAGCACAAATGCCATCAGCCCCTGGGGCCAGCAAGGGCTGGGGGACACCAGGGAAACCACTCAGCTTTGTCCTGGCCTCTGCAGTCAGCCAGAAAGTTTGTTCCCATGAGCTAGGAGTTTCCTGTCCCATTGCAGATGCTGTTGCTCAGAGCCAGGGCAGCCTGGCAGCCACCCCCAAACTGCCCTCAGCATTTCCTTGCCTTCACCTTTGCTTTCTTTACTCTTCCTACTACAAATCTCTTCCTATAACACAGCCTTATTCCCTGCCCTGCAAACAGTCAATCCCTGTTTGCCTTTCCCTCTCTGGCCCCACTCCCATTGCAGTTCCTTACTTGGCACCATGGGAATGTCCTTTGGGGCAGCAGGATCATCCTACAAGTGCTGCAGGAATTGTCTGCAGGCTCCTGCACTGCCTGGTGCTGCTCCCTTGCCAGAGGTACCCCAGGCCAGGGGGGCACATCTGGGCTGCTCTGTCTGCCTCTGGGGCTCCCTGTTCTGGGCAGTGAGGAGGAGCTGCAGAGGCTCTGCAGGACTGATAGGATGGGCTTTGGGGCTGGCAGGAGAAGCTGAGGGACCTGGGCTGCTGGAGCTTCTGCAGAGGAGGCCCAGGGCTCATCCTGCAACTGCTCCAAGGGTGCTTTCAGAGAATCCCAGAATCATCAAGGTTGGAAAAGTCTTTGGAGATCATCAAGTCCAGCCTGTGCCCTGACACCACCTTGTCTGCCCTGGGCCTCCTCTTCTCCAGGATAAAAAACCCCAGCTGCTCCCTCAGCCACTCCTCACAGGACTTGTGTTCCAGACTCCTCCCCAACCTTGTTGCCCTTCTCTGGACACACTCTAGCCCCTCCATGTCCTTCCTAAATTGGGGGACCCAGAACTGGACACAGCACTCGAGGTGCTGCACAGCCAGTGCCCAGCACAGGTGAAGAATCACTGCCCTGCTCCTCCTGGCCACACCATTCTTGAGCCAGGCCAGGAGCCATTGGCCTTCTTGGCCACCTGGGCACTCTGCTGCCTCATGCCCAGCCTGCTGTCCATCAGTCCCTGCAGGTCCCTTTCTGCCTGGCTGCCATCCAGCCACTCTGTCCCCAGCCTGTAGCACTGCAGGGGTTGTTGTGGCCAAAGTGCAGGACCCAGCACTTGGTCTTGTTAAACCTGACGTTGTTGGATTTGGGCCCTGGATCCAGCCTGTCCAGGGCCCTTTACAGAGCCCTCCTACCATCTAGCTGATCCACACTCCCAGTCAACTTGGTGTCACCACGGTTCCATTGGGCCCCCGAGTGTCCCAATGGTCTCCATGATTCCATGAGGCCTCCCAGTGTCACAATGTCCCTTTGGTTCCATGGGACCCCTTGGTGTCACACACTCCCTTGGATCCTTGGGCCCTGCAGTGTCACAATGGTGCCGTCGTCCCCCAAGGCCCTGCAGTGTCACAGTGAATCCTTGGTTCCACGAGGTCGGCAGTGCAGCAATGCTCTCCTTGGTTCCACAGTGTCACAATGGTCTCTTGGTCCCAAGGGCCACCATGGTGTCAAATATGTATCTTTCATTCCAGGAATCTCTGAGGAGCTGCACTGGCCCCTTGCTTCCATGGGGCCCTGCAGTGTCACAATGGCCCCATCATGACACCAGGTCCAGCTCCGTCACAATGCTCTGCATGGTTCCACAAGGCCCTGCAGGGTCACAGTGGCCTCTTGGTTCCATGAGGCCTCAGATTGCCACAATGAATTCCTTGGTGCTTCAGTGTCACAATGGAGCCCGGGCGACACAAGATCCTGCCGTGTCACCAGGGATCCTTTGGTTCCACGGCGCACCACAGTATCACAATTGTTCCCTCAGTTGCCAGAGTCCTTGCAATGCTGCATTGCTCACTTGATTTCATTGTCCCCACGCTCTCCCAAGGGTCTCCTTGGTTCCACAGTGGCACAATGGCCCCTTGGTTCCACAAGGCCCTGCAGTGTCCCAGTGGCCTCTGTGGTTCCAGCAGGACCCAGACTGTCACCATGGACTCCTTCCTTCCATTCAGCCCCACAGTGTCACAGTGGCCCCTTGGCTCTGTGCTGCCATATCACACACAGTGTCACCATTGTCCCCTTAGTGCTACCAGGCCCCTTGCTGAGTGTCACAATGGCCCCTTGCTTCCCCAGGGCCTTGCTTAGTGTCACAATCATCAGAGAATCAACCAGGCTGCAAAAGACCTTGGAGAGCATCAAGTCCAACCTGGAACCCAACACCACCTTGTCACCCAGACCATGGCACTGAGTGCCACATCCAGTCTTTCCTTATACACTTCCAGGGATGGTATCTTACCTGTTCCTGATCCAGAGGATTCTCAGGGTTTGGATGAGGGAAATTGTGGGTAAGTGGTGGGGACAAAGCGTTACTGATCGTCAGCTTTAAAGCTCTTGATTTTAATATTTATTCAGACTGCATTAGAAAGTGCTGGGGTCAATATCAATTGGACATTGCTGAAATCACTCTATAAACAGGAAAAGAAAACTTAACAGGATAAATCAGTTCTCTCTTCATTGTTTTCAATACAGTATATTCAGTTTGAATACACTTCAGAAATGTGTCTAATTAACCACGAAAGAATTGAAAACCTGGAGTATTCCCTGTGGCTTTTCTTGTTCAGGTGTTTTGAACAAATGTTTATGAGCCTTTTCCCATGAATTCCTGAACTGAAGAGCTCAAGAAAGAAGAGGCCTCTGCAGGAGGAAAATTCATCATCAAACACCAAGTGGCTGAGAACCAATCCCCATCAGATCAGCAATGAACAGAAATGGGCACAGCTTTGTGGCTGCCCCAGCTTTGGCATGGGCCCTGGGCCTGGAGCAGGAGCAGCTCTTGAGGGCCCCAAGGCCGGGACTCTTGTGCTGCCCTGGGCAGATGGGATGGCAGCAGGGGCTGCAGAGCTCTCAGCACCTCAGCCCGTGGGGAGCAGGGCAGCCAGGGAGCCTCCTTTGGCCTTGGCCAAGCACCTTCCCCCATGGTGGGGCTGAGTCCTGTGGCAGCTGCAGCTGCTGCTGTGCCCTTGCCAGGGGCTGAGGCCATGGGGCCAGTGCCCAGAGCAGCCTGGCCTGAGCAGAGCTGTAAGGCCAGAGCCGGCTGGGATGGGCTGGGCTGGGGAGAGGCCCTTGGTGCTGCCCAGAGCTCAGGGCAGCTGGCAGAGCTTGCAGGGAGCTGGGCCGGGCTCAGAGAGCCTGGCCCAGAAACCATCAGTGTCCATCTCAACCTGGCTGAGCGTGCAGGGGCAAGACTCAAGCCAGGCCTTGTGGGGCAGGGCCAGCGCCTGTGCAAGGCATTGCAAACAGGCAAGTGTCCCAAAGAGGAGGCTGCTCTGTGCCCTTGGTGGCATGGACAGGGCAGGGAGGAGGCCCAGGACATTTGTCAGCACAAACCTCTGTGCCCAGCCCTTGGCAGCCCTGGCTGCTGAGCCCAGCTTTGGCCTGGGCTGAGTTTGGCTGTGGCCCAGCTCCATCCTCCTGCAGGGCTCAGAGCCTGTTCCTGGCCATGGCCAGCCCTGGCTGCCTCTCTGCTGGCCCAGAGGCCGGCAGAGCCCGGGGCAGGGCTGTCTGTGCAGCCCCACAGGTGCCACGGGCTCTGCAGGAGCTGGCAGAGGCTGCCCAGCAGGGAGGCCATAGGGCACAGAGCCCCAGGGCTGCTGTGGGCACCACGGCACAGGGGCCGTTCCCAGCCGCAATGCTCCTGGCCTGGGCTGGGCCTGCACAGGGGCTGGGCCACCATGGCTGGGCCAACACAGGGCCACAAAGGGGCCACGCAGCCGCTGCCGGGGCTGACAGCAGGGCCAGGCACACACAAGCAATTGCTGAGCATGGCCTGTGCTGGCCAGGCCTGACTGTGCCAAAGGCAGAGCTCAGCTGCCCTTGGGGCTGCAGCAACAGTCCAGAGCCCAAAGAGCCTCCATGGCTGTGCTGGAGACCAAGGCTGCAGCAGGGAAATGCAGGGCTGCTGCGCGATGGGGAGGACATTGAATTCCAGCACACACCTCAGCTCTCTGATGATCCCGGCACCATGCTGGGCCCTGTTTCAGACTGGAGCAGAGCAGATGTTGATGGGACAGGAGCCCTGCGGGGCTGTCAGGGACCAGCAGCTTGCAAAGTGCTCTGCTCTCCTTCAGGTGCTCTCTGAGAGATCTAATCCCAGCTGGGCACCTCAGGGCACAAGTGGCGCTGCGTGTTCATGGACACACAGCTGATGTCTGCCTGGAAAGGGGCACAGGTTTTAATACCTATTACTTTCCTAATATACAAGCAAATCTTTATTACCCGACTCACTTGAGTACTTTTAGGAGATGGCATATTTTTTCACAAGGAACAGGAATTTTCTGGATCTACTGGATTCTTGTACTGATTCCAGGATAAAATATCAGTCTTCTTCTCTATGTTAGTCACCAACACTTAGTCTAATATTTCATGATCCTCTTCCTTCCAGTGTTTCCAGTTCTCATGTTTAAATGGCCATGTGTAAGGACATCTCTTCACTCGACCAGCCTGATCTATGACCTTCCCATTGATCCCAGATTTCCTTCTTCAGATACTCTCTGGTCATTCAAGCGCCTCTCAACTGAATGGCTTCATGCTTTGAACTTCAGGGAGTTGTCCAGACATTCTGATGTTCAAATATATATCACATTAGACAACAACCTAATTGTCATTATATCTATCACAGAATTACATTTTCTTATGTCTCTGTCTAAAACTGTTCCAGAAGAGAGATCCCCTGGGGATGGTGGACATGTGAAATGCTGCTGGGACATCACAAAGAGCTAAAGTAAGAGCTGTGATGGTTATTAAACTGTTCAAATGTTCAACTTGTGTTTGTTGGCAAGGAATCTTCCTGTGCCTCTGAGTGTCACCAGGCCCTGAGGCCAAAGGACACAAACCTGATGAGTTGTGGTTCCCACTGCAGGGGCACTTGGACCTTGGCTCTGCACAGGAGAGCTCTTCATCCCCTTTCTCTCTTTTCCTCCCTCTGGGCATGGAGGAAGCTCCTGACTTTAGCCTGTGACTCCTAGGTGCAAATAGCAAATCTGGGCAGAATTGGGGCAGGGAGGGTTTGGGGGGACCTTGGGATCTGTGCTGGGCACAGAGAAAGTGTTTTCCATTGCTCTGAGAATGTCTGCTGTGGAAAGTGGATTTAATATCCAGCAGAGGAATGACTTTTGCATTTGATGGATCTGTGCCTTCCTTTGGCTCTGTTGGCTGACAAGAAATGAACATCCCTCTGTGTCTCAGGCAGCTCCTTCTCCAAGGAAAGCAGGTGGGAGTTGGAGCCAAGGAGCTGAAAGCTGCAGGTGCAGCCTGGGCTGGAGGGAGCTCAGATTTGCACAAGGCTGCTCTGAGTGCCAGGGCTGGGATGGGGGAAATGGTGGGGTGGGAGTAGGGTCAGAGTCAAATTGATTGTCAGCCATGAAGGGTCTTGACTTTCATATCTATTCAAACTGCATGAGGGGGTACTTGGATTCAGTGTCAGCTGGAGATTGCAAGTATCAATAAATTAATAGGAAGAAGAAACCTAAATTGGACCTAGGAAATCTTTTCTCACTGTCTCTTTAAATAGAATCTATTCAACTTGAATACACTACTGGAATTCGTCTAATTAACCACAAAAGATTTGAAAATTAAATCAACTTACCCCCAGAGTCTTGGCTTGTTTAGGTGTTCTGAATGTTAATGAGCCCTGGGACACTGAATTGCTGCACCGAAGAGCTAAAGGCTGAACAAGCCTCTGCAGCAGGAAAATTCAGCAGCAGCCTCCAAGGTGCTGAGGATGTCAGCAGCCCCCACTGAGGCCATCCCTGCCCAGAGACCGTGGGGGAATGGGCAGACAAGGAGAGCGTCCCTGGGGCTGGGGCAGCACAACTCAGAGGCAGCAGCAGCTCCAGCTGGGAAATGGAGTGTGGAATGTGGCTGGGAAAGCCCTGCCTGGGCTGGGCCAAGCAGGACACACAAGCCCTGACTCCCATTCCCCAAAAAACTCTCTCAAGGAGACATTTAAAAGGAGTTACAATTTTTTGTGTACTCTGAGTTCGACTCACTGGAGAAATACCAGCAAGAGATTCTCAGGAGCTCAAAACAACAAAACAGAATTTGCTGGCAACTTTGAAAAATCAGAGAAACTTTGGCAAAAGGTTTATTATGACACTGTAGTGGTTTTGGTTTGTTAATTCAAGATTTTTCTAATCTTGAGATTTCTTAATTAACGTATTGATGAATGTGGTGGGTTTTATTGTCAATTAATTATTTATGTTTGTGAGATAGGAATGCGAGAAAGGTACAGTAGGCTTAAAACATTTAAAGGGTAGGAAGAAAATTTTATTAAAAGTAACTAAAAGGAAAAAGGTAGTAAGAATTAAAATAAACTCTTAGAACAGCTGTTTTTTACAACGTTATTTTTACTGGCAATGTAAAGAAACGAAACCTAAAATTTCTAGTTATTTACTATTTTTGAAATAGTCTTGTTTTAGTTTACTTTGAGAGAGAAGTTTTTCTCTTTAAGGTTATGGAGATTCTTTTACAAGAGGAAAAAATAGCGGTTTTGTGGTTATTAATTTTGTCATGGATAACAGTGGTCTGGAGGACTTTGTTATTGTTGTGATAAATAGGTATGATTCGTGCTGATAAAAACTGAAACAGTAATCAGTATTGATACAGTAATTAATATCTGGGAATATTAAAACAGTTAAAAGTAGTAATGCCAAAGAAGAGGGGAGAGGAGGGGCCCCACCACCCCCCTCTCCCAGCAGATGTTCACAAGGACAGGAGGAAAGAAGCTGAAGATACAGTTGCTAAAAATGAGCAGAAAGGAAGCAAAATCTAGTTGGGTCCCAGAAAATGCTAATTATAAGGGATTTATCACCTTGATATGTAGATGCAGTGATATGTTAGTCTTGGCTTACATTGTACTGGCTTGGTGCGCATGTGTAACCCAAAGGTGAATTAAAGGACAACGAAGAAGACTGAAGGGCCTTCATCAGTGACGACCCCAAAGACTTGTGTGACCACCAAACCAAGTGGCGGCGCATGCATGGTAAAGGTGGTAATGAAGGCGGAGATAGAGATATGACGAACCGAAAATAGGAGAAGATGGCATTGACACATGGCATATAAGGGGTGATTTCCACTTGGCAAGCTTGTACATGATGTGGCAAGGGTCCCAAAACCCTGCCCTCCGTACTCCACGGTTATCTTTTGCTTATGCGCTATTATTGGAACCAAATTACCCCTTATTTTAATCAAATTATATTGTATCCAATTTTATTTTTTTTTATTTTAACTATTCAATTAAAATTGCTACTACTGTTAATATTGTTTGGTTTTTTTACGATGGGATAATTGGGCTAACAAAACATTGTGAAGTTGTTTTTATTGCCAGAAGCTTTTTTACAGGTAGTTGATGGGCCATGTTGACTTATGGGGTATTGTTTTAAAGATTAATTCTTTAAAGGTAAAAAATTTTTAAAACAATTTTAATTTTTTTTAATCTCTGGGAATAGAGACCTTCTCTTGGCAGTACTGGATTACATTTTAATTTCTGTATGAACTTCCGATGAAATTACAGTTATTTTAACATTTGTTTATTTCAGTATGGAGGGTTTTGTATTATATTAATTTCAATTTTTTTATATCTTAATAGTTTTATGTGTTATAATGAAAAATATTTTTTTCCTTATAGTTTATAAGAGGATTTTAGTTTTAAGATTAAGGTATTTTTTCTTTGTTTTTTTATTTGGGAAGTTCATTTCTCCTCTATTGACTTTCATGATTTTATGTTGCTTTTTGAAATGCTTGTATTATCTTTTCCTTTTACTTGAGAGAGGATTGAAGTATAGAAAGGGTTAACACCTGACCTGCCAGTAACTTCTGGTGGAAATTGTGGTTGGGTTGTGTTAGAATTGGTTTTATTGATAATTTTGGGGGGTTTTTGTGTTTAATTTTAGTTGTTGGGTTATTTTTTACAGGTTGTAGGTTGTAGGGGTTTGTGTTTTAGTTGTTTTGGGGGGAGGGGACTTGGTGGTAAGATTTTAATAGCTGTGCCTGGGTTTGTTCTGGTTGGGGTTTTGTAGCCTCTTTTGTTTTC
Organism: Melospiza melodia melodia; assembly: GCF_035770615.1. NCBI lineage: Eukaryota > Metazoa > Chordata > Aves > Passeriformes > Passerellidae > Melospiza > Melospiza melodia. Next base: position 23,216,912 of record NC_086200.1, read on the forward strand.
CTGTTTGGTAGTTGTTGGGGTTTGGTTTGGTTAGAGTGGAGCTGATGGGGAGCAGGGCAGCCTGGGGAGGAGGGAAGGGGCTCAGTCCATGGCAGGGTTGCTTGGTTTGGTTTGGTTCGGTTTGGTTTGGTTTGGTTTGGTTTGGTTTGGTTTGGTTTGGTTTGGTTTGGTTTGGTTTGGTTTGGTTTGGTTGAAATGGAGGCTGGAGCTTGCTGCTTCTTTGTTGACTGGAAAAGAAAGAGGAGGTTCCAGGGCTTTTTCATCTTTAACATTTGTGTTTCACAGAGGCGTGTTCAGTATCTTAGTGGTTTAATAGATTGTCAGTTACACAAAAAGTTTTGTATTACTTTTTAAAATTCTTCTCATGTCAAACGATGACAGACAGTCAACAAAAAACACTTCTCAAAGTGCTGACTTGGCCCATTCAACCTCACAAAGTCTATGCCTGTTCAATTTATTGTTAATCAAAATTTGCAGTAGCATAAAAACTGAAGAAAAAGACATAGAAAGCAAGAAAGACAAAAAAGATACAGAGAAGCACACACAGCTGCCAACTCCTGGATTCCAGCAGTATTCAGATGGAAATTCCAAGAGGAGGCAGGGTCAAGATGTGTGCTTGCCTTGTGGTCAGCCTCAAATACCCCTTGGTCTTCCTGGGCCCTTCTCCCAGGTGGGCCTTGGGCTCATTTGGTCCCTCAGGAGCTGGGCTGGGGGCTGCAGAGGTGGCTGTGGAGCATTGCTTGTGCTGTGCCAGGGACTGGCAGCCACTGCTGGGCTGGGAGAGAGGCTCTAGGGGGTTTGGGGTTCCAGGGCAGGGCAGGGCTGTACCTGTCCCTTCCTCCCCCACACATGAAATGTTTTGAGCCAACAATCTCCTCCAGCCTCTAACAAAAGGCAATGTTGGAGGTGAAATCCCAATTCTGGCCATGGGTGCCTGGAGGAGAAGGACAGATCTTTTCCATAGCAAGGAAAGTACAGAGCCCCAGTATTTCAGCAGCAGATGAGAAGAGACCCTCAACATGCCATGGTCAGCTGGATCAGTCACATGGCCCCTGGGGGGCCAAAACAGCCAAATCTATTCCATGTTCCATTAGTTTTGTAGTGCCCCATAGTGTCACAATGGTGCCTTAGATCCATGAAACCCCACAGTGCCACAATGGTTACTTGTTTCCATGGGGTCCAACAATGCCACAATGGGCCCTAGATAACAGAAGGCCCTGCAGCGTCACAGTGGTCCCCACAATTCCATGGGGCCTTGCAGTGTCACAATGGTCTCCGCGGTTCCCCAGGCCCCACAGTGTCCCATGACTCCTCTGTTCCATGAGCCCTGCAATGTCACAATAAGCCTTTGGACCCTGGGGGTTTGCAGTGTCACAATGATCTCCTTTGGCTCCACAGTGTCACAATGGACCATTGATGACAGGAGGCCACTCTGTGTAGCCCTGGAGCTTTGGTTCCATGCAGCCCTGAAGTGTCACAATGGTCTCCTTTGGTTGCCCAGCGTCACAATGGACCACGGATGACATGAGCCCCTGCAGTGTCACAATGGATCTTTGGTTCCATGCAGCCCTGCACTGTCACAAAGGACGTTTGGTTTCACGAGGCCGCACAATATCACAATGGTCCTCCCTAGGTCACAATGGTCTCACTGGTTCCATGAGGCTTCACAGTCTCACAATGCTTTGCTTATTCCATGGGGACTCATAGTGTCACAATGGTCTCCATGAGTCCCCTGAGTGTCACAATGGTCTCTGTGATTCCATGGGCCCCTCAGTGTCACAATAGCCCTTTGGTTCCATGAGGCTGTAAAGTGTCTTAATTGTCTTTTCATGGTTCCATGAGGCCTTGCAATGTCACAATGAACCTTTGGTTCCATGGAGTCACTCAGTGTCACAATGGCCACCTGGTTCCATGACACCACAAAGTGTCATAATGGTCTCCATGGTTCCATGAGGCCCGGTGGTGTCACAATGGACCCTTGGTTCGATGGGGCCTCTCAGTGTCACAATGATCTCTACATTCCATGGAGCCACACAGTGTCAGTACAGTCGCCTTGGTTCCATGAGGCCCAGCAATGTCACAGTGCTCTCTCCATGACTCCATGAGGCCTCACAGTGTCACAATGGTCCCTTGGTGTCACAAGGCCTCACAGTGTCACAATGGTCCCTTGGTCTCACAGGGCCACACTGTGTCACAATGGTCCCTTGGTTCCATGGCCCTGTGCTGCTGCATTCCCCCCTCCCCTTCTCAGGCCGCCCTGCCAGCTGAGAAATGCTCCTTGGGCCGCGGCCTTAGCCAGCAGCCCCTGGGCTCAGCCCCTCTGCAGCTCATCACAAACACTGTCTGCTCCAGGCACTGCTGCTGCCCAAACAGCTCCTGGTTCCTTTGGCAGCATCCCTGGGAACTGTTATTGTTCTCTCAGTGGCACAAGATCCCTGTTCTCACACTGCCAAAGGAAGCTGTTGGTGCCAAGTGCGGCCAGGATGAGCCATTTCTGGGACTGCAGCCCCTCTCTTGGGGCCCTGCAAACAGCGCTCCAAAAGGAGCCCTTGGAGCTCTCCTGGGCCAGCGACTCCCTCTGAGTGGGGCCTCTCCCAGCCGAGAACTCTCCCGTTTGCTGCACTCGGGGATCCCGAACAATGATGGAGCCTGGGCCGATCCCCACACTCCTCCAGGCTCGGCCCTTTGCCCTCTGGGGAGATGGCAAAGGATCCACAGGGAGCATTTCCTGCCCTCAGGGGAATTGCTCACAGGTGCCTTGCGCTGACTCTTGGTGCCTGTGTGCACACAGGAGTGCCTGTGCTGGGGAAATGTGGCAGAAATGCTGCTCTCTGAGGGGTTGGAGTGCCTTGGATAGCTGAGTCAGTCAGGCCTGTAGGGAAGGTTAAATCACAAGGCCTATCTCAAATTAAATGCTGCTGAGAGTTTTTCTTTTGCTAAGTGGTTACCTTTAATATAAGTTATATGTTAAGTTCAGTATTGTTAAGTGTTATTCCTCTGTTAAATTGCGAAGTCATAGGTTACATGCTGTTACGCTCTGCTCTTTTGCTAAATTGTGAGGTTGAAAGTATCAATTAAGGTTAATGTATAAGTAAAGTCCTGTTAAGTTTGAGCTCTGTTAAGCTTTCAGGCCGTGTTCCTTTTATCCTTGCCCTTGCTGTCCTTAAGTCTCACACACACACACACACATAGGGACAGTTCTCTAGGGATGATTTCTGGTTTGATTGCCTGGATTTGGTTTGGTTTTGTCGTTGCTTTGTTTCCTTGCTGTGCCTGAAGTGTCCAGCCAGGAGCAGAGTGACTCTTGCGGAGGAATTTTGTGCTGCTGTCCCTTAATATTAAATCTGGTTTTTGCTGATCCCTTGCTGGGGATTTTTTCAGCGCTCTCAAGGCCTCGTTCGTAACAGGGTGAAGGAGCCCTGGCCCAGGCTGTGGCCCTGGGGGACACAGGGACACTGCTGGAGGGTCCCTGTACCCCTGTGCCACCCCCAGGGCCCCGTCCCCCCGTCCCGGTGTCAGGCTCTGGGGTCGATCTCGTGTAACATCCTCTGGGGGAGGGTGCAGGGGTGGGGGCGGGGGGACCCGGGGGGACAGGGGACCCCGCTGTGCACGAGCAGGGTTGGACTGCTCTGGGGGGAACTGTGAGGGGGGCCGGGGCAGAGTGACCTCCCCAGTGACCTCACACAGCTCCCGTGATGTCACACTGCCCCTGTGATGTCACAGAGCCCATGTGATGTCACACAGCCTTCTCTGTGATGTAACACTGCCCCTTTGATGTCACAGAGCCAACTCGATGTCACCTTGTGATGTCATACAGCAGTGCTGTGACATCACAGCAGACTGATGTCACAAAGTCACCCTCTGATGTCACAATCTGTTCTGTGATGTCACAGCCTGCTCTATGATCTTCCACAGCCACCCGGTGATGTCACAACCAACTCTCTGATGCCACAGACCCACCGTCTATGACGGCAGACACTGCTCTATGGCATCACACACTGCTCTGTGATGTCACAGCCAGCTCTGGGATGTCACAGAAGCTTCAAGAACCCTCAAGAACTCAATTCTATATAAACACTGAAGTTTCTTGTACTTTGAAGAGATTCCTGTAAGGGACACGACAGGGAAAGTGTCCCCAGGCCTCAGGCAGAGCAGAGATCTGCAGGCAGTGCTGACAGGTGGGGACAAAGAGAAGGCAAGTCTTGGTGCCCTGGGGCACAGCAGCAGGGTCTGTGCCACCAAGGGCTGGGAGGAGACACCTTTTCCTGAGGCACTGGGGCCTCCTGGCACAGCCCCAGCCAGGCTGGGCACTGTCAGCCCCTTGTCCTGCCCTCAGCATCCCCCCCTAGCCCACATCCCAGTGGCCTCAAGGATCTGCTGGAAGGAGTCCCTGGGGAGCCTTGCTCAGCAATGGCTCTGGGGGCTCCTTAATGCTCCCTGCAGGGCCTGCCGGTTTTTGAAAGGGCTTTGGGTTTTGCTTTTGCCTTGGAAACTCTGAGAGCTTTGTGCAGCCATGGCCTCCAATTATGTGTTGTAATTAGTCCCTGCAGAGGCTTTCTCAGTAACACCACTCAGTCGGGCTCATTAATGCTTCAAGTTACTTCAGTTCTTTTAAGGTACTTGGTGTTTCCCTTTGGATACAGTCTCTGGGAGAGGTTTGTGCAATCATGGCCCCAGTTATCTGCGTTAATGTGTCCCTGGAGAGCTTTGTACTGACACAAAATGGGGCTCATTAATGCTTTGAGACTCAAGGTGTTGAAGGTGCTTTGGATTTTCCTTTCCACACTGTCTGAGAGGTTTCTGTGCCATCCTGGCCACCAATTCTCTCCTCCAAGGAGTCCATGAGGAGCCTGTGGGAGGAACCTCAGTGGGAGCCATGAATGCCTGGGGACACTTTGGGTGTTTCCTCTGCCTTTGACTCCTGGCAAGGTTTGTGCAATCTCCTCCCAGGCCCTGAGGTTCAAGGGCTCAGCTCCAAATGCACAGTGAGGCTCATGAGGATCAAGCACGTCCTGAGAAACCCTGGCTCTGCCTTGATTTCCCTCTGCTCCAGTGTAGTTCATTAGGAGGTTTTCCTTTGACAGTTATGGACTAATAGTTCGAAGAGCTTCCAGGAAAGATGTATTCCTATTTTAAAGGGGGTCTTTTATTGCTGTTCCTATTACACAAGAGGTGATTGCAGCATTCAGTGACTGATATTGATGCAGGGACTCTCCTAAGGAGGTCTGGCCTGCTCAGAGAAGCAGTGCCTTGAGCTCTGAGCCACTGTGGACAACCTTGCTCCACTTTCCCCAAGCCCATTGTGTCTCTCCTCACTCACCTGGAACCTGCTTTGCTTGGAGAAGTGGCTGCACACAGCCAAAGAGGGATTTGCCTTCTTTGATTTTTGAAGCAATCTAAAACTCCTGAGTTTCCCCATTGCAAACAGACATCCTCCTCAAGTGTGTGCCAAGCCCAAGCTGCCACCAGGAGCACTCCAGACCTGCCTTGGGCCAGCTGTGAGGGTGGATCATCATCCCAACACGCAGTGGTGCCATTGCAAGGGACTGTTGCCATGGACACTGCAATGACCCCACTGGTGGGTTTGGGTCCCATGGCAACCCTCATCAGTTCAGGTTTCCTTGGAAACCAGCCCAAGGAGCCATTTCTGAAGCCAGGTTCCATGGCCACTTGCCTGCAGAGCTGTTGCTGTCCTCGGCTGCCATGGCAACCCTGGGACAAAGCGGTGCCAGGGCTGTTCCAGGTACAATTCCAGTGACAATTGTACCTGGAATTGGTGCCACCAGGTGCCATGGCAATGGCCACGGGGACCCATTCCTTGGTTTGGTGCCATGGCAACCAATGCCCGGAGCCGTTGTGGTGGTTGGTGGCCATGGAAAGCTGCCCTGGGCCCTTGCTCAGGGCTGGTGTCAGTGCCCAGAGCCAGGGGGGATCCCTTGATGGGGGCTGTGCCATGGCCACCTGCCCTGTGCCGCGCTGGCCGCTCAGGCACCAGGAACCAGCAGCCACCGGCACTGCCAGGGCCAAAGGCCAGGTCAGCCAGACAGAAAGGGGCAGGGCTGGGCACTGTTTCCATGGCAACCGGCACTGAGGGGACACCTGGGTCACCTGGCCTGGCAGTTGCCATGGAAACCCCCGGCAGGGACTGAGGGCACAGCCCTGGCACTGAGACACTGCTGGGCCGGGTGCTGAGCACAGGGCTGGGCACGCAGAGATGGTTTTGTTCTTGCTGAGCTGCAGCACAGCCAAGGCCTGTCCTGCCCCTCGTCCAGCCACGCTGGGGAGAGGCTGGGGCTGCGGGGGAGCTGGGCAGGGACACAGCTAGGACAGGGGACCCCAACTGACCCCAGGCATAGCCCAGACCAGAGCACATCATGCTCAGGGTGTGAAGGGGGGAAAAGGGAGGAAGGGGGGAATTTTGGAGGGAGGGCTTTTGCCTTCCCAGGTAACACTTAGGCAAGAAGGGGCCCTGTTTCACCAGTGGGCAGGGTCACGACCAAAGACACAGACACCAACTGAAGGAATTGTCATTTATATCATGCACAGCTGCAGAGATTTACAAAAGGATAAGCTCAGCAAAGCACATCATCATTAGCAAAGAATTACAAAAGAAGCGCAGCAATCCATCATAACCCATCATTACATTTTGATGACCAATCCCTTGGTGAAACACTAGAGGTGTTTGTGGCAGACAAAGATTCTGGCTGACTATCAAGGTACACCTTACAGACATCAGTAGTACTTTAGTGACACTGTTCTTCATTCTTTTTTTTCAATCTCATTCCAATTAGGAACAAGAATTCTGTTGTCCATGGAGCTGGCACCGTTTTAATTCCAGAATAATGCCCCCAGGCCCTTTGCTGTTCAGCTTTACCATGCTGTCTGTGGCTAACAAGGCTTTGGGGGGCCCTTTCCCCTCTGGCTGGAAGGGGCCGGGTCCCAGTCCCTGAGGGGCACCCAGGCTCCTGGATGGAATTCCTGTGCAAGTCCCTCAGTGTCACAGCAGCCTTCACAGGGAGCCCCGTGGATCAGAGCATTTTCCAGAGGGGCCCTTGGGGCAGACAGGGAGATCTGGTCTGGCAGGATGTGTAAAACAATATCCTGGCAGATCTACTGGTTCTCACACAGAATCCTTGGCTGCAGGGACACATTCCCATTGTTCCTGCCCAGGTTTCAGGACTCAGAGTTGTCTCTCCTAGGAGCTGCTCCTTCAGCTGCCTCGGGAGGGCCTTTTGGCCTCTGGACCCAGACTCTGGCTCCATTATTAGGGCTGCTGCATCCAAACCCTTTATCTCCACAAATGGTGGTGACTGGAGGTGGATCTCCTGTTTTCACAATCGTTCTTAAAATTGCAAGATCAATAATTGTGCTAGTCTGTCATGGGGTTGAATAATCCAATCTTGTTTGTTATTGTTTACAGAATTACTGTAATTTCTCCTTGATATTCTGCATCGTTTCCTCCTGCCATGACAGAAACACTTTGCAAGGCCAAGCTCCAAGGGAGCAGTTACCAAAGCAAAGTGTCCTGGAGGAATCTGAACTCCTGTTTCAGTACTGATAGCTCTCATTTGCCTTGAATTTTTCCTAATGAATTCCAATGCATGAAGGCCCAGCCCTGCAGCCTCTGGGCTGGCCCTGCCAGGGGCCATCACAGCCAGAACAATTTCCCAGGCACCCCAAGTCTCACTGCCCATGGCAGGATTTGCAAACTGGGGGCAGCCGTGCACAGCCAGGGGGTTCCATTTCCCCAGTGGGCCATTGTGAAGGGCATGGAGCACATCTGGGAGAGGGTTCTCCATGGACAAAGGTTCCCATCTCCTCATTTTTTCAACTCCTCTTTTAACGACCCCTTCACCCTTTTAACCAGTCCTGCAGCTTGTGCATAATCTGGTACATAGAAAACGCTGCAGGCAAAATCACTGTATTTTTCACAGGAACAGACAAAGCACTCTGCATCACAGTATCAGCAAACCCTGCAAAAATAGCCAATTTCCTCCCTTCCTCCCTTTTTCATTGTATACAATCTCAAAAAGCTGACCACTGACATTAGGGTCCTGGCCAGTCCTGTTCTGTAGTGTATTTAGTGTTACATCCCTGAGCAGCCAAAGCTACCAAATTAGTATTGTCAGCACTATTTCACATTATTATATAATTTTATACATAGATAATGATATAGAAATATAGATAGATACAGACATAAATAAATATATATAAATAGATATATTGAGGTCTTATTATACTATAAATACATATATACTTCATTTGTATATAGATATTTCACTTGCACAAATGCATCTGAGCTCAAGATTAAAACCTTCTTCTCTTGCTCCATGTGGGAGCATTCCAACCATAACTGTTCCTTCTGAAGGTGCTGTTTCCTATGTACTCTCAACAAATTCATCTTTGTCCGCCCAAACCCACAAGGTCTTTTTCTTTTCCATGTGCAATTTTTGGATGCATTTGAAGCCATCCAGGGGTGCAGCTTCTTTTACCCGACTGCCCCACTGCTCACACGGGGATCCAACCTCAGCCCACTCCAGAGCCAGGGAACTCCAGGGAACGGCTTCCCAGCTGGGAATTTCTGATGGGACTGATTCCTCACATTGACACTGAGCAAGTGACATTTTGTTGGCATCTGGCCAGACTGTGCCAGTTTTGTTTTACCAGTGGGCAAAGTCAGCACCAGAGACACAGACTCCAACTGAAGGAATCAGTGTCATTTCCTGCAGTTCAGAGCAGCAAAGAATCACAAAAGGAGCAGCTCAGCAATGCACCCAACCATCCCCACCAAAGATTGCCTGCAGTGATTAAGAAAGATCCAGCAGCATTTACCCTCAGCCTTTACCATCCCCCAGACCCACACAGCAGCTGGGGAAGCTGTCACAGCCAAGGGCTGCAGAGCCACTCCTGGGCACTGGGAATTCCTGCAGGTGCCTCCAGCCTCAGGTGAGGCTCCAACCCCGCTGGGAGAGGGCCCAGCTCTGACAGTGCTGAATGAACAAACTGACAGCACTGCTAGTGTGGTAACATCTGCTTTCATCCTCCTCTTGGGTCCCTCCCAAAGCCTGGCAAGGGCTCAAGGAAGAACCAAGGGAGCTGACTTTGACCATACAGCCCCAAACAAGGCCAGATGTCAGATTTCATGGCCTTGCCTGGCTTCTAAATACACAAAGGTCAAGACATGTTTCACTAATGAGTGGCTACATCTATCTCAGTGCTAAAAACCATACACATTTCATCAGGGAGCAGATACAAAGATAACCTTTGCTTGGAAGGTTGATCCAGAGGCCACCTTTTGCTCAGGGCCTGCTGTCCAGGCCTCACTCAGGGCTGGTGTCCAGGCCTTGGCACTTCAGGGACGTGGTTTAGTGCTGGGCTTGGCATTGCTGGGAGAGCGGCTGCACTGGGTGAGCTCAGAGGGCTTTTCCAACAGAAAGGATTCTGTGATTCCATCATTATATCCACTGCATTCAGCTGGGGCTATTTTAGCAGCATTCCTTTGCTCCAAAAGTACCCTCCTGCCCAGCTCCTGTGGCCTGAGGCTTCAGCTCCTTCAGCTCCTTGTGCTGAGCTGCTCATGCTGAACGAGACGGCTCGGAGAGAAGAACACAGTCCATGCAATTCCTTCTGGGACACGGAGAGGGGAGGCTGTGCAAACAGGAGCTTGTTTGCTGTGGCCTCCTCTCTGCCCTTCATGCCTTTCACTGCTATGAACCAGCCAAGAGCTTTCTCCAAGAGTGCAATGGAGCAGCTGTTCCTGCTCCCAGGCCTGGTTCTCTCCAGTCTCTGCCCTTGCCTGGTTCTGTCCCTCTTGCTGTGCCCTCTGTTCCCCCAGGGCTCGCTGGCTGCTGCCCAGGACTGTGGCACTGGCACAGATCCAGTGCTCCAGAGCCTCCTTTCTGTGCCCTTGCAGCTGCCTAGGCAGAGCAGCCTTTTCCATCTGAAAGCTCCCCATGGACAGGGAGTGCCCAGCTCCGTTCCTTGCACAGCCTCCAGGAGCCCAGGGCTGCCATCTCCAGTCCCTGCTGGCACTGGGGGCTCCCAGGTGCCTCAGGCTGCTGTGACACCGCTGCACACGGGAGGGAAGAAGGGCAGGGGCTGTGCTCAAAGTCAGCTCCATGTGCTGCTGCTGCTGCTGCTGTGGGGTCATTTGTGCAGCCCTGGCCCAGAGTCAGGGACCAGATCCTGCCAGTCCCTTCCAGCCCTGGCTGCTTAGAGTTTGGGCCTTGGAGCCTCAGGTGGCCAAAGGCAGCTGCTGCTGGTCCCTCTGTGTGCCCGTGTTCAGCAGCGCTGCTCCATCAGTCTGTGCCCAGCAATGGGGAAAAGCCTCAGCCCTGCAGGGCCAGGAGCTGCCGGGCTCTGCCTGAGCAGCTCAGCCAGCAGGAAGGGAGCTGCTTCACACGGAAACCAGGAGCAAAGGACATTTCTTCTGTAGGACATGTTTTCTATTTAGAGGGAAAAAAAGGAAAAAGGAAAAAAAATAGGTAAATTGTAAAAGATAAGAATAAAATCCAAGTGTTAGTGAAAACACATAACATGTTCGTGAAAAAAACAAAACATAAATGCAAAGTTACATTATTTGCATTAAGAGGTAAATGATCTTTTTAAAAAGAGAACTCAGTCATTTACATTGTAAATGTGCTGATGGCATGGATCCATCTTACTGATCTCAGCAGCCTTTTAAAAGATTTTGGGCTTTGTTTCCAACACTGGTATTTGAAATTGTGGTCGAAGCAAGAGGAAATTGCTTAGTGCCCTTCCAGCTCCAAGCAGGACTGGGAATGGAAACACTGTCAAAGCCCAAATCCTTTAGAAGACGACCTTCCTTCTCAGCCTGGGAATGAGCTGCACATTCCCTTTGAAACTGTCAGGGATTTCTTAGAGTCACAAAGTCCCACTTACGGCTTTTTACTCTGGTTTGGAAGTGCAGAAGGGCAATTCTCCATCCATTAGCTCCAGACTGCACTGCCTCAGGAGCACGGCCCACTCGCCAGCTTTGGTGCACTCGTGGCACTGCCAGAGGAGGAACAAAGTGCAATTGCACAATTCCAGCCAATCAAGAAGGAAGAATGGGACAGACAAAACACCCTGTGCAGATCCAGGTGTTCAGCTGGGACTGCGGAGAGTTTGGGTCCTTGCCAATTGGATATGTGTCCCCAGCTGCAATCTCTGGGCCTGCAGCAGAGTCTCACTCACCGGCCAAAGCAGAAAGCTCAGGCGCTGTGCTCGCAATGGGCTCGTCTGATGCAAAGCTGTCAGAGCAATGTGAGTGCAGAGCCAGCCCAGCTGGGCCCAGGGCTGAGCCCAGCAGAGCCCTGGCAGAGCCCAGAGCAGCCTCAGCACCCGCAGAGCCCGGCTGCAAGGAGAGAAAGCAGAAAGTGCCCGTCAGCTGAGGGCTCCTGTGCCCTTGTGCCAAGGCCTGCGGTGCCCAGGCCATGCTGGCTGTGCCCAGAGCTGTGCCCAGAGCTGCCCATCCCTGCTGCCTTTGGCACAGAGCAGGAGGGCAGCACATGTGCCCAGCCTGCAGCCAGCCATGGCACATCCAGCCCTCAGCAGCTGCCCAGAGCAGGATGCTCCTGTGCTCGCTGCCAGCTCCCAAAAGCTCTGATCCCACCCTGCCCAAGCACACAGGGACCCACCTCACGCCACCCACGGCTGGAAGAAAAGCTGCTCCCAAACCATGGCCTCAGCCTTCTCCAAGGGCACGGCCCATCCACGCCACAGCTGCTCCCAAGCACTTCCCCATCCAGACTGGACCACCTGGAACGCTTCCTCTGGAATAACAAAAAACACATTATTGAAAAGAGTTTAGAGACAGAAAGGGAAAACAAGAAAAATGCTAAAAACTCTTATCTCTGTCAGGGCCTTGAGGAAGGCCCAACCCCTGCATGCCAAGGAAAAACCCACCCACTGGTGAGGGAAGCCCACACTTTCTCTCTTCCTCCCTGCACTGCCCCCCAAAATCACGGTGACCCCGAAGCAAACAAGGGCAGTGGAGCAGCCCAGCCCTTCCTTGCCTGCACAGCAAAGCAGCTGTGCACAGGTTCTGGAGCCCCACCTCTGCTCCCACCATGGGGCTTTGTTTGTGTTGGGCTGACTGCCCCAGCCCCAGCCCGGGGCACGGTGGGTGCTGGGGGCTGTTGGCAGAGCCAGGAGCCCACTCCCATTTCATACCCACCCCAGCCCCTCCTCCCAGCCCTGCCAAAAGCAGCTGGGCAGCCACTGAAGAATGAGCTGCATCTGCCCCAGCAAAGGGGGAGCCTTTGGCTCCCCGCGATGCTGGGCAATGCCCAAATCTGGCAGAATTTCCCTGGGTGGGGACTCATCTGCAAATTCCCGGTGGAGTTTGGCTTTGAAGAAGGTGCCAGAATCAAAGTGCATCACCTTCAGCCTCCCGTGGCCAGGCTGAGGAAGAGCTTGTCATCCCTGATATCACCCTCGCTGTCTCCAGCAGCAGCAGCAGCAGCAGCATCCCCACCCGGTACAGCTTCTCCAGGGGCTCCTTCCCTGGGGGCAGACAAGGCTCTCAGGGCTCTGCCCAGGGCCCCAGCTGTCAGGGAACCAGGACACACAAAACCAGCTGGGATGGCGGCCACCAGTGCTGGGCAGAGCAGCTCAGCTCCAGCACAAGGGCTGTGTGTTCCCATCCCATGACCCCGGTGCAGTGACACTGGCAGCACAAAAAGCTCTGGGTTCCTTTGCTTCTGACTGCCAAGGCATATGTGGAGCAGGAACTTACCAGGGCTCTGGATCAAAGTGTGCCTGTGGCTCTCTCCCTTCTTCTATGGCAGAGGAATATCCCACACCCAAGGATGACAGAACAGGTCTTCCAGTGCGGGTCTGTCCAAGGAGTTCACGGATAAACACCACCTGATCAGGTCTTTGCACTCTGGGGAGAGAAAGCAGAAACTGATGGTCAGACAGAGAAGGCTCCTGTCTGCTTTGCCTCACTATTCCCATGCCCAGGCCATGCTGGATGTGCTCAGAGCTGGGCCTAAACTTTCCCATCAATTCCCTGTTTTGGAGGAGAGCAGGACATGTGCCACCTCCTCAGCAGCTGCCAGAGCGGGATGCCCACGACCCCGCTGCTGTCTCCCAGCACTGGCATTCCCCCCGTGCCCAGAGAAGAGGATCCACCTTGAGAGAGCCGTTGTGGCAGCGGGAGCTGGCCCCAGCTGAGGTTCTGGCCCCTCCTGAAAGGGTGCTCCCCGCAGACCATCTGGTGCAGCAGGATGCCCAGGGACCAGATGGTAGCTGGCTCGCCGTGGTACCAGCCAAAGTCGTTCCATTCTGGGGGGCTGTAGGACAGTGTTCCTATGGAATACAGATGGAGTTCATCAGGGGGATGCTGCTGCTCCCAGAGCCTGGCCCCAGCATCCCTGCGCCTGCACACAGGGTGACCACTGCCCTCTCGCCAGCACCTGGGACTTGTGCACAAAGTTAGGGTTGGAAAAGAAGCCTCTGGTGCTGGAAGAGGGCAGCCCTGGCTAGGCCCGACCATGACATGCAAAGGAAAAACCCACTCCATGCTGGGGAAAAAACCCACCTTTATCCTCCCTGCCTGCATTGCCCCCAAAATATTATGAAGCCAAGGCAAACAGCGCGAGTGGAGCAGTCCAAGCCCTTCCTCTCATCTGCACACCAAACTGGCTGGGGCACAGGTTCCAGCCCCCCTCTCTGCTACCCCCACCCACGGGGGTTTTGGTCCGGCTGGCTGCCCCAGCCCAGCCCTAGTCCTGGGCAGAGTGGCTGGCAAAGGCTGCCAGCAGGGCTGGAAGATGGCTGCCCACCCAGCCCTGCTCTGAAGCAACTCAGCTGAAGATTCAGTGCCCTGACTGGCAGCAAAAGGGAGAATCCCCGCTGCTACAGCCAGCTTCGGCTGGGAGATGTTGGGCCATGAGATGCCAGCACCGGGATCACAGCCCTGTGTAGGCTCACCTGCAAAGTGAGTGTAGACTGTGTCCTGCAGGTAGGTGCCACAGCCAAAGTCAATCAGTTTGGCCTGCCCGGTGTCCAGGTCAACCAGGATGTTCTCTGGCTTGATGTCCCTGTGCAGGACCCCGCAGCTGGTGCAGTGCCGCACGGCCTCCAGCACCTGGCGGAACAGCTCCTGCGCCTCCTCCTCGGGCAGGAACCGCCGTGCCCGAATGAAGTGCTGCAGGTCCTGACACTGCTCTGGCCGCTCCAGCACCATCACGATGCAGTTGGGGAGCTCGAGCCACTCCAGCAGCTGGACCACACCGGGGAAGCCAGTGGACACCTTGGCCAGCAGCACGATCTCCAGGGGTGCGCTGGTGCCGTCGGGCTGCGGGAGGAGCACGATGCCGTCAGTGGGGCCGATGCCGTGCCAGGCCTGGGGAAGCCCTCAGCCAGCCCGGGATGCTCTGCGCCCTGCGCTGGCCCCACTCCCGCTCTCCCTCGGGGCGTCCTGGCGGCTCCCACCGTGCCGGGCCCCGGCTCATCCCTGGCCGGCAGCCCCGGCTGCTGGCCCCGCTCACTCACCAGCTCGCCCCAGTGCCGGACGCGGTTCCGTGGCACCCTTTTGATGGCCACCTGCAAGCCAAGGGCAGCAGCGGGGTGAGCTCGCCGCCCGCACTGCGAGCCCCATCTTCCGCCCTCCGCCCTCCTCCTCCTCCATCCCCTCCTCCTGCGCCCGCCGCCGGCCCCGCCGCTCACCGGGGCGCCGTCCGAGAGCCTCGTGGCCGAGAAGACTCTGCCGAAGCCGCCGCGCCCCAGCAGCGATCCCAGCCGGTACCGCTCCTGCAGGGCCTCCTGCGCCGTCCCTGCGGGCGGGACGCGGCTGTCAGCGCTCGGCCCGGGGCCAGCAACGGCCCCCGAGCGCCCCTCACCCGCCCCGGGCCGGCCATGCCCAGGCGTTCGCTCCCGGGAACGCGGCACGGGAGGCTCGGGGCCGGCGGCCGCGCTGCCGAGCGGCGGAGCTCGGGCCGGGGAAGCCGCAGCGGAGGCGGCGGGAGCGGCCGCGCCGCGTGTGTCCCCCGCGGGCCCCGGGAGGAGCCGGGGCCGGGGCCGGGGTCGGGGCCGGGGCCGGGGCCGGGGGCAGGTCCGGGGCCGGGGTCGGGGTCGGGACCGGACCCTGCGTCGGGTCTGGGGCCGGGCTCGGGCCAGGCGGAGGCAAAGGGCGGCCATGCCGCCCCCGCCCCAGGCACTGATGCCCGCCCAGCAGCGCCACCGCCAGCACGGCCAGAGCCGGGCGGAGGCGAGACCGCGGCGGGACGGCCGGGGCCGGGCACTGGACAGCCCCGCCCGGGGCCGGGGGCGGGCCGGGGGCATGGCCCGGCCCTGCAGGGGAGAGGGAGGCGGGGAGAGGAGAGGGACGCCGGGCAAGGGACCCCGAGAGAAGGGTGCCCGAAAGCGGGAAAGGGAGAGAGAGAGAAAGAGCGAGAGAAAGAACGATTTTTCTAGTCTATCTCCTTTTGCTGCTGTCGCCGCTGCTGCTGCTGCTGCTGCCGCCGCTGCCGCCGCTGCAACTGAAGCACCGGGGCCGTTCGTCCCCGTGTCCATTCCCCGCTCGCCCCACGAGCCCCACGTTCGAGCCCCGCGCGCCCCGGGGACAGCCCCTCCGTCTGCCCAAACACGGGAACTTTGCAGTGCTGAGCCCAGATGCAGAGCCCTGACTCCTGCACACGGGCACAGCGATGCCCTCGCTTGCTGCTGTGCATTGTCCTTGCTGAGCGTCAAACACTGTCGGGACACCTTCCCTTGGGGTAGGATTCCTACCTGAGCCCAGCACTGCACTGACACCTCCAGTGTTGCTTTCCTGTAAAAACAGGGGAAGGAAAACTGTGTGTGGCTCATGGTATTTTAGTGTCTAAAAATCACTAAGTCACCGATCTTAGAGGTGCAGTGCATCTGGAATTACTGGGATGCAACATAGAAAAGGGGAGCATAGAAATAAATAGAGGAAAGCATCTTGGATTGTTTCTTTCATTTTCATTTCACTTCTGGAAAGCTGTTTCAATTTTCCAGGAATCTTCTCCTGTCTGCTCTTCCCAAGAATCTCTCATGGAGAATAGGGTCAATTTTCTGTCACAAGATTTGCCACCAGGAAATGATGCCACTGGTGAAATTTTCATTGTAACTGTTTGTGCTGGCTTAGGGCAAATTTTGGGAGGAAATCTCCAAAAGGGGTCCGTCTAGAAAGAAAGTTCAAGCGGCCCCTCCCCCCACTAGTTCAGGAAAAGATTTCCCTCAAGAAAAGTGAAAAAAAACACAGTTTATTTAACAAGTAAAGTATTCACAAACATGAAAAATGAATAATATTAAATCAAACCTCCGACAGTGGTGAAGAGATGGCAAATTCAGAAAGTCCTTTTTGTGGGTTGTAGTTGGCTCACTCGGTCTCTTCTAAGTCCCTCTGGCGCTGGAATGCAGCATCCCAGAGCTTGGTGGGCCACAGGTGTGAGCTGCTGCCGGTGTTTGTCTGGGTTTTCAGTCCAGAGCAGGTTTAAACAGTTCCAAGAAAAAGGAAAGCCACAGTCCAAGGAACTTCTCTTCCTAAGCTAGCTAAAACCAAATTGCTAGACCTGGGCTGTGAAGGCATCGGGAAATTTCCAAATCTGGGCACTGGCGGTCCCAGCAAACACCAGAGCTGGATGATGCTGGTGCCAGAACCTGCAGATTTCCAAATTTTGGCTTTCTGTGCCAGCAAATCCCCGGACTTGGGCTGTGCCGGCACCAGGAAGTTTTTAGATCTGGGCGCTGGCACTGCCAGCCAACACCAGATCTGGGTGGTGTCATTGCCAACGACAGAAATCTGCCAGATTTGGGCTCTGCTGGCACTGAGAAATCTCCAAATCTGGGTTCTGGTGCAGGAAACACAAGATGTGGGGGTGGTGCCAGACCCAGTAGCAGGAAGCTGCCACAGGTTTTGGGTTTCTGTGCCAGCAAATTGCTGCACTTGGGCTGTGTCAGAATAGGGAAATTTCCAGATCTGGGCACTGGCAGTGCCAGCAAACAGTCCATTTCAGGCTCCAGGCTCCAGGAAGGACTGGGTCTGGTTGCCTTCCTCTTTTCTTTCCTTCTTTCCTTCCATCTTTCTTGGGATCCTGCTGCCAGCAAACTCCAGATTGGGCGGTGCTGGCAAGGGGAAATTGCCAGGTTTTAGCTTTCTTTGCCTGCAAATTCTGGATATGGGTGGTGCCAGAAGAGGGAAATTGCCAGATGTGGGCACTGCCAGATCTTGGTGTGGAATGTGCCGGCACTGAGAAATTGCCAGATGCTTATTTTCTCTGCCAGCAAATTGCTGGAATTAGGCTGTGCAGGCATCTGAAACATTCCCGATCTGGGTACTGGCAGTGTCAGCAAATCCGATATCGGGTTGCTGTAGGTATCAGGTCCTTGCTTTGTTTTGACTTTCTTTGCCAGCAAGTTGCTACACTTGGGCTGTGCCAGAATAGGGAAATATCAAAATGTGGGAACTGGCAGTGCCAGCAAACACCACATTTCAGGAAGGAATGGATCTGGACCTGTTCCCTCACTGCATCCCTCCCTCAACAAGGTGCCAGAGGGGCTGGAGAGCAGCCAGGCAGAAAGGGACCTGCAGGGACTGATGGACAGCAGGCTGGGCATGAGCCAGCAGTGTGCCCAGGTGGGCAAGAAGGCCAATGGCTCCTGGCCTGGCTCAGGAATGGTGTGGCCAACAGGAGCAGGGCAGGGATTCTTCCCCTGTGTTCAGCACTGCTTGGGCAGCACCTCAAATGCTGTTTGTAGTTCTGGTGCCCCCAATTTAGGAAGGACATGGAGGGGCTGGAGCGTGTCCAGAGAAGGGCAACAAGTCTGGGGAGGGGTCTGGAGCACAAGAGCTGTGAGCAGCAGCTGAGGGAGCTGAGGTTGTTTATCCTGGAGGAGGCTCAGGGGAGACAAGGTGGTGTCAGGGCACGGGCTGGACTTGATCTCCATGGCCTGTTCCACCCTTGCTGTTCCTGGGATTCTCTGAAACCACCCTTGGAGCAGTTGCAGGATGTGCCCTGGGCCTCCTCTTCAGCAGCTCCAGCAGCCCAGGTCCCTCAGCTTCTCCTGCCAGCCCCAAAGCCCATCCTGTCAGTCCTGCAGAGCCTCTGCAGCTCCTCCTCACTGCCCAGAACAGGGAGCCCCAGAGCCAGACACAGCAGCCCAGATGTGCCCCCCTGGCCTGAGGTGCCTCTGGCAAGGGAGCAGCACCAGGCACTGCAGGAGCCTGCAGACAATTGATCTGAAGGCCAAAGCTCCTCAGCTCCTTCTGAAAGAGCAGGAACAGTTCCTCATTCCAGTGTGGTGGAATGCTGGGCACCACAGCTCCAGGTGAGGACTGGACACAAGTTTGCTCCCACTGAGTGCTGGGATGGGTTCTGCAGGAGCTCTGGGCTCCTGTGCTTGCCAGGCACAATGAGGAGAGAAGGAGCCAAGTGCACTGATGTGGGAAATGGTTTTGTAGGAAGTTTTTAGAGCCTAATAGAAGGCCCACACAGTATGAATATGTATATAAATCTTGAGACAAGGAATGGTAACTTAAAAATTTCCATGGAATAGGACAGATATTGTTGAGAGAGAAATGGAGCTAGAAAAAAGTTTCTAAAATGGCCTTGCAAATAAGACTTTGGAAAAACAGAGCTATGAAAGATGCATTGTAGTGGGACCCACGAGGAGTAGTTTCAAATAATTGGCTTTAAGGCATCTACAACATGGCATGGCAAAAAGGCTGATAGACCAAGAAACGCCTATAATGTATTATAATTAGGAAGTAGTTGGCTTCTGATTGTGATGGCATGAATTATAACATCTGTATTGTCTCACCCTTCTCATGAGACTGAAAATGGAATAAAAGTTTTTAAAACACCTCCCAGTGTCCCCATCTCTAGGTCAAGAAAAGAGTATTATCCAACACACTGACACACCTTTGCCTCGAGCATAACCCAGCCTGGACCAAACACACTGCAAGGTTTCCCCTTTGGCCCATGTCTCGAAACATCAGGTCTGCTGTTTGACAACTCAGGTTGGTTTGGTATCAAGGAGTTTCCCTCAGAAATACTGGGTTTGTCCTCCTCTGTGCCTTCCCCTCAGCAGCCTTGGGGATGCTCCTGTGTGAAGCTATCTGTCTCACACAGTTTGAGACAACTTCAAACAGGATATTGTGCAATAAGTCATCTCCTCTAAAGGGTTCCAACAACCCCTTTCCAGCAATAGGAAATTATTACTGATGATGAAAGTGGAAAACGCCCAACAGTTTATTAACAAACAGAATCCCCCCATGACACGCGTCACAAAAAGGCGCTGGGGTCTCTCTCAGGAAGAACAGGAGCTGTCACGGAGCAGTTCCAGCAGCTGATGGAAGCTCGGGGGCTCATCCGGCGTCGGCTTTCTCCCATGGCAGAGCTCCATGGAGCGGGCAGGGCAGTGAAGCAGCTGGGCTGGAGCCCCTCGCTGCCTTTTCTCCCCGGCGTGGCTCAGCCCACAGACTCTCGGGCTGGGAGCGGGGCCGCTCCGCTCCTGCCGGCACTGTGTCCCTGGGCTTGGACAAACAGTTTCCTGCCAGGAGAGCCCCGCACACTGCTCCACAGATCTTTCATAAAGGCCCAAACCAACTCCAAACACTCTGTCTGCAGCAGCTTTTCATAAAGGGCTGCAGCAATCCAGGACAGCTGCAAGTGAGTATCGGAAGGCTCTTGTCTTGTTCCTGACAGCAGAATTCTTGATGATCTGATGCAATTTTATTCAGATGTAACATGAGAGCTGAGGTTTTTTTGTTCAAATACTTCAAGATGAGTAACAAGTCTTGGGAGCATGAGGTGCAGGACTGATGTGCGAAAGCATGAGCATATCCTCCAAAGCGGCCAGTCTAATTGTCCATTTTATTACTCTTGTATTTACTCCACACTAATAAGGAAAACCAAGCTTTGCGTGGAGGTAAAACAGGCATGGGATACACTCTGGTCCCTTGCAGGCTCAGCAGGGCTGGCAGTGGCACAGCAGGCAGTCTGCTTCATTGTGAACCACTACAGAGCTGCATCCCAATCTGGTTTAAGTGGCGTGGTATTATTAAGAGCTCCTTTTCTGCATGAGATACAAAAAGGAGATCCCAAATGATCTTCATGCAAGCATGCAGTAAAGAACTGCTCCTGCTATCCTAATGAAGCGTTTGCTTTGGCAATTACACTCTTCCCATTCATCTTTTGATGCAGACACCTCAGGTTTTCCCCTACACCCTTGCAAGGCTGGCAGTTGCTGTTTCCCATTTCCTGTTCTTCCCTAGAGATGGTGCAGTGGCTGCTTTGAAACAAAAAGCCCTGGGATCTGGACAGCTTGAAGGAGCATGAAATGCTAATTAAGTGCTCATATTGGTAACACCCAGGTCTGACCTTCCCAGAGCTCTGCAGCAGCAGCAGCAGGACCATGCATCATTCCTGTTGGTGGATGTTCATGTTTCTCATGTGCAAGAGCAATGATTTTGAGGAGGGACAAAAACGCCCCTCTCCAAACAGTGGGTGTGCAAGGAGATGTGAAGTTTCACAGTCTTTTCTAGGATATTTTAGAAAGATCTAAGAGAATATTATGGCATGGGGTAGGTCCCTAATTTTGTCTCCAGAGGAATCCCCACAGGGCACATTCACTCTGCTGCTGATGGCAACCCCAGAAGCTCATGGACCAGTTTTTCCTGCAACGTGCCACCCTGCCTGGGCTTTACTAGGCTGGGACTAGACCCAGAGCTAAGCACACACATGCAGCTAGGTGATATTGTGTAACATCAGAAGCTGGCAACCATAAGGACTTTACTGTCAAAAGGTTAAAGTTTGCACTGGGCCCAGAAGTCTTTTTCCCTAAGGCAAAGCAAATTGAAATGTGAAGTTTCAAAGCTTCAAATGAATATGAAAGGAAACTGCAGAATAATTTCTGGAAGGGCAGCATTGTCAATGATCATGCCGCCCACCAGGAGCTGGAGCTGAATCCAGAATTGCTTCTTCCAGCTGTGCAGGAATTCATTCCACTGGCAAGCACTGGTCCATGAGAACAAATGGTCCCCTAGCTCTGGGCTGAATGGCACCCAGGCTGCAGTACAGATTTGAGGAACCCTTGTCACTCCCAGTGCACTCATCCTTCTGCAACCAAGGGGCAAACAACACAGCTGCACTGCTGTCCCCGGTAAATATACATACAGGTGACTTTGCCAAAGCAGTGCATCTTTACCCGGTGAAATACACGACCTCTTCTTACCTATGGAATTGTGATTGAAGACACCTGTGAGCCAGATCTGTGGGAGATTGCAAAGGAGCAAAGCTTTGGGATTTGGGCACACTTCTCTTGGTTTCTTTGCTCAGGCCTGTGGTGAGCACGGAACACACCACGGTAGAAAACCTTTGACTAGACAAGATCTTTTGGATCCATTGTCCCTCAAACAGGTCAACAGGTGACTCTGTTGTAATGCTAAGTAACAAAGAGCAGCACAAATGACACAAAGAAAAGATGGCCAAAGAGAAAGAGGAGAGGCCCAATGAGGAAAGGATGTGGTGAGACACTGGCACATTGAGTGAGCTGCACTCCCATAATCTCTAGGCTGGCAGGTCCTGGTCTCACATTCTCCTCTTGGTTGTTTCAATTTTGTTTATTTATTTACTTTTTTTCATCATCAAAATGAAATATATAGAATTAAAAACATGTCATCAAAACTTAAAGACAGAATCAAAACACATTAGTTCAAAATTACATCTAAAGATCAGAACATATGTACATCTGTAACTATCAAGCCTAACGCATCAATCCTATTCTTCAAACACTCTCCATACAGGCGGCAGCTTCTTCCTGAGCTTGGAGGACAGAGAGCTTTTCTGGACAGGAGGCGAGGACTTTGTGGGTGAGGGAACATTGGAAGTGTCCTGAGAAAACTTCTCGGTAAGACTGTAACCAGTCACATCTGCAAAGCGGAGACACAAAGTTTAACAGAGGCCACCGTGCAAACCTAAAGCATCTGAAGCTCCATATTTCATGGGACACATTTCCTGGAAATGTCCAAACAGCTGCACAGGGAAACATGCTCCTGCTGGCAGACACTGAGGCAGGCCAGGGCAAACCCTGAGCCACTTGCCCAGAGCTGGCACAGGCACAGCCTGGCCTCTGGGCTGCCCTGGGACAGCAGGGAGCCCAGAGCCCTGTGCTCCCCAGGAATGGCTCAGCTGCACATGCACCCTCCTGCTCCTCTGCCTGCCCCACAGCTCAGCAGCCCCACAGCTCCAGGGGCACTGGCAGCAGCACAGCTCATTGCAGGGGCACATGCAGGGCACAGCTGTTCCCTGGCAATGTGTGCAGCCTCTCTGGGCTGCCACAAGACCCTTCCTGCCGGCAGAGATTGGCCCAGCTCCCCCCTCACCTCTGTGTGAGGCTGAGCCATGATTGCCTTCACCTTGTCATTAATCTGGAGCTGCTTCAGGTCCCCCATGCCATGAGTAGGAAGGGCAATGGAGAGAGCAGGGGCAGATGCACACCACAGAGACCTGCAGCAGGACTGAGGCTCTTTTCACCCATGTATCCCCAAATCTGCAGATTTTTGGAAAACAACAAATGCAGGGAAAACACGTTGTGGGCTATGAAGTTGCAGAATATCCAGAAATGCAGCCTATTTCTTCTGTGGGGCTTGGAAATGGATCCATCTGAATGTTTTACCCTATTGCAAAGCTGAGGAAAGGGTGGCAGGCAGTTTAGCCAGGCTGTCCTATTCTAGAGAGTGTCTCTTGGGAACTATCAGGCCCAGCACCAACATTTAAGGCAGCATTTGCTTCAACTGTCCCATGGCAGTCAGCCTGTGAAGGTGCCTGTAAAGTGATTTATCATCTCAAGGCTAAAATGAAACATCACTTTGAATAGAAAGTAGAGCTCTAAGGCCATGACAGTCATACAAGACTCCTTTGGCAGGAGCTGCACCTGCTGTGCAGGCTGTGCCACACCCAGCAGATTGTCCCCCATGTGCTCCATGGGGGCAAGGACCCTCCTCATTTCTCAAGTTAATGGCATCAAGAGGAGACATGGTTTTCCCAGGGCCTCTGTGGTTAGCACTGTGAAATACCAAATACTGCTCACAGCTGCAATTGCAATTGCCCCTCTGCCCACAAAAGCACAAGGCTCTATCCTTGGCCTTTGCAGGCACTTTCCCTTCCCCATCAGTCACCACATCTAGGAAAATCTGACAGACTGGGAGAACTCCAGGGAGCAGCAGGAAGCTGCGTCAGAGGAGCTTTAGTTTGGATATCAGGAAAAAGGGTTTTTCACCCAGAGGGTGGCTGGGCACTGGAACAGGCTTCCCAGGGCAGTGGTCACAGCACCAAGCCTGACAGGGTTGAAGGAGCATTTGGACAACAATCTCAGGCACTTGGTGTGACCCTTGGGCTGTTCTGGGCAAGGCCAGGAGCTGGACTCGATGGTCCTGATGGGCCCCTTCCGACTCCCCATATTCTGCACTTCTGTGATTCCGAGAAGTAATGGGCTGCAGGAGGGCAGAAATAGGTGACAAGAGGAAAGAAGTGAGGTTGGTTGGAGAATCAAGTCACTGAGTTCATAGAAGATGCAGGATACAGGACCCTTCCCTCCCACCATTCCCATTCTCTGTCTCATCCCTTCTCCCTCCCACACACACGAAGGTGAAGAACATCACTAAAAGAAGAAGAACCTACTTGGCTCCCATGTCCATGAGAGCAGTCATTGCTCGTGCAGGAGTCACATTCTGCACCATGATCCCCAGGCTCTGACTGGCTGCTTTCTGAACAAATACTGGGGAGCTGGACACCATCTGGAGAAGGACCCGAGCGACCTCATCCACCTCAGAGTCCATGTCCTTCTTCAAGGTCACAAAGAGCTCTCCCAGAGTGACAATGGCAGAGCAGGACACTTTGGAACCGAGGTTGGTCACCTGGGGAAGCCATGAGGGGAAACATAAGAATCACCTTGGAAAGAAAACCAGTTGCCTTCAACAGAAGTCCCAGGAAATGACAACACATCCCACTGTGTCCAGAGGAGCATACAAGGACAGGAAGAGCAGGAGAGCACAAGCACAGAAAGGCACTTAGTCTGGCACCAATTTCTGGCTTCAGACCTGCTCACTGCAGGCGTAAATAAAAATTTCATTAAGTGTTCTATTTAATCCTTCTTAAATGTCCACATCTTTGTTTTTAGGCCCTTTTACTAGAAAATAAATAAAGAGCTGCTTTCAAATCATGAAGGCAAAAGTCATAAAGATAAAAGAGTCAGGTGCTCCTGTTCAAAAAAGCAACACCAGCAGCTGAAGCACTATGCCAGGAAACAGAAAACACAGGCTCAGGTCTACAGAATAATTTGCAATGTTGAATTATAGCTTGGGCAGAGACTGGGACTCTGGCAAATAACATCATTAGTGTCTCAGTTTCTGCATTTGCACATTGCATTATAAAGGCTCCACACTCAAAGATGAGTGTCAGATACTCGACCTGCCTAAAAATACAGCTGCATGTGCCCACAGATCCTACAGACAGCTGACAGACATTAGAAATATCAGGTCTAAACCAGAAATGAAGGCAGACCCTGAACACACATGGAGATGAACAAGCACATACCTCCTCTACACACTGTGTATGAAGTATGGGGGACAATTCAGAACAATGTTCTCACCTCGCTGGCAACTGCCAAGCAATCCTCACCAAGTCCACAAAGCAGGACCTCTGAATGGGACCCAGCCAGGTGTCTGATGGTGAAGAGTCCCTCCTCCTTCAGCTCCCTGAAAGGCAGAAGATTGATTTTTCTCTCCACCAAGGCAGCACCCTCTGAAATGACCAGGCTGGCATCTCAGTTGAACAATGGGAGGTGCTTTTCAAGGAGTGCTTAATGAAATCATGGAATGCGTTGCCCCAGGATGCTGTGGCTGTCAAAAGCATTCACAAACCCAAGAGGCAAAGAGAGGGGTTTTAGAGTGGCCATTTGAGAAGACAGCCTTTCTGAAATCTCTGGCACATGAGGCCCCTCTGTCACCGCTTCCTAGGAGCTGTGAGACCGGGCCATGCTGCTGTTTGTTGTCACCTCCCTGTACCTGTCCCTGAGACACAGTGCCACTGGCTGTTATTGGGGCATTTTCCTTCTTTGCCAGCCCCAGCAGGCATTCAGCAGGGAGAGTCTGCTCTGCCACTCTGGAGCTGAGTTTCCACTCTAGGATCTCGGGCTCTCTGTCACCCCCTCCACTCCCCCTCACACATTCCCCAAAAAGCAGCAGGATGTCTGCTGGGACCACCTCAGCCTGCAGGAAGGACAAGTGGGTCCTGGCCTCTCCTGACCCACAGCACAGCTTTCTTTCATCCCAGCATGGAAATATAAAAACTGTATTATCACATCACACAGAGGGCCAGGAGCTTTTTATTTTGGCCGCAAGTGTCCACAGGGCATTGGGGAAGACGAGAAAAAGAGTGTTTTGCAGCAAGCAACTGGGCTACTTAGGCAGGATGGTAGGAAAAGTGTCTGGGAGCTGCTTTTTAGGACTTTGGTTGTTCTGCTGAAGCTTCTGACAGAGCTGATGGGCAGATCCCAGAGCTGTGGAGAGTTCCTGGGAAATTTGTCCTTGGATATGCCTACGAATGCTCTCCCAGCCATGAACTGCCATCCGTGTCCTGTCCATATGTTACTGCCTTGACTGTTGAGTGTCTGAGGTGCCTCTTGATGCTGCTATGGACCTCCTTCACCAAGGAATGCATTGTGATACAACATCCCTTTCTGCTTATGTTTGGGCACTGACAGAGCCTGGACCACTCTGGCTCGAGCTTGGGCTCTGGCCAAGCAAGATTGCCAATGAGAGCAGCTCATGGTCCTCAGCTCTTCCCTGCTGCTGTGACAGACAGACATGGCCATGGGGACAGAATGGAGCTGCCCCATCTGCCAGGGCACTAAGAAGGATGTGAATTTTTCTCTGCCCTGTCACCACCAGTTCTGCCTGGGCTGCATCCTGCAGTGGGCAAAGAGAAATCCAGCCCACTCTGCAGAAGAATGATAGAAGCTGTCAGGTGTTCTGAGTAGGATGAACAGGACTACATACAATTTGCCATCAGCTCCCCCAAACAATTGCTAGAGTCCAGCAGGGAGAGAGCCTGGCCACCTTGCTGAAAACAGCCCCCCAGACCCTGTGATGGCTGCTCCATCTTCCCCACAGGGAACACTGTCCCCAGCTGAGCAGGGGCTGCAGGGCCAGAGCCTGTGGATGGCCTCCTGCCCAAGGAGTGGGCCGAATTTTTCAAATAACAATGTCATCTACTGGACCAAAGGTGGCCCTGGCTGCAGCAGAAGCTGGAGGGAATATGCCAGCACCAGAGATGGCTGGTTAAGGAATTCATAGAGCAGCATCCTGCACGCCCTCTGTGCCTATGGTCAAGTTGCCAAACTCTTGGTGCCAGTACTGCAGCTTCTCCTCTGTAGCAGTCTGAATTGCTGCTAGCATAGTCCAGGGTAAAGAAGCAAAAAGGACCTTTGCATAATCTCCACAGATGTTTTATTCAGCTGTGCAGGGAGATGTTCAGCTCCCAGCACCCACACACAGAGGGTCTCACTTTGTCTCCACAGGGGCCCAGGGGCTGACCCTGATTTTGGGGCAGTACAAAGATAAGGGGGTCAATCAGGGAATAGGGAAGGTGTGGCTCAGGAACGCAGGAACAGACACAGGAACAGGGGAAGGAGCCAATGGGGTCTAACAGCTTGGTGAGGGAAGCTTCTTGTGCCTCCCTAGACCAGGGAATGCCCCGCCCCAGGGTCTCCACAATTCCCGGTGTTTTATATTATTAAGAAAGCTTCTCTGAAGGATCAACTGAATCAACACAAAATTACAAGAACAATCAAAAGCGCTCATAGGACAATTGTTCAAAATGCAAACAATTCTGAGTTCCCAAAGTGCCAACAGATTTCTTGGAGTGTCTTAGATCTGGCAGGAGGGATGCAGGGTTTTCTTAGCACAGTTTATCAGGAAGCAGAGTCATACATACTGAACCTCTGGTCCATGGCCTCCTCACTGCCATCGTGCAGCAAGGAGGCCCAGAGGCTGCTGTGCTCTGGTCCTGTCAGGGATGAACACAGCGGCTCTGTGGCCAGTGCCAGCTCCAGCTCCAGCAGCTCACAAGAGGAGACTCCTTCCAGAAGCTCTGCTGGCTCCAGTGTGGCAGACCAGCAGAGCCCACTGGAAGCCACCCTGCATTGCAGCCACCCCCAGCTGCGCCCATCATCGCTGCAGAGCAGGAGCTGCCCCAGAGGAGCCGTGGCCGGAGCTCATGGCAGTGGCAGGTCCCTGTGCCCGGGGCAGAGCCACAGAACCTCTGCTCCTGGCTGGGACAGGGGCTGCTCACCCTGGTGTCCCACCGAGAGGAGGGATCCTGGGCCCCAAACTCTGCTCAGCCCTGCAAAAGGCCACCCCGCCAGCAGTGCCAGCAAGGTTCCTGCAGCCATTCAGCCAAATCAGAGGAAACAAATGTCTCTTCAGCTGACACAGTCTCTGCACACAGCTTCCTCCCCCTTCTCCTGGTGCCTTCCCCTGGCTCCAGGAAGAGCTGCAGGAAATGCTGTGTGAGCCCTGATGATGGAAGAGCTACTGATAAAAACACTGGGGTGATGCTTTCGGAGGAGTCATGAATGGAAGACTGACCAACCTTCCAGCCAATGGTATGCCAAAAGTTTCCATTCTTTAAATAATTGATTGTAATTAATGACTAAAAAAAAAGATATGGAAACAAATTAAATCTCCCACAGCTGCTGGCTTTCCTTTAGGCTCCATGGTCTATGTATTGCTAGACTTACTTCATTTAGGCAGAATATTAACTGCCCTCACTTGCTGGAGACTGACCACAAGGTCTCATCTGTGGTGGGCAGTCACTAAAATTAGCTCAGCAGAGGCATCTTCAGCTGTCCAAGTGTAGCAGAAATACATATTCTCTGCTTCATGGCTGTGTGGCAGCAGCTGCTGGTGTGGATTTGTCAGCGTTGCTTCATGGATTGCTCCTGGGAAGGAATTGTGTGCACAGGCACAGTATGATGGCTTCGATCTCCTCTAATTACTCCAATTGGATGATGGCCAGAACTTTTAGGCAAAAAGCATAATGACAGAATAATTTACAATATTCTCCAAACTACTCCTGTGGTTTTGATTTTCTTACTGATTAGGTTCAGTGTCTGGCCTCAAGAAATCAGTCCAGAGAGAACAGGCAAAGCTCAGCTTGCAAGTTAGAGTGCAAGTCTTTAATCTGCTGGTTTTGCAGCATGTACAAACAACTCTTCAACATATTTGCAAAAAAATCTCTTAGTTCTTGCTATACCTATCCAGAACCTGACTCTCTTCTCATTTTATTTTGATTTGAGATCCAAGCATGATTTATTTCTGGACAGGGAAGTAAGAACAAGCTGCAAATACAGACTACAAGTGTGAATCTATACTGCAGGAACTGAACTGTAGCTTGGAATTAAAGGCAAGAAGGGATGCCATGGTAAATGTGAACATTTAGTGCTGACATAGGAGCCTTCTGCAATGCTCCACCAACCCATGGTTCACATTGCTACAAACTCTCTTTCTGGTGTTACAAGGAGTGTTGAAGAGCTGGCTGTAAGTAAAAAAAAAATAGCCAGAATGATAATTTTTGTTAATATGGCAGACAATGACTATCTAATAATTCAGAGCTCATAGAAGTGAGTATTCACATTTCCACTTAGTATGTGCTGGCAGTTTTAATTTGAAATCAACAGGTTTATCCAAATCAAGTTATCCATAGGAATTAATTTGCTCTACGATCTGACTGAAAATGCCTCATTGTCTGATAAGTTTAGTAGAAATTTGCAAAGTCAAAAGTTCACAGATTTTCATTTCTTGTTTAGTGGTTATTCTGCAGGAAAGCTTTTACAGACTAATCAGTTTGGATGTAATTAAAATGCCAGTACATTTCATCTAGCCATTTTGGTATTAGAACAAAACGATATGACTGCACAGCCTTTTAAAAAATATTTTAAAATAAATTTTCAAATCAAGACTCTGAGTAGGACTCAGAATAAAAACTCTACCAAACTTCAACTCCATTGGAAGATTCCCTTGTCACCCTGTGAATCAATTCTACATTCAGAAGATTAAAAGTCCCAATGGTGGTGGTTTTGGTGTGGTTAGGAATTGGGGAAGGGTCTTCTTCCTTCTCAGCTCCATGCTGCAGTGCCTTTGGGATGTGGCCTGCTGGCCATTGTTTGTGCAGCCCTGGTATTTCTCCATGAGGCAGAAAGTGCAATTGCATTTCCAGCCCAAAGCCCATGAGGAGTGGGGCGTGCAGGGCTGTGCCAGACCCAGGCCAGCAGCTGTGCCCCAGAGGGTTTTGGTTCCTGCCCAGGGCAGCTGGTGCATCTCTGCCGTGAATGCCTCCCTTGCCAGGTGCCCATGGATGGCAGGTGCAGGGTTCTGCAAGGGGCATGGAACAGGGTGGGGATGTCTGCTGGCAACAGAGTGCAGTGGAGAGCAAACAGTCCAGGATGGTCCTGCAGTGTGTGACAGAGAACTCCTGACACAGCTGGTGACTGGGCCAGTGAGGGAAGGCACTGCTGGCCCTGCTGTTTGTGAGGAGAGAAGGGCTGCTGGGTGACAGGAGGGTTGGAGGCGGCCTTGGGCTCAGGGATCACAAAATGCTTGTGTTTGAGTCCCAGAGAAGGAACGAGAGACATTGGGGAAGTCTTGACATGCAACAAACTGTGAATTTGTTAAGCTTTATTTTAACAGGCAGTGCTTAGTCGTACCTTCCCTCACAGCAGTGGTTAATGTGTGCAAGTGGATGTCTTAGCCTTGAGAATAAAGACAGTGGGCCTGCTGAGGAGGTAGCTGCAATGCATTCAAGCAGAAGAAGGCTCTTAACCATGGAAGGAGAATTTGAGGAACAGGATGTTCACCCCATGACCACCAGAGACCCTCAAGAGACCCCTACTGTAAATGTCAGTAATTTTGGGGAAATGATTTAAACATGTCAAACACTTTGTGAGAATGTTTAGCCTGTGAGTTTGAGCAAAGGAATGAATAAAAGTAATGAAAGTAATGTCTTAGTTCCGTGGATACTAACCCGTGGGTGTGCATGTTTCAGGGAAGTGATTCCTCACGCACCCAGCACTGAAATAAAGTAATGCCTCTTTTCTCACACTGAGCTTGCAGTGTGGATCGGGCCCTGCTCGGTAACGTTCGTTTTGGTCATTTCTATTGAAGCATAAGGAATGGTTGAAATGAAATCTTTTCCAGCTGTTTCCCTTTGGTTTACCTGTTTGAGGGGTAAAATTCTGTGCTGCAGGTGTGCTGGGTGTGTGCAGAGCAGTGCAGCCCCAGACACCCCTTGGCTTGCCCACAGGTTGTCATGCCTTGTTGCCAGGTGTGCCCAGCTGTGGCAGGAGAAGGAGCCCGCAGCGCAGTGGGCACCGTGCCCTGCTCAGCCGGGGCTCTCTGGCACAGAGCAGCAGCAGTGCCAGCACCGTTCAACCCGCTCCTGCCTTGCCTTCCCCTGGCACACAGAAGCCTCTGGAAATCAGCACGGCCAGCGGCGTTCCCAGCTTGGAGCGGCTGCTGCTGGCAGGCAGATGCTGCCATTTCAACTGCTGCCAAAGGGGAAGAAAGGCAGAGATGTACCCGCACCGGAGCCCTGGGCATGTCCAATAAAGGTGCAAATATGTGGGGAGATTTGTTAGGAAACACTTCAGCTGTGATGCCAACAGTGGCCTCTCTCCTGGTTCTGTGTGTTCTGGACGAGTAATGCAATGGTTGGCTCTGACAATTAAGAAGTAGATGTTATGTGGATGTTCAAATGTGTAGTGATGGTATTGTAATATATCCTCCCATAGTACTCTTTCCCGTCCCCCTTGTAACAGCCTGGGCAGTCAGGGCATTTGGGGAGGGCTGGCTTGTGACCAGCAGGCAGGGTGTAACAACACCTGACCTCCAGTCAGGATGCAAGAAAGTAATCTCCACCAATAGACAGCAGAGAAAGAGTTGACTGAGAAAACTTTTGGAGGGGCTAAGAGTATAAAAGGCAGAACATCCTTTTTGTAGATGAGCACATGGCTGCTAGTCACAGAGACTTCCAATGCTGCAATTTTTCCTTATTCAGTCCTTTGTTAAGGTTTACTAAACCTTGAAAATGTTAAAAGTGAGAGTCATTTGTCACATGTGCAATGCTGTGGGCCATTGTCTTGGTCTGGTTTCCTTTGCTTGGGTCCCATCTGAGTGCTCAGCTGGGGTACAGGCTGTAGGTGCTTGAGGCACTCTTGGAGTTCCTCTTGGATCCCCTGAACAACAGGGTTTTACCCATGAGGGGAATTTGTGCTGCTTTGTGACAGAGAAGAACTTCCCTGGCTCTTTTGTGTTTGCTGTAGGGAAGGTTGATTATTGCTTTGCATAAATTCACAGATCAACATGCTTTGTGATGCTTTTCTTTGTCATACTTTGCTTTGTGATGTCACGGCATGGTTGCCACATCGTTGTGGTGACATCAGAAGGTTGCCTTGGTGCAAAGAAGGCCTGAGTGTCAGAGCAGCCTTGCTCACATCAGGAGAACCCTCCTGGTTGGAGCATTGGTCAGTGGGTAGTTGCACTCTGAGAGGCCATTTGTTTTTCTAGTGTTGGAGAAGACTGGCACAGCTCTGGAATATGATCCACCATCTGGCCACAGCAGCTTTTGCTGCTTATGGTGTTTGTTTTTCTGCGTATTATGTTACACACTTTGCACGTAAGTAGAGTTTTCCATTCTACTTAGGTTAGGGTGTATCCTAACCTGGCTTTTGTATGTCTTCCTGCTGGTGGCTGAGTTTCTGATTTTGAAAGAGAAAGAGCATTAGGATGCCACTGGTGTGGTAAAGCTCCTGTCAAGAAGTTCAGCTAAAAAGGGGGTGTCTGTAGCCACTGTTCCCAGTGCAATGCTCTGGGTCTGGTTGCATTCCGTAAGGACCCACACGCTCCAGATTCCCCAAGAGTGTGGGTTACTGAAGCAACAGGAGAGCAAGTTCAGGATGGCTGCTGATTGGGGCACTGCTGCCGAGTGCTGATGTGTGCAGCGACAGAAAGGACAGAATTGATTCAGGGTGACCCCCACGTGGCGAATAAAGTGCTTTGACTCTATGATTTAGAAGGTTAAACAAATGCTTTCTTAAGCTATGTTATATTACACTAGTACTATAATAAAACAATACTATAGAGATACTATACTAAAAAGCTACTAAAGAAAAACTCGTGACTGTCTCCAGACAGTCACAACACAGATTTTATCTAATTAGCTAATCAAGCTAAACAACTATCACTAAAATCCACTTAACAAATCACTTTCAGTAAGCAATCACTATAACACATTCTACATGTACTAAACAACAAGAACATCCAGTAGAGATAATTGTTATCTTTTCTTCTCTAAGTTTCTCACTACCTTCCTTTAAAAAAAACCTAGGAGAGAGAGAGGAACTATATCTCTCTGTATTCAAAGAATGTAAATGCCCCAGCACAGTAAAGAGAGATTAAAAAAGTGAGATCTGTCTATCTATCTGTCTATTGAATCTTCCTGGCTCAGCACCAAACCAGTGGAAGATGCAAAGCTCACCTAAAGGCATCCCTTCAGGAGAGAAGTAGAGACAAGTTCCATTGACTGATCCTGAGCAGGCAGAGATGTTTCCCCCTCCAGAGATGGTTGTTTTTTCCCCTCATGTTTTCCTCCTCCAGCCTCTTGTGCCCTGAAGCCTTCTTTTTATCCTTTAAATTTTTGCATGTCCTGAGGAAGTAGAACTATCCCATGCTGTAGCTGGGGTCTGGTGACTTTGCTCATACATGACACATGGGTTGCATTACATGACACATGGTTTCCTACGCTGGCATCCCCAGGGCTGTGTACGTGCATTCGTTAATGGGGCCTTATGAGAAACTCTGTTAGTGCTGGTCAGAATTCTCCGCTGACAAATAAGGGAAAAGAAACACCTTGGTCCTCCTCCATATACTGAGGTGGCCATAGGGGTTCTCTGACTTCCATCAGAGATCTTTGCATGCATCCTTATCTCCTGAATGACCCGGTTTTCTAACGAGAGTGTGGATGTCAGGAAGGAGGAATGCTGGTGCAGGCCTGAAGAGAAGGTGAACTCCAGAAGTGTCTCTCACAAGGAGTGAGCTCACCCAGGAAGCCCCTGCAGAGCCAGGATGGAGCTGTGGGACAGGGCGGGGAGTCAGTCACTACTGAAAGACAAACAGGACATGGCAGAAGCAGAGGGAGGCTCTCACCAGACCCTTGAGAAATGCCACCCCTTCCCTGTCAGCTGCCTGAGAGGCTGCTGGAGCTTCAGTCCCAGATGGCCCCTGATTGTAGGGCCAGGGTCACTGTGGAATCTGTGCCTCCCCTAGGGCAGAGAACGACCCAGGAGAGCAGCAGCACAGTGCTTTGGGAACGTGTGAGCCCAGCAGTCTGTGAGTCTTGGCCCACAAAGGGCGTATGGGAAGTTGAAACCCATCTTCTCTTGCTTTCTGTGCAGGTGCTTCTAGAGAAAGAGCAGGAGCACACTGCCTCATCTGAGATGCCATGCCAGACTCAGGGAGAGCTGTTCCCAGCCCGAGGGCAGGAAGAGCAGCTCAGGCAGCAGGTGGAAGAGCCACAGGAGAATGGCCAGGTAAGCCTGACTGGCCAGGGGACAGAGGGAAGGGCAGGAAGAGGGGCATAAACCAGAGCTCTTGGGACTGAGGAGGCCAGGAGTGCCACTGGCAATGGAAGCACAGAGCCTTGGAATCTGCAGAGATCAGCACCAGGACAGGAAGGTTACAGTGGAAGCAGAGCTGAGTGGAAAAGCAGAAAGAAGGGGCTGAATAAATGTGATTTTGAGGCTAAAAGAGGGAAAAGCTGAGCTTGATGGCAGCTCTCAGTCACTTGCTCTGCTTTTGTGTGCACAGAACATCAAGGCAGAGCCACAAGCAGAGCTGCCTGAAGCTCAGAGTGCCATCATGGCAGTGAAGAGGAGGAATGAAGACATCCAAGAGGAGAAGAATCTCCCTATGCAGAGGGGCAATCAACAAAAACAGGTGAATGAAGGAATGGCAGCCACTCCACTCATGAAAGAGAGTCCTTTCCATTGTTGTTTACAGAAAATTGACGAACAGATGGAGGCACAGCTGCAAGAAACTGAGACTAGGATAAAGGCAAGGAAGAAGAGGCTAGATGAAAAAATTAAAATCATCAAAGAGAAAATGAATCACCTCCTTCAGGAGCAAAAGGCTCTAGAAAAGCGAGTGAAATAGCACTAGACACTGCAGTCACCCAAGGGGTGGTTTCTGCCTGCCCTGCCTTTCCAGTGCAGAGCAGCAGCAGGGGGTGGGTGATGCCTCTGAGTGCCATCCTGATGAGGCCTCTGTCAGAGCTGCTCTCAGGGACACTTCCTGCTCTGCTGGATCTCAGCTGATGCTCTAGGCAGTGGCATTACTCCTCTGGCCATTTAGCCAGCAGTCATCCGAATGAACTCCTGCTGGCTTCTTCCAGGTGACCTTGTTTCTTGAGGTGTTTTTGCAGGTGAACATGGTCACTCACATAGATTTGGAATATGAGCTACAAGCTGTCTGTATCCCTTGCAAATCTGCTCCTGTACTTTCCTTTCTTCCCAGTTGATGACTCCTGGCTGACGGGCACAAGCTGTAGTCTCTGACTGCTTTGTTCTGTTTGACTTGAGGTGGAAGTGTTGCCATCCTACCTGGCAGCCTGCAGAGAGTTCCAGCAAATGACGGGCAACCAAGAGCCCCGAGGCTGGCATGAGGCCCAGGAACTGAACCATCCAGAGATGCTGCAGGATAAGCACGTCCCGAGGAAGGTGCAGAAAAAGAGAATTTCATGGCAGGAGGTAGAACATTAGAATGAGGAGCTGCAAATGTATCTGCAGACCTAGGAGGGGGAAAGGAGTCTTTGGGAGAAGTGGAGCGGTCATTGCTGCAGTCATCCTTTAGAACAAGAAACTGGCTATGAACTCGAGTAAAACCAGACTTTGGTTTTGACCATTTGGTTTCACAAGTGGACATCCAAAGCAATCCATTTGAAGAGCTCTGCATGTGGCTGACAGCAGCTTCCTAAGGGCTTGCATTTCAAATGGCAATCTCTCTTGCATTTCAGGGCAATCTCTGCCACACCTTCCTGACATCAACTCATTTCTTGTCTCAGATCTACACCGACTTTGACAGTGAAGCTGCTGCAGAAGCAGCAGTGCCATCCCAAGGAGCCTTTGCTCCCCAGCTGAAGAAGTGGAGCCTGAGCCCTTGGTTCACCTCCCGTGCTGACCCAGCTGCTGCTCAGCAACAGGAGACGGCGGGTGACTCCCTGGAGCAAGAGTACGTCTGGTATCTTTCTTATCTGAGGGACAGTGAGTTGTGTGCACGTGTCAGCACAGCTGTACCAAAGGCTTCTCCTCAGTTTAGTGTCACAGAAGTGCTGGCAGTGCTCCGAGGCAGCAAGAGAGAGCTCTGGGTGTTCCTGCTGCCTCTGAGGGCAGCTTAGACTGGCTGGAGTTTGCCTGGGCTTCCCTTCTCTCTCCTGAAGGCAGAAGCAGGGATTGTTCCTGGATCAGCAGAAGGCTGTGACTGCTTGAGTCCTAGCCACTGGCAGAGGCCCTGCTGAGATCAGTCTCTAGGAGAACACATCAAGCACATTGTGATTCTGCAGCACAACCCAATGAATCTGCTTCTTGCCCTTAATGGCTGCCAGTGCTGTGCTCTCAGATAAGATCTGGTAGGGTTGAGAAGAGAGCCCAGTGGATTCTGTGTCTACCATCACCTGTTGGGACAAAAAGGGCACTGATCTGTGCCTGGGTGTGGCTGATCTCAAAGCCCATCCTGTTGTGTCCTGAATGGGGGCACCAGCTTGTCCGGGGCTCAGGCTCACTCTGGCTTCTTCCCATCAGTGCCTGTCAGTGCTCATGCTTGGGCTTTACCAGCCTTGTCGTGGTCACTGCCCTGCCCCTGAGGGCTGTGAGAATGCAGAGGCTGGAGCCTTCCTTGGCTGGGAGGGTCCCGCTGCTGCCCGGCTGCTGCAGCGCGGAGCTGCCTGAGGCAGCAGCCCCTTCTCTGGGCCGGCTTCTGCCTCGCACGGCCTGGACTCACCAGAGGGTCAGCATCTCCTCTGGGCAGCTCTCTGTGTCACAGGGACGCCTGAGGAGCACTGCTGTCCTCTGTGCCCGTGCCCGCCGTGCCGGGTTGGGAAGATGGGGACGTGTGCAGTGCAGAGAGGGCGAGTGCAATGGGAGCGACTGATCCGCGCTGTCAGGGTGAAGAGAAGCGGCGCGGTTCTTCACGCGGGGCACAGGCAAGGGCGTCTTTGGGCTCAGCCTGCTCATAAAGGGTGAGGGTCCTGATGCTGGAAGCCCCGTGGGGATTGGTTCTAGCATGAGCTGCTCTGGTTTACAAACGCAGAGTCATTCTTCTGGCAAACTGCTGCAAGGTGGAAAAGATGGGAACACTTGGCAATATTCCTCCTGTTCTGAACTTGGCATCTGTTCAGAGGAATTGATTCTACATGTCCAGGTGCATTTAATCTTAGCAAGTAGGAAACCTTTTCTAAATCTCATAGTGTTTATTCCCAAGAAAACAAAGGCACTGTTAGTTCCAGCTCTCCTTAATGTTTCTAGATGACAAACTTACTTGCCTAGGTAGGTATTCTCTTCTGGTCTCAGTCTCCTCTGAATGTATCTCCCTGTGCTTCCCTGTGTGCCTGCTGTCAAGATGTCTCTCACTTCAAAGGATGCTGGAAATCAGTCTCTGTGCCAGCCACTTGTGCTGTGGGCCTGCTGTTCTTTTCTTGCTGTTCCTGTTGTTGTTAGCCAGCTGTCCACCAAGGGAGGCTCAGAGCTCCAGACAGTGGGGCTGCCTTTTGTATCTCCTAGAAGGTGGGATCTCTGCTTTAAAGTGAACATCTTGCATTTTGTTTCCCTCAGGGAGAATGGTGAAGATGGAAAGTCCTATTCTAAAATACATTGAACTGGAAAATATTGGCAGTGGGTGAGTCCAAGCAATGTTAATGGTACAAAACTATGCATCAGGTGTTTTGCTGGTGGAATAGGTATCAAGTGTGAAGTCGGACAAACTGCAAATGTGTTCAGGCACTGGGCTTAGATTGTCAGTGCTGATCAGAATTTCTAGGTGTGCTCAGAAGGCATTGTCAAAGACATCTTCATGCTTCCAGTGTCCGGCAGGCATTTACAGCAGAGATCTCCTGTGTGGGCTGGCTTTCACTGCAAGGTCTAAATGGCTTCTCCTTTCTTTGCTTCTGTTTTGTTTCTAGGAGTTTTGGAGACGTTTATAGAGCACTCGACAGTGCCACAGGAGGAGAGGTAAATGTCAACAGCCCCTGCAGACTCTGCTGCACTCGAGGGCTTTCCCCTCTGGTGTGAGCTGTGGCTGGAGCTTTGGGCAGAGCTGTGCTGAAAAGGCACAAGAAGCACAGACTGGTGCCAGCCCACAAAACACATTTAGGACTTTGTCCTCCTCAGCTGCCGGAAGGAAGGCATGGAGGGCAGCGGTTCCTTTCAGAGAAGGCCGCGCTCGCTCACTCTCCATTGCTAAAACAAAGGTGGTGCCTTCGAGCACCTCCCTGCTCTTTGGGGCTACAGCTTCAGAGTCCTGAATCCTCATTTCTGCCAGCAAATCCATCTGAAAGTTACTGGCAGATCCTTAGCCACCTGCAGTGCTGCACTTGGGAACTGCACATAGGGAGAGATCTGCAAGGCGTCCCTGAAAGCCCTAAGCCCTGCCCATATCACAAGATGTATCCACAGAGTATTAAGACATGGATTACTTCTTCTGAATCCCAAACCAAGCAGCAGAGAGTGTGGTCAGAGGTTTGTGGATGATAACTGAGACACTGCTGTTACCAAGTGGTCAAGGCAAAATGTCAGTGCCCCCACATGTCCTGTAACTGGCTCCCAAAGGAGCAGAGAAATGGGCTGTTGGAATGTCAGTTCCTAATTACTGCAGTGCCTGATCACAAGGCAGTTTGGCACAGCTCAGCTGTGTCATTGCAAAATCACTCGCTCCACGTGCCTTGTGGTCTCATGCCACCAACCTCTCAAATTACTGATTTTCAATGTCATTTTAGGTGGCCATCAAGAAAATACAGCTTCAAGGACTGAGGAAGGAGGAACTAAAAGTCAACAAACTCATGGTCATGAAGGTGAATAGAAATCCCAACCTGGTTAACTGTTTAGACAGGTGAGTTGTGCTTTTGTCCCATGAATGTTTGTTTACATATTGTAAACATGCAAGGTAAAATCCCAATTTGGTCAGTGGCAGAAAATAGAGCTGTAATTATTGGCTAATTATTATTGCTCTTTTCATCTCCAGTGGATGGGAAGAGATTGCATTTTGTCTGCATGAGTCTTTGCTGGCACATGGTATTTGAAAATTGTTCAAAAACCCGGATGATTTGTATCTTACTAAATCAATGATCTCTATATTCACAGCCACCACTTCATTTTAGAGCTTGATTTTTTTCAAGTGTCTTCCTATGTCCAGGTAAACTAGCAAGGATTTCCCTTGGATTGTTGCCACTGGTTTTCATTGCTATGCATGCCAGGAAGGCTAGGTGCTTTTTTCCAGAAACACCATGCATGACAGGTTTTTTACCTGGGCTGTTTCTAAACTGCACATTTTGCTTACTGCCCATCTAAGACATCTCCTTTTTTGCAGCTGTGCCTTTCTCCTTGAGACTGCACAGATGGCAAACAATGCACAGCCAAGAGGGAATGTCTATTCCTTTTTTTTGTCTTTGTCTCAAAGGGACCTGAAAAGAAGAATCAACCCTTCTTTTCCAAACAGCAACCTAGCCATGAACATTCATCTCCATGCCCTTGTTTCCTTCTTTCAGCTACCTTGTGGGTGAGGAACTGTCCCTGGTTATGGAGTACATGGATGGAGACACTCTGAGCAATGTCATCAGCCAGACCTACCTGTCGGAAGATGAGATGGCAGCCATCAGTCGGGAGGTCAGCAATCCCATCTGTGTTTCCAAGGGCTTGGGCAGGATTGTCTGGGAAACGGGGGCTCAGAGCTGGAGTGATTTCCCGTGCCAAGCTTTGTTTCTGTGTTGCTGCTATTCTATGGGCAAGTAAAAGCATCTCAAGTGAAAGGCCTGCCATTGCCCCTTCACTCCCTGTACTCAGTGCCAATACTCTTATCTCCTGCTGTAGTATTCTCACTCTGTCTCTTGTATTTGTATTTGTCTTTTTATTTGCTGTTCTCTACCTTGCCTCTCTAAACATTTGCCTGGAGTCTGTCTTCACTGCATTCCTTGCCAGTAAAAGCAAAGGAGCTGGTGGCAGGATATGAAATGACCAGCAAAGAAAAAAGACTCATTTCTCACAGTCCTCAGCTGAAAAGGATAGAAGTGCAGCCAAAATGCTCTTTGCTTGCGGGAGGTGACTGATGTGATACTTACACGCCTGTGCTGAGGCCAGCAAGAAAATCTTTGTCATGAAGCCTCCCACCCAAACGTGATCCCCTAAACACCAAAGGGAGGGACTTTTCCTTTCAAAACCCCTCCTTTGTCCTCTGCATGGAAAAAGCACGTCCACTGCAGCAGGAGTCGTCCTGGCTGGTTTGCAGGGGACAGCCTACACCAGCAGGTGCTGTTGCTCTTTCAAAAGCTGACGTGCCTTTCCTCAGAAAGGTCCTGCTCTGCAAGTGTTGGAGCAGCAAGCTCTTCCTCTCAGTGGCCATTACTGTTCTGCCATTACTCCCCATTCCCCTGGAGAGGGAATCTTTTAGATTCTTTGCTTCCTTTCTTGTGTGATGAAATCACATCACTCATTTTTGCCCTCCTCTTTCTGTTTTCTCTCTCAGTGCCTGCAAGGACTGGATTTTCTTCATTCAAACCACGTCATCCACCAAGATGTGAAGAGTAGCAACATCCTTCTCAGAACTGATGGTTCTGTCAAGCTGGGTCAGTATATTCTTGGTCAGGTGCAGCGTTCCAGGGATGTGGGTGTGGGGCTGCTTGGAGTGACTGCCAGCTCCCCAAAAATGGTGCTGGTGGCAGTGCAGAGACCCCTGCTGCGAGCTGAGGGCACAGTTGCAACGTGCACAGAGGTAGAAGGAGCCACAAGCAGTCAAGAGTGGCCTTGCTCTGTGTGTGTCCCTTCCAGACAGAGGGAGCTACAATCTAAAGCTTCAGGGGAATGAAGTCCACTGCTGTGAGGAGCGTTAAGAAACCTGGGATTTTTTGGAAGTGGCCAATTCCATACTCCCTTGGCTAAAGCCCCAAGGAAATCGAGCATGGACAGTTCTCCAGGAGATCCAACAGCACATTGTTAGCCTGAGAGTGGGGAATTCTTTTGCTTGGTTTCCTAACTGGAGCTGGCTTTCATGGTTTGTTGTTTTCTCCACAGCTGACTTTGGCCTCTTTGCTCAGCTCAGCCCTGAGCAGGGCAGACGGAGCTCCGTGGCCGGCGCTGCTGGGTGGCTGGCGCCTGAAGTGGTGGCAGGTCAACCATGTGGCCCCAAAGTGGACATATGGTCTTTGGGAATTGTGGGCATCGAAATGGTAGAACGAGAAGTTCCTTCCTGGAATGCAACCCCTGTCTTGGTAAGGTGCAAATACTCACTGATCCCACTGTCTTTCTCACCTGTCCCATGTTGTGTGTGCCATTGGACAAAATCCCATTGCCATCTTCTGGCACCACTTCCACCAAGGTCCCCTTCTAAAAATGCCCCTGCAGCACAGCAGCATCTGCTGTAGCTTTGGTTGTATCAGAAAGGGAAGTGGCAGTTCAGAAACCTAACCAGTTCAGAAACCTGCCATTTTGGCCTCCAGCCATGCCTGACATTTCCCACTTGTTTTTTGAACAATGTTGGAACTCTGTTTCTGAGGGACAAGAATTTTTCAGTGGACAGGGTAGACATGTGATAAATATCCTGAGAAATAGAGGTTAGACCTTCCCAGTTTTAATTTCATAGAAAACATAGGAAAAAAGGAAAAAGAAAACTTAACAAAAAAGGAAAAGAGAAAAAAACCCACTACCAAAGCAATGCCCAAGCAGTTCTGCTTGCTTTTTCATTTTTTAAACACAGCTCTTCTCTTCCATTCTGTAGCATCTTTTCCAAATCCTGTGGTCGTTGAAACTTTCAGGCTTTCAAGTCATCTGTACATTGTTCAGTCATGTGTGTGGGTGGCCTGGATAAGTGTAGGATGTGTTTTTCTCCAACTGCAGTTAGAATTTTTTTTTTTTTTTTTTTAATGGCGGACAAGACAGTGACCCTGCACTAAGCTGTGGTACGGAACTGTGCCGAGGAGCTGTGTCGCCGAGCCGGGCCTTGTAGCTGGGCCGCGGAGTACTGCCGCAGAGCTGTGCCGCGGAGCCGGGCCTCGGAGCTGGGCCGCGGAGTCGTGCTGCGGAGCTGAGCCGCGGAACGGGCCTCGGAGCTGGGCCGCGGAGTCGTGCTGCGGAGCTGAGCCGCGGAACTGGGCCTCGGAGCTGGGCCGCGGAGTCGTGCTGCGGAGCTGAGCCGCGGAACTGGGCCTCGGAGCTGGGCCGCGGAGTTGTGCTGCG
Source organism: Melospiza melodia melodia (assembly GCF_035770615.1). NCBI lineage: Eukaryota > Metazoa > Chordata > Aves > Passeriformes > Passerellidae > Melospiza > Melospiza melodia. The sequence goes on from NC_086200.1 coordinate 23,258,432, forward strand.
GAGCTGTGCCGCGGAGCTGGGCCGCGGAGCCAGGCCTCGGAGCTGGGCCGCAGAGCTGTGCCGTGGGGGTGTGCCGTGGAGTTGTGCTGCGGAGGGAGCTTCGGAGCTGTACCGCGGAGTTGTGTCGTGGAGCTGTTCTGTGGAGCTGTGCTTTGCTCCGTTTCCCTGCATTCTGCATCCCTCGAAGCTGCTACTACCTTAGCAGCTCTGTGGTGCCTACTTACTGCTGGAGAATTCCTGGAACTCTGAAACCCTGGATTTTTAGATCCTTAATTTCCAAATCTCTGTATTTTTAAACCCCTAGACTCCTGTAACCTCGGATTTTAGAATCCTTGGATTCCTAAACTCTCGGATTCCTGAATTCCCGGATTGCTGAACCTCCGGATTTTGAATCCCCTACTGTCTGGTTGTTTCTGGGGTGTTTGTTAACAATGGTTTCTACAAGATCAAAAGCTGTGGCTGGTATAAGTGATCAAGTTGGGCCCTCCAAAAAGGATGTGAGTGTACAGACCCACCCCTGCCCAGAATGTTTGAGTTTATTGGTGGCATCAGGGAGTGCTGTGGAGGAGAACTGTTTACACTGCGAACAAGTGAACGACCTCCTTTTAATGGTGGCTGAGCTTAGGGAGGAAGTAGAAAGATTAAGGAGTATTAGGGAAAGTGAAAGGGAAATAGATTGGTGGAGTTCAGCCCTATCATCTTTAAGGGAGGTTACTAATCAAGAGACTGAGGATTTATATGCCTCCCACTCTCAGACGCTAGAAGGGCATTTGGTGGATGAAGAGGAATGGGAATGGGTCCCTGTGAGGGGTGGTAAAAATGGAAAAATCTGCCCCCCTCCATCATCCAGCCAAGTACCACTACAGAACAGGTATGAGTTATTGGATCCAGAGATACAACTAGATGGTTTAGGAGAGAATTGTCTGCCTAGTGAACCTCCTAATTATGTTTCACCTGCAACACGAGTTATTACCTCTAGTACCAAGAAGAAAAGAAGGGTAATCGTCATAGGTGATTCCCTCCTGAAAGGAACTGAAGGCCCTATATGTCGACCAGACCCATCCCACAGGGAAGTTTGTTGCCTCCCTGGGGCCCGGGTACAAAATATTACTGAGAGACTTCCTGGACTGATTCAGCCCTCTGATTATTATCCACTGCTGATAGTTCAGGCTGGCAGTGATGAGATCGAGAAGAGGAGCATTAAGGAAATCAGGAAGGACTTCAGGGTACTGGGTCAGATAATTGACAAGGCAGGAGCACAGGTAGTGATGTGCTCAGTCCCTTTGGTGGTGGAGGATAATGATGAAAGAAATAGAAAAATTCGTATCATTAACAAGTGGCTTAAGGGTTGGTGTCATCGACATAATTTTGGATTTTATGACCATGGCGAAACTTTTACAGCATCTTCTTTGCTGGAATCAGATGGGGTACACCTCTCCATTAAGGGCAAAAGAATTTTAGCTCATGAACTGGCAGACCTCATTGAGCGAGCTTTAAACTGCTTTAAACTAAGCTTGAAGGGGGAAAGGGAACCAGCTGAGCTAACTGGAAATAGGCCCAAGAATTGCAAGTGTAAGATAGGGGTGAACTCAGTTGCCCAGATGAGGTGCATGTATACCAATGCACGCAGTTTGGGCAATAAACAAGAAGAGCTGGAGGCCATGGTACAACTGCAAAGCTATGATGTAGTTGCCATCACGGAAACGTGGTGGGATGACTCATATAACTGGAGTACTACATTGGCTGGATACAGACTCTTCAGGAGAGATAGAAAAGGAAGAAGAGGAGGTGGCGTAGCTCTTTATGTTAAGCAAACCTTCAATGCCATTGAAATTGAAACAAAGGAAGAAGGTGTTGAAGGTTTATGGATAAGAATCAAGGGGAAGGCCAACAACGCCGACATCATATTGGGAGTCTGTTATCGTCGACCCGATCAAGAAGAAGAAGTAGACGATTTATTCTATAAGCAGTTGTGCAATGTTTCAAGATCATCAACCCTTGTTCTTGTTGGTGATTTTAATCTACCAGATATCTGCTGGGAACTTAATGCAGCAGTAAAGGGGCAATCCAGAAAATTCTTAGAATCTATGGAGGATAACTTTTTGTTACAGCTGGTAGATGAACCCACCAGGGAAGGGACTACATTAGATCTGTTATTTACAAATAGGGATGGGCTGGTGGGGGATGTGATGGTTGGAGGTCGTTTGGGGCAGGGTGACCATGATATAATAGAGTTTTCAATACTTGGCGATATTAGGAAGAGCACCAGTAAAACTCGTACACTGGACTTCCGGAGGGCGGACTTTGGCCTGTTTAAGAGATTAATTCAGAGCGTCCCTTGGGAAGCCACCCTTAAAAATAAAGGAGTTCAGGAAGGGTGGGCTTACTTCAAGGCAGAGATCTTGAGGGTGCAGGAACAAACCATTCCTGTATCCCGAAAGATCAGTCAACGGGGCAAACGTCCAGCCTGGCTGGGAAAGGAGAGCTTGGAGGAACTTAGGAATAAAAAGAGGACGTATCAGAGTTGGAAAAAGGGTCAGGTCTCCAAGGAAGTATTCAAGAGGGCTGCTAGAGTATGCAGGAAAAAAATTAGGGAGGCCAAAGCTCAGTTTGAACTCAGGATAGCGACTGCTGTTAAGGATAATAAAAAATGTTTTTATAAATATATTAATAGTAGGAAGAAAGGTAGGACCAGCCTTTGTTCTTTACTGGACAAAGGTGGGAAGTTAGTATTTGCAGACGAGGAGAAGGTAGAAGTGTTTAATGCCTATTTTGCCTCGGTTTTTAATGGGAAGATGACTTGCCCTCAAGACTCCCGTCTGTCTAGGCTGGTTGATGGTTTTAGGGAAAAGAATGGTCCCCACATTATCCAAGAGGAGGCTGTTATAGAACTATTGAAATGCTTGGACATTCATAAATCTATGGGACCAGACGGGATCCACCCCAGGGTAATGAGAGAGCTGGCAAATGAGATTGCAAAGCCACTCTCTATCATTTACCAACAGTCATGGATTACTGGTGAGGTTCCGGATGACTGGAAGCTGGCCAATGTGATACCCATTCACAAAAAGGGTGCAAAGGAAGATCCTGGCAATTATAGACCAGTCAGCCTGACCTCTATACCTGGCAAAATAATGGAACAGTTTATATTACGTGTCATCATGTAAAATTTGCAGGATGGCCAGGGTATCAGACCCACCCAGCACGGATTTAGGAGGGGTAGATCACGTCTGACTAACCTGATCACCTTTTATGACCAGGTAACCCGGATAGTGGACGCAGGGAAGGCTGTAGATGTTGTTTTTCTGGATTTCAGCAAGGCCTTCGACACTGTTTCCCATAGCGTACTCCTAGACAAACTCGCAGGCCGTGGTCTGGACAGGAATACCCTTTGCTGGGTTCAGAACTGGCTGGATGGCCGGGCCCAGAGAGTGGTGGTGAATGGTGTCACATCCAGCTGGCGACCAGTCACCAGTGGTGTCCCTCAGGAGTCTGTGCTGGGGCCAGTTCTGTTCAATATTTTTATTGACGATATGGATGAGGGTTTAGAGTCTTTTATTAGTTAATTTGCAGATGACACTAAATTGGGAACGTGTGTAGATCTGCTAGAGGGACGTAGGGCTCTGCAGAGAGATTTGGAACGGTTGGATGGATAGGCAGAATCAAATGGGATGAACTTCAATAAGTCCAAGTGCCGAGTACTGCACTTCGGCCGCAATAACACCCTGCATCGATGTAAGCTGGGGACGGTGTGTCTGGACAGTGCTCAGGTGGAAAGGGACCTGGGGGTGCTGGTTGACAGTTGATTGAATATGAGCCAGCAGTGTGCCCAGGTGGCCAAGAGGGCCAATGGCATCCTGGCCAGTATCAGGAATGGTGTGGCCAGCAGGAGCAGGGAGGTCATTCTTCCCCTGTACTCGGCACTGGTGAGGCCTCACCTGGAGTATTGCATCCAGTTCTGGGCCCCTGACTTTAGGAGGGACGTTGAGTTGCTTGAGCGTGTCCAGAGGAGAGCAACGAGGCTGGTGAGGGGCTTGGAGCACAAGCCATATGAAGAATGACTGAGGGAGCTGGGGTTGTTTAGCCTGGAGAAAAGGAGACTAAGGGGTGACCTTATCACTCTCTACAACTTCCTGAAGGGTGGCTGTGGTGAGCTGGGGGTCGGTCTCTTTCTCCGGGCGACAACAGAGAGAACAAGAGGACACAGTCTCAAGATGCAAGTTAGAATTAAGAAGGAAGTATTTTACAGAAAGAGTGGTCAGATACTGCAATCATCTAGCCAGTGAGGTGGTGGAGTCATCATCCCTCGAAGAGTTCAAAAAAAGACTGGATGTGGCACTTGCTGCCATGATCTAGTTGAATTGTTAGAACATGGGTTGGACTTGATGATCTTACAGGTCTCTTCCAGCCTTGAATTTCTGTGATTCTGTGATTCTGTGATCACTGGGTGGCTATGTAACATCATAGGATGGGCTGTGACATCACATAGTGACTTTCTGACACCACAGAGTCTTCTGTGAAATCACAGTGCAGGTGCATGACATTCCAGGGTGACATCCCAGAGCTGGCTCTGTGATATCACAAGGGTGCTGCGTGATGTCCCAGAGTGGGCAGTGACATCACAGATGACTGTGTGACATTGCAAAAGGGCTGTGTGGCATCATAGCGGGCTGTGGAATCACAGATGGCTGTGTGAGGTCCCTGGGGAGGTCACTCTGCCCCGACCCCCCTCACAGCTCCCCCCAGAGCAGTCCAGCCCTGCTCGTGCACAGCAGGGTCCCCTGTCCCCCCGGGTCCCCCCGCCCCCAGCCCTGCAGCCTCCCCCAGAGGATGTTCCACGAGATCGACCCCAGAGCCTGACACAGGGACGGAGGGCCGGGGCCCTGGGGGTGGCACAGGGGGACAGGGACCCCCCGGCAGCGTCCATGTGTCCCCCAGGGCCAGAGCCTGGGCCAGGGCTCCTTCACCCTGTTACGAACGAGGCCTTGAGAGTGCTGAAAAAATCCCCAGCAAGGGAGCAGCAAAAACCAGATTTAATATTAAGGGACAGCAGCACAAAGTTCCTTGGCAAGAGTCACTCTGCTCCTGACTGGGCACTTCAGGCACACCAATGAAACAAAGTAACAGCAAAACCAAGCAAAATCCAGTCAATCAAACCAGAAATCAGGCAAGAACTCTTCCTGGGTATGTGTGAGACACAAGGACAGTGAGGGCAAAGATAAAAGGAATATGGGCCAAAAGCTTAACAGAGCTCAAACTTAACAGGACTTTACTTATACCTTAACTTTAACTGGTACCTTCAACTCCCCAATTTAGCAAAAGAACAGCACTTAGCACTATTTAATCTAACTTAAAACCTATGAGTTAGAAATTTAACAGAGGAATTACACTTAACAATCCTTAACTTAGCTAATAAATTAAATGTAACAACTTAGAAAAAGAGCAACTCTTAGCAGCATTTAACTTTGTTTAGACCTCATGACTTATACTTACTTACTGATATCTGGATATCTGACTCACTGAGGTATCCAAGGCACTCCAACCCCTTAGAGAGCAGCACTTCTGCCACGTTTCCCCAGCACAGGCACTCCTGTGTGCACGCAGACACAAAGAGTCAGTGCAAGGCACCTGGGAACAGTTCCCCTGAGGGCAGGAAATGCTCCCTGTGGATGCTTCGGCATCTCCCCAGCAGGTGAAGGGTTGACCCTGGAGGAGGGGGAGCGGATCGGCCCAGGCTCCATCATTGTTTGGGATCCCCGAGTGCAGCAAACGGGAGAGTTCCCGGCTGGGAGAGGCCCCACTCAGAGGGAGTCGCAGGCCCAGGAGAGCTCCAAGGGCTCCTTTTGGAGCACTGTGTGCAGGGCCCCAAGAGAGGGGCTGCAGTCCCAGCAATGGTTCATCCTGGCCGCACTTGGCATCAACAGCTTTCTTTGGCAGTGTGAGAACAGGGATGTTGTGTTACTGAGATAACAAAAACAGTTCCCAGGGCTGCTGCTCCAGAAAGCAGGAGCTGGTTGCGCAGCAGCAGTGCCTGGAGCAGACAGTGTTTGTGATGAGCTGCGGAGGGGTTGAGCCCAGGGGCTGTTGGCCAAGGCCGAGCCCCAAGGAGCATTTCTCAGCTGGCAGGGCGGCCTGAGAAGGGGAGGGGGGAATGCAGCAGCACAGGGCCCATGGAACCAAGGGACCATTGTGACACTGTGGGGCCCTGTGAGACCAAGGGACCATTGTGACTCCGTGGGACCTCATGGAATCATGGAGAGCACTGCGACATTGCTGGGCCTCATGGAACCAAAGGGACAGTACTGACACTGTGTGGCTCCATGGAATGTAGGGGTCATTGTGACACTGAGAGGCCCCATCAAACCAAGGGGCCATTGTGACACTGCAAGACCCCATGGAGCCAACAGTCCGTTGTGACATTGCAAGACCTCATAGAACCTAATGGAGAGACCATTTGGCTGCACTGCAGAGCCTCATGGAACCAAGGTCCATTTTGACACTGAGGGAATCCATAGAATCATTGGGACACTGTGAGGCCCTATGGAATAAGGAAAGCATTGTGACACTCTGAAGCCTCATGGAACCAGTGAGACCATTGTGACCCTGGGGATCCTCACAGAACCAAGAAGACCATTGTGATACTGTGGGGCCTTGTGAAACCAAGAGGCCTTTGTGACACTTCAGGGCTGCATGGAACCAAAGGTCCAGGGTGATATTGCAAGGCCTTATGACATCAGTGGTCCATTGTGACACTGGGCAACCAAAGGAGACCATTGTGACACTGCAGGCTGCATAGAACCGAGGGGCCATGGTGACATTGTGGAACTCCATTGAACCAAGGGTTCATTGTGACACTGCAGGCTTCAGAGAACCAAAGCTCCAGGGTAACACACAGTGGCTTCCTGTTATCAATTGTCCATTGTGACACTGTGCAGCCAAAGGGAGACCATTGTGACACCACAAACCCCCAGGATCCAAAGGTCAATTGTACATTGCAGGCTGCTTGGTACAGAGGAATCGTGTGTCATTGTAGGGCCTGGGGAACTGTCGGGTTCATTAGCTTAGCAGAGTGACCCCGAGAAAAGTTTGAAAGTCTCTTTTCCCAGCCCGGTGCTTGAAGAAGGAGTCAGGGCTCTTAATTTCTCGGTCTCAGGGTTGTTTATTTTATCTTATCTATTAAAAATTTTCTAGTGCCCTGCTGAGGTCAGCTCACAAAGACAGTCCAAAGCATTCTGCCTGCCCACAGGGCGGTGTTATGTTTTTATACAAAAACTATGTATACAATGTTCACAATTACTTTCCAAAACCTATCACCTATGTTAGACATTGAGCTTCTACTCTAAACCAATCTGTAAGTGCCAACACCACAGCAGAAGATGGAGGCCAAGAAGAAGGAGAAAGGCTGGACACACTTAGTTCCCTCCATCTTGCCCCCATACCAAAAACGCAAAAATCTACTTTTCCACCCTGTGAAAACTTCACTAATATTCTATTTAAACTGTTGTGGCTTGCTGATCTTCATACAAGGTTGGTAATTTGCTCCATGGTCATAATCAAAACCACAGGGGCATTTTGGGCTCTGTGCCAGGGTCTCTGAGACCCCTGACAGGGGTCTTGGCTGCTCAGGACAGCCAGAGGGATGTCCTGGGTCCTGACAGGGAACCACAGAGACCATTGTGACACTGCAGGGACTCATGGAATCATTGGGACCATTGTGACACTGTGGGGCCTTATGGAACCAAGGCGCCATTGTGACACTATGGAGCACCATAAAGCCAAGGGAACACAGAACAGGTCAGGCTGGTTTTGCCTCCCATGGACTGCCTGACTGGTCCAACTGATCTTGGCATGTGGAAGGTTGCTTCTCATCTGCTGCTGAAATACTGGGGCTCTGTGCTTTCCTTCTGATGGAAAAGAACTGTCCTTCTTCTCCAGGCACCCATGGCCTGAATTGAGATTTCACCTCCAAACTTCCTTTTATCCAGGGATTGTTCCCTGGAATATTGCCAGGATAAGTTTTTCTGGCAGTGGTTTTGCAAGGGTCACCTCTCATCTTTCCCCAAAACACTGGGGAAGGCTCCGTGTTTTCCTTTCCACGGGAAAGAATTGTGCTGCATCTCCGGGTTTCCATGGGTGAGATTGGTGCTTCACCTCCACAACTCCCTAGATCCAAAGACTGCTTCCCAACAAAATCTGCCATTCCTGACAAGTCTGGCTGGCCTTGGCCTAGTGAGCCTTTCAGCTGCTTTCCAAAAACTGGGTCTCTGTGCTTTCCTACCTATGGAACTGTCCTTCTCAGCCAGGTGCCCATGGCCAGAACTGGGGTTCCACTTCCAACATTGCCTGTTGTGAAAGACTGGAGGAGATTGTTGGATACAAACTTTTCATGTGTGAGGGAAGGAAGAGGCAGGTCCAGACCCTGCCCTGGAGCCCCAATCCCCCCAGAGCCTCTATCCCAGCCCAGCAGTGGCTGCCAGTCCCTGGCACAGCACAGGCAATGCTCCACAGCCACCTCTGCAGCCCCAGCCCAGCTCCTGAGGGATCAAATGAGCCCAAGGCCCACCTGGGGGAAGGGCCCAGGAAGATCAAGGGGTATTTGAGGCTCACCACAAGGCAAGCACACATCTTGACCCTGCCTCCTCTTGGAATTTCCATCTGAACACTGCTGGAATCCAGGAGTTGGTAGCTCTGTGTGTGCTTCTCTGTATCTTTTTTGTCTTTCTCTCTTTCCATGTCTTCATATGTTTCTTTGCTTCTGCAGATATTGAATAACATTAAATTGAACAGGCTTAGAGTTTGTGAAGTCAAATGGGCCAAGTCAAGGCTTTGAGATGTGTTTTTTGTTGATTGAATGTCTGTTGTAGTTTGACATGAGAAGAATTTTAAAAAGTAATACAAAAATTTTGTGTAACTGACAATCTGTTAAACCACAAAGACACTGAACACGCCTCTGTTAAACACAAATGTTAAAGATTAAATAAACCAGGAACCTCCTCTTTCTTTTCCAGTCAACAAAGAAGCAGCGGGCCCTGGCCCCAGCCCCCATCTCATCCAAACCAAACCAAACCCAAACAAACCAAACCAAACCAAACCAAACCAAACCAAACCAAACCAAACCAAACCAAACCAAACCAAACCAAACCAAACCAAACCAAACCAAACCAAACCAAACCAAACCAAACCAAACCAAATGAAGCAACCCTGCCATGGTCTGAGCCCCTTCCCCCCTCCCCAGACCGCCCCCCTCCATTGGCCCCATTCTAACCAAACCAAACCCCAACAACTCCCAAACAGGAAAACAAAAGAGGCTACAAAACCCCAACCAGAACAAAGTTGGCCACAGCAATTAAAATCTTACCATCAAGTCCCCTCCCCCAAGACAATTAAAACTAAAAACTCCTGCAACCTATGACCCATGCAAAATAACCCTACAACTAATATTAAACACAATAAAAAGCCCCAAAGCAGTCATAAAAGCAATCCTAATAAAACTCAACCACAACTTCCCTCCACAAGTTATCAGCGGGTCAGGTGTAAATCCTTTCAATACTTCAACCCTCCCTCAACTAAAATAAAAAAATTAAAAAAACCAACCAAAAAAAAACCCCATAAAAACATAAAAGTCAGTAAAAAGTTAAATCCCTCCCCCAAAAAAGAAGAAAAAATACCTTTATCTTAAAACTAAAATCTTCTTATTAACTATAAAGAAAAAACTCTTTTTCTTAATAACACATAAAACTATAAAAAATTCAAATTATTCAAAATATTTCAAATTAATCAAAGAAAAACCTGCATGTTAAATAAATAAATGTTAAAATAACTGTAATTTTACAAAAAGTTTAAACAGGGGGAAAAAAAGGTAATCCAGTATCCCCAAGAGAAGATCTCCATTGTCAGAGATAAAAATAATTTAAAAATAAAAAATAAAAAAATTACCTTTAAACAACTCATCTTTAAAACAATACCCCTAATTTGAGATGACCCATCAACAAGCTGTAAAAAAGCTTGTAGCAATAAAAACAACATCACAATAACAAAGATCCCGAGACAACTGTTATCCATGACAAAACTAAGAACAAAAAACAACCTATTTTTTCCTCTTGTAAAAAAATCTCCTTAACCTTATAAGAAAAACTTCTCCCCACAGTAAACTAAAAAAGTTGATTCTAGAAATAGTGAACTGACTAGAAATTTCTAGTTTACTTTCTTTACATTTTCAGTAAAATGAAAAAGATGTAAAGAAACAAAAATTATTCTAAAAAATTTATTTTAATTCTTACTACCTTTTATTTAATTTTACTTTTAATAAATTTTTTTTCATACCCTTTTAAAATTTTAAGCCCACTATACCTTTCTTGTAATCCTATCTCAAAATAAGATAAATACATAAATAATTACCCAGCACTAAAACCCAACATATTCATCAGTACATTAATTAGGAAATCTCAAGATTAGAAAGATCTATAATTAACATACAAAAAGCACTACAGTGCCATAAAAAACATTTTGTCAAAGCTTCTCTGATTTTCCAAAATTGCCAGTAAAGCCTGTTTTGTTGTTTTGAGTTCCTGAGAATCCCCAGTTCGTATATCTCTAGGGAGTCCAGCTCACAGTACCCAAGCAATTGTAATTCTTTTCAAATGTCTCCTTGAGAGAATTGTTTGGTGTCGACGGAAGGGAACCAGGACATCATTTTGATCATCACAGGCTCAATTTTATTGATCAGTACGGCGGGTTAAATACAGTTAATAATGAGCTTCATACATATTGCAAAAGTTGAGCTCAGGATTGGTCAGCTTGCATATCAGCACCTACGCCTACTTCTGCATTCCTATGGTTCTACTTTTGATACTTTCTACATATTCTTAGGATATATTCAGGACTAATCTCTACTCCCTATCCTCATGTTGCAGCAAGGTCGCTGCTGACTCTTCCTTTCAGCTTGCTGACTGCTGACTTTTCTCCTTCAGTTTAACCAGTGGCATTATATCAGTGTGGCCTTTCTCAGCTAACCAATTATTGATAATGCTCTCCACATTTCCCCCGTTTTCTTCTTGTGCAAGGAGATTAGTTTGCCATGTTTTTGCTATTGTACGGCGGACCATGTTTTGGATACAGTTAAAGATACAAGGCAAAATAAGCAAAAACAGTAAAATTACACCCAGCAATCCTATAGCAGAGATCACAAGGTTCCTCAGCCACGGTCCGAGTCCCAGGCCTTTAAGCCATTCGTCAATTCCTAAACCGTCTTCTTCCTTAAGTTTGTGAAGTCCCTGTTGTAACTCTTTTATCTTAGTGTGAATGGACACTGAATGATCAGACAGATTCATGCAACACATTCCCTCGAACTCTTCACATCCATGCCCTTGTGCTAAGAGCAAAAAATCTACAGCAGCTCTATTTTGCAAAACAGCATGGTTAACACTTTGCACATCTGCAGTTAACATGTCTAGAATTTGTGATGTCTTGTTCAGCTCATCCCTTGCCCAGCATCCTAATTGTTTTGCTAAATTCATGGCTTTATTGGCAGATCCTCCTGGTAAGATAGTTGAAACCACCACCTGTTTGAATGTGCCCCAAAACCATGGATCTCCTATCTTGCTGCAGTCTAAGTCATGTATGCTACGTTTTCTCCTGTTTGAATTTTGACTCAGCTGCATTAGCAAGGACACATTAGGATGAAACAGTGACAATTTTCCCAAAAAACAGGGTCCACCCTGTGGTTTAGCTGGTATACCATTCCACGCCCTGTCTCCACAAATCAAAAATATTCCTGTGGGTAATTTCATTGGTGCTGTGATATTTGTGCCGTTACATTGACTGTAATGCTGTGGAGAGAATTCACTCACATTCAGGGATGAATCTAGGGTGGCCCATGTTTCTTTAGGTTGGTTTAAATTCTGAGCACCCGAAAGTTTGAAGCTAAACCATCCACCAGCTGTAGTGTTAGATATGCTGGCATTTGTACTTCCAAAAAGATCCAATTCCTCAGGAGGAGAATGCAAAGAGGTGTTAAGTGATTGGATTAGTAAGCATTGACGATAGCCATCACTCTGACCTGCAGTATACCCCTGTTGCACCGGCAATGTGATGTTTGACATGTTAGACATACATAAGGTTTGATTGTTTATCAAACTACAAAATTCTCCAGGAGACCACACCGGAAGTCCCACCAGGCATGTTCGAAATGGGTTAGTGACTCCTCCAAGACTAAGACAAAGTGATGATTGGTTAGTTTGATTAGCAAGTGTTACCCATAAATTTTCCCTTGGTTGACTAAAGTGTGTTACTCCTACTGCTTCACTTGCTACAGCATTGAGCAGTATAACAAAAACAAACCTCATTTTTCTTTCTGCTTACTTTGTTTTTTCTTTCTTCGCTGTCTTTTCCCTGGTTTGCTAGATTGTCTATTGTAAGGCTGAGTCAATTCTTGAATATACTGATCTAATTCTAAATCAGCATCCTTGCTCACAGGTATAGCACGAGGTAAGTTTGAAGGCAAATCAGCTTTGCAGCGAGCTGCTATGATGCGTGAGGCTTTAGTAATTTCAAATATTCTAAGGCTTTCCTGTAACTTCCACCTAAGATATGCTATAACCACTTGTTCTGCACTCTCAAAGAGCTGTAATCCTGTCCGTCCTGGCAGGCCAGTACTTTGTTCAAGAGCTCTAACCCAGATATGATTTCGAATCCACTTTCCAAAACAAGATGTACACCATAAATATCCCAATGACTTCTGTGAATACCAATAAATCTGATTACAATCTGCACAATGCAAAGCTACCCATGCATTGCATTTATCTTTATCCTTTTTGCAAACATAACAAGGAAGCGAATGTAAGTAAGGACCAGTATAAAATTCTGGTTCTTCAACCCAAAGCAACCAATTCAATGGTGGTGATCGCAAAGCCTCTTCAGCCTTTTTACTATATGAGGCTAACAGCTCAAGGTCTTTCTTTAACACAAGGTGTATCTTATTTCATAATCGTAGTTCTTGTTCGTTATCCTCCTCAACAACTATATCCTCCCGAGGGTCCCACAACAGCAAAATTGTTCTAATCATAGAAAATTAATTAGCAATCACTGATACCCCTATTCAAATGAGACCGTTCCCCTTTTTGCCTTCTTCTTCTTATCTGTCTTCAATCTTGCTGCTCCTAATTTCACTGGTCCTGCCACTTTCAAACTTAATTTTTGCAACTTATCAACGCAGCAATCTAATGCTCTATCAGGATCCCCTTGGAAGGGTCCTACAACTGAATGCTGTGTTAAAGGCACTAATTTCCTACACCTTATAGAAACTATACGTGATTTACTTTGAACCTTAATTCTATTTACAATACATTGTATTTCCCATCGATAATAAGCAAGAACCTTCTGTTCAGGAGACTCATAAAGATTTAAAGCTATATATGCGTTTTGCCCCGTTTGTCTCCTTAATTCATCTTGCCAGCTTTTACCCCACATGTGCTCGTGTTTACAGGTATGACACCACAAATCCCGTAATAATGATTGTTCTATCCAAAAAGTTCTTTTACAACCCCCACAACGTAGAGCTATCCAGGCAGCACAATGTGAATTGTGACAGTCAAGGCAATGTAGTTTCGCTGGATCTGTTAAATGAAAAGTTGATAATGAGTCAATGAAACCAATCAACTCTTGGGCTGTCCGATAGTGACGTGTCAGTGCTCTGTCCACCGCTTCCGAGTACTCCTTCAACTGAAACAGTAGTGGCTGTAGGACTAGAAGCAGTTTCTTCCCCAGTCGCTCCTTGTCCTCCTCCGTAAGGTGATCCACCAGAGGCTGCATCAAAAACAGGTTTAGTCCACTTAGCAGGCACCCACAAAGGCCCTGTAGGTGAGGAAACACAAAGATACCCCCGACCCCAATATAATACCTTGCAGGTTTTTCCCATAATCCTGTACTTGGGTTCTTATACTTAACCCAAACCTCTGCTTCCTTAGTATTTTCCTGACCTGACCTCGGATGATGTTTCATTGCAGGGGGGGTATCATCTTCCCCAAAAATGCATAAATGATTAATCACATACAAAACCTTAGCCAAACATGCTTGTGGATCTGTCAAATCTTGATGTTTTTCAATATACTGCTTAAGGGTACCGTTTGCTCTTTCCACTATTGCCTGTCTGGTAGAAGAGTGTGGAATACCTGTCACGTGCTTAACAGACCACTGATTCAAAAATTTCCGGACCCTAGCACTTACATAACCTCGACCATTATCTGTTTTGATACTCTTTGGAACTCCCATAACAGCGAAACAACTTAACAGATGTCTGATAACCTGTATAGCTTTCTGTCCTGCCTGAGCCGTAGCCCATATGCAATGACTATATGTGTCTATGGTGACGTGCACATGCTTGACTTTACCGAATCTAGCTACGTGTGTAACATCCATTTGCCATATCTCATTTATTTTTAAACCTCGAGGATTAACCCCGATGCCTAGACCTATCCCACCATTATGATAACTACATGTTGGACATGCTCTGACAATGGCCTTGACTTCTGACAAACTCAGCTCAAAGTGTTTTGCCAAACCTCTTGCATTTTGATGATATCTACTATGTGCTTCTCTGGCCAATGTGTGCTTGTCAATAGGACAAGAATTATCAATGGGTAGGGTAACCAATTTATCTGCACGTTCATTCCCTTCTCCTAAACCTTCAGACCACTTATGGCTCCTGATATGAATCACAGAATATGCTGCATTTCTTTCTCGTAAAGCCTTCCTTAACTGTATCAGTAACTCATACAATCGTTTATTGTTCACTTCCTTAATTGCTGCTTCCTCTATTCGTTTGACTACTCCTGCAACATACATAGAGTCTGTGACCACATTTAAAGGCTCCTGTAAGTTGGACACCGCCCATACTACTGCTAACAATTCCAAAGTTTGTAAGCTATCTGCAGGGTCTGCTGTGAGGAGTTGATGCTTCCATTGTCCTTTTTCTTGCCAGGTGACAGCAGCACGCCTTGATTTCTTTCCTGCATCTGTAAAAACTGTAATAGCTCCTTCTATGGGGTTTTCTTCTCTCAAAGGTCAAGTAATCCAGTTCCATTCTGTCATCCATTGCAAAACTCTAGGCACTAATTTACTAGTCTCTACTTTAGCAGGTGACATCAATAATGCTTCTTGTAAATTCTTTGAATTTATCAAGTACCAGTCCAAGGTTTCTTTTTCCATGGGTAATCTAATAGTAGCAGGTTCTCTACCATCCACTTCAAGAATTCTGAGACGCCCCTTTTTGATTAATGCAGCCAATTGTTCAATTTTTGAAGATATTGTTTTCTTATGCTGTAGTGGTGGTGATAACCATTCCAACACCCGTATCTCCCCCGTTTTCTTTTGCAACTGAGAGAGAGCACCAAGCAAGTGGCAAGGGCTATTCCAAATAGTAAGGTCAATGGGGTGGTCGAGTTGTCGACGAGACACATACCCTTGCTGTACACAGTTACTAATTTGCTGCAAAGCAAGATGATGCTCCTTTGTCAGGTGTACAGGAGTAGTAGGGTCCACACCTTTTAACAAAGGTCGTAGGGCTTCTAATAAGTGATTTGGTACTCCCACAATAGGCTTCAGCCACTGTAAGTCTCCCAGCAACTTCTGTGCATCATGTAGAGTTTTAATGTCCAATTGTAATTCCAATTTTTGTGGTATCACTATTTGATCCATCAAAGTCCATCCCAAATATTTCCAGCGCTTTGTAGTCTGAATTTTCTCTGCAGCAATAACAAGTGAATATGCAGCAAGAGTATTTTTAATGGTGTTAATCTGTAAAGAGGAGAATGGCTGTTGCTGTGCAAACAAAATATCGTCCATGTAATGATATATTATAGTTGCTGGCCACTTACGACGTAGTGGCTGTAATGCTGCATCAACATAAAGCTGACATAAAGTGGGAGAGTTGCGCATGCCCTGCGGAAGAGATGTCCATTCAAATCTTTTATCTGGTTCCCCACGATTTATTGCTGGTAAAGTAAAAGCAAATCTCTTCATGTCATCAGGATGCAGGCCAATAGTGAAAAAACAATCCTTTAGGTCAATAATTAAAAGTGGCCAGTGTTCTGGAATCATAGCTGGATTTGGAAGACCAGGCTGTAAGGCCCCCATTGGTTCCATTTGGTCATTTACAGCCCTCAAATCATGTATCAAACGATATTTCCCTGATTTCTTTTTGATTACAAAAATAGGTGTATTCCAAGGGCTTATGGACAGTCGCAGGTGTCCCTTTGTATATTGTTCCTGTACCAATTCATGGGCATGCATAAGACTCTCCCCTTTTAATGGCCATTGCTTAACCATCACCGGTGTATCCGTTTTCCAGGTGAGTGGAATGGGGAAAGTCCAAGCAATGGCAATTACCCCAAAGGGTGCTGATTAGTTAACACCACTCCCAATTGTGTTAAAATGTCCCTTCCAATTAAACAGGAAACTGTAGGAGGCAGTTGAACAATTGAAAACACAGCAGATATTTGTTGATTCTCAATGCACACAGACAAAGACGGCGACCTGCTTGCCAATGTAAATCCTCCTACTCCTGTGAGCATGTTTGATGAAGGAAATAGAGGCCAATGTTGTGGCCAGGCTTCTGGAGAAATGATGCTAGTATCTGCTCCTGTATCCAATAATCCATAAAGGGTTATGCTTTGATGCCCATAGGTAATTTCAACCTTTTGTTTTGGTCTATTTTGTAAATCCACAGTTAAAAGTGTAACACCGGTAGAGCCAAAACCTTTTTCATCCCGTGCTTGCCCAGTAAATGATTGTATTCCTGATGTCATTTGTGACAGTGGTACCAATTGTGCAATGCGTTGTCCTTTTGTAATTTTAATCGGAGGATAAAGGGTGTAAGCCATAATTTGTATTTCCCCTGTAAAGTCCGCATCGATAACGCCAGGCAAAACAAATAATCCCAACATAGTTATAGAGGAACGTCCCAGCAATAATGCTCCACATGTTTGTCCATTTAGTATAGGAGGACCCTTTATTCCAGTGGGTATCCTCTCAGGCCGGTTCGTCATTAGTGTGACGTCTACTGCTGCTGATAAGTCCAAGCCGAGGCTCCCGGTTGTTGCGGGTTGCAGACAGGAGGTGGCAGCGATGTCACGGCAGCTGCTGGTGTCTCCGATGTCACGGCGGCAACTTGTGTCTGTCCCTCATTGCCACATCGGTAACACTTGATGAATGGTCTCGAGCCTCTTTACGTGACTGCCAGTGAGCCGCTTTGGAGAGGAGCAAGAGCAGCTAACACCCGATTTTGAGTAGACTATGCTTTTGCAACCCTAATCCTAATTCCTTTAAGGCTTCTGCTATAAATGCCTGTGAAGCTGTTGGCATTAATGCCATTCGCTCTAATGCTTCCTCAATAGTCTAATTTGCCCCTAAAGTAGCTAACACTCTTTGGGTTGCTGGATTGCTATTTTGCAAGCACACCTGCTTCAATAGCACCCTGCAACACCAGCCCGATCTATAGCAGTAGCTGTTCTATCGATAAAATTTCCAAATGATTCTTCCCTTCCTTGCTTAATACCCATATAAGCCGGTAACCCTCCTGGCTCTTTAACCATATCTATTGCAGCACGCACTAACCACATAGACTCTGTAAGTTTATCAGCTCCCAATATCATCTGTGCCTCTGTATGTAAAAATGCCCCTAAGCCCATCAGCTCCTCTACTGTCACCCCATGTAATGGGTCTCCCTGGGCTCGTTGTACAGCAACTGATTCATTTACCAACGCGTGCCAATGGGCATTAAATAATAACTGCTGATGCTGAGTAAATATCAACCGAACTATTCCTCTTAAATCATTAGGACATAAAACCTGAGTATTAAAAAATAATCTAACATTTGCTTAACAGGTTCACTTTTTACTCCAAACTGACTAACCGTAGAACGTAGCTGAGTTAACAGCTTCCAATCTAAGGGAGTATATTCTGCTATATTATGCGTAAGGTTCCCCTGTGCATCATACTGTGGTGTGTATGTAACTGGACATGCAAGACTAGAAGCTATTTCCACCGCCTCACCATCCCCCATTTGCATTACTTCCTTTGCCAAAGCAGCCCAAGCTTCCCTCCTCTGTTTAGCCATCTCCCCCCATGGATCACGGTGTGCCCCTGGGATGGGATCTGGCCCTTTAAGGGTGCTATGCTGCTGGCGCTTCGGTGCAGACACCGAGGTTTCGCACGGGGAAGGCAGTGAAGCAGAGGCTGGCTCGCGCGGGGGAAGCGGGAGCCCCCCCTCCCCCGCTGGAGCTGACAGTGAAACCGGAGCCGGCTCAAGCGGAGCCAGCCTGCGGGGGGCAATCCGCCCCCCCGCTGGAGCCGGCTCGGGCGGGGGAGGTGACCCCCCCACCGAAGCTGTAACCGGAGCCGGCTCACTGAGGGGAAGCGGCGGAGGCAAGGCTGGCAGCGGAGGCGAAGCTGGCTTGCCCCTCCCCCCACCATCCGACCCGCCTGAAGCTGGTGGCAGAGGCAAAGCTGGCTTGCTCCTACCCCCACCATCCGACTCGCCCTCCCCCTCTGACAGGAAAGGTGCAGACGGTTCCACTGCGCCTATAGGGAAATCCTCCACACCACTTTGCTGGGGACTCTTAGGCATAAGTACTTTAGTTACAGAGGGTGCCAGGGGATCATCTTCACGACCATACCCTATATTCCTCTTATGAGCTTCTGTTGCCCTTTCTGCTGCCTTTCTCTCAGAGACCTGCTGAAGTAACGTGTTATACACCACCCGCCATAACTTCCCGAATTTCTTTGCTGACTTATCATCGTCTAGTGCTGTATCCCACAATATTTCCCCAAACTTTCTCCACTCTGCTAACTCATGAACTGTATGAGGATTAGAAAAGATACCCTTAGCATGGCCATAAGCTAATAACCCTGGTAACTCCTTTTTTAAATCTATCCCTTTTATCCCACGCCGCTCTAAATAGGCGGTAAATAAATCATATGCCGCTTGCCTATCCATACCTATTAATCAGCGCGCGCTGTTGCAGCTCTCCAGGCTCCGGCGGACACGTATTGGCTTAAGTCACAGTTGTGAACCTTAAGGGTGCTTCAAATTCCGGCACCGTCCCGGCTGCTGGGACCCAAACCCAACTTCCGGACCGTGGCGTAATCCCTTTTTCTTTTAATCCGAGAAAAAGGGCAGAGATTCGGTTATGCCCGCATTCTCCACAATTTGTCGACGGAAGGGAACCAGGACATCATTTTGATCATCACAGGCTCAATTTTATTGATCAGTACGGCGGGTTAAATACAGTTAATAATGAGCTTCATACATATTGCAAAAGTTGAGCTCAGGATTGGTCAGCTTGCATATCAGCACCTACGCCTACTTCTGCATTCCTATGGTTCTACTTTTGATACTTTCTACATATTCTTAGGATATATTCAGGACTAATCTCTACTCCCTATCCTCATGTTGCAGCAAGGTCGCTGCTGACTCTTCCTTTCAGCTTGCTGACTGCTGACTTTTCTCCTTCAGTTTAACCAGTGGCATTATATCAGTGTGGCCTTTCTCAGCTAACCAATTATTAATAATGCTCTCCACAGTTTGGCGTTTAGGGGGCAGGGCTTTTGTGTCCTGCTTGGCCCAGCCCAGGCAGGGCTTTCCCAGCCACATTCCACACTCCATTTCCCAGCTGGAGCCGCTGGTGCCTCTGAGTTGTGCTGCCCCAGCCCCAGGGACGCTCTCCTTGTCTGCCCATTCCCCCACGGTCTCTGGGCAGGGATGACCTCAGTGGGGGCTGCTGACATCCTCAGCACCTTGGAGGCTGCTGCTGAATTTTCCTGCTCCAGAGGCTTGTTCAGCCTGCAGCTCTTCAGTGCAGGAATTCAGTGTCTCAGGGCTCATTAAAATTCAGAACACCTTAACAACCAAAGCCTCTGGGAATAATTTGATTTCGGTTTCCAAATCTTGTGTGGTTAAAAAGAGAGATTTCAGAAGTGCATTCAACTGAATATGTTCTATTTAAAAATACTGTGAGAAAACATTTTTTTGGACCTGTTTATTTTTTTTTTTTTTGTGTTAATAGCAATCTCCACTTGACATTGAAACCAAGTACCTCCTCATGCAGTTTGAAGATATAAAAATCAAGACCTTTCATGGCTGACAATCAATCAGACTCTGTCCCTATCCCCACCCCACCATTTCCCCCATCCCAGCCCTGGCACTCAGAGCAGCCTTGTGCAAATCTGAGCTCCCTCCAGCTCAGGCTGCACCTGCAGCTTTCAGCTCCTTGGCTCCAACTCCCACCTGCTTTCCTTGGAGAAGGAGCTGCCCAAGACACTGAGGGATGTTCATTTCTTCTCAGCCAACAAAGCCAAGGGAAGGCACAGCTCCATCAAATGCAAAAGTCATTCCTCTGCTGGGCTCTGCCCTGCCCCTGATCCCCACAGCCTGTCCTGTTTCCTTCATCCCTCCTTTGTCAGGGACTTTGTGGTACAAGGGAGCTCTGCTCTGGCTACAGGGGGAGGTCCAGGTGCCACCACTGGAATGGGAATCACAACTCATCATGTCTGTGTCCTTTTGGGGGTCAGGAACTGGTGAGACTCAGAGGCACAGAAAGTTTTTCTTCATGGCCTACAGACCATAGTGGAACAGGACACAATTTAATATCAATCACACTCTTCCCTGAGCTATGTACAACACCCCAGCAGTATCTGATGAGTCCACCATCCACAAGTGATTTCCGTACCAGAATTATTTAGACAAACATGGTTCTATGATTGATGTAAACAGAATTAAGTTCTTGTATCAGGATGCTCACCTAGATTGGGTGCAAAGCAGCTCAAACAATTCCTGATTTGCAAAGCTGTCAGTGGTGGATGGAGAAGGGAAGTCAGGCTGCTTTTGGTGTTGAGGAAATGCTGAAACCAGCCTGACTAATTTCATCTCCTCCTGTCCTGGCTGATCTCCTCTCTTTCCCCTTCTTCCCATTGGCTTTTTCTTTTCCCCCCAGCCCCCTGTCAAGAGCCTGGCTCTGTGTTCTCCATCCCCTCCTCACTGGCACTGCCAGGCTGGGATGGGGAGCCCCTCAGCCTTCCCTGCTCTGGGCTGGACAAGCCCAGCTCCCTCAGCCTCTGCTCACAGCCCAAGGGCTCCAGCCCCACCTTGGAGGCCCTTCCCAGACCCTGCTCCAGCTGTCAGACATCTTTCCTGCCCTGGGGAACCCAACCCAGGCCACAGTGACCTGGATAATCCACGTCCTTGATGTCCTGGTCACACAGCCCTGGCCCCTTGTCCCCATGTCAGGCTCTGGGGTGGATCCTGTGGAACATCCTTTGGTGGAGGCTGAGACGAATTGGGGATCCATTCTGAATTAGGTGAAGTGCCGGGAAGAGGTGAGAGGTCTGTGGGGCCAAAGCTGAAGGAAAGGCCGCATTCCAGCGACAGCAAGGAGACAGAGAAAGGAAAACAGAAATTACCGCAAGGTCGATCTGCCCCAGACCTAGGAATTCCTCTGATAAAGAAGAACTAGTGCTAAATGTCACGCGGAATGAATATGTATGAACTTATTGTGAAACTGTATGCATATGCATTTGGGAGGGGGATAAAAGAAGACCCGAGGTCTTCAGAGGTACGCTTGCCTATTGGGGAGGCTTGCGTCCGGCGCGTGTTGTAATAAAGCATACCGAACTTTACAACTTTTACGAAGTTGGGAGGTTTCATCTTTTCTCTGCAAAACAAGGCTGTGGCTCAAGGTGGGCCGGGGGGATCCCGGGGGACAGGGACCCAGCTGGGCATGGACAGCATTGGACTTGTTGGGAGAAACTGTGAGGGGGAGCTGGGGCGGAGTGACCAACCCAGCGACCTGACACAGCCCTGCTGGGATGTCACACAGCCCCTCTGGGATGTCACACAGCTGGTCTCTGATGTCACAGCCTGCTCTGTGATGTCACAGCCCATTGTCCAATGTCACACAGCTGATCTCTGATGGTTGGTCACAGATGGTCACAGCCAACTCTGTGATGTCACAGTCTGCTCTGTGATGTCAGACCTCTGCCCTCTGATGTCACAGATGGCTCTGTGATATCACAGGGGCAGTATATGATGTCATAGCTGCTCAAACACCTCACATAACCCGCTCTGTGATATCATAGCCCACTCTGTCACCTCATGTTACCAGATGATAAATTGTCTCCACCAGGTGAGCTGACACCCGGACCTTGTTCTCCAAAACCCCAGGCCTGTGGAAACCACACAATGCCCATTGTGTGAGAAGGGGAACTGGAAGTTCAGCAGCCTCAGTGTCCTGCCAGCTCAGCCAGACCCACTGCAACATTGAGATCCACAACCACCAGGGACCACCAGAGAGACCCCAAGACAGAACAACACATGGGTGAAGGGGAGGGGAAATATGTGAATGATTTTGGGGAAACCATTATCATATTTATGTTTAGTCTGGGAAAATCAATGAATATGTGTGCAATATACAGAATATAAACAGAAACTTTCCTTCACTCAGCCTGCAGGGCTTAGGGAGGAGCTGTCCCCCGTGCATCCCCCTGAATAAATAATGCTGCTTTTTAATGCTGCATTGGGGTTAAGGAGTTTTCTATTTTACCAAATTTTTGGTAACACTCCCACTGCCAAGGAAAGTTCTGTCTGCTGCTGTTCACAAACACAGAAGGGCTGGTGGCAGATGTTGGGCTCAGAGGTTGCCTGGGGCACAGTGACCATGAAATAAATAAGTTTTCAATGTTCTGGGAAAGAAGGAGGGGCAGCAACAAAACTTCTACACTGGAATTAGGAAGGGCAGACTTTGACCTGTTTAGGATGCTGATTTTGGGAGTACCAAATCAGGTCCTGATTTTTTGAAGAAAAACATCCCTTAAAAACAAAGGGGTCCAGGAAGGATGGACATGTTTCACAGAAGTAATCTTAAGGGGAAGGAGCAGCCTGTCTCAATGTGGCAAAAGATGAGCTAGTGCGGAAAATGACTGGCCTGGCTGGCCATGGAGCTTTTGTGGGAACTCAAGGGTAACAAGAGGTGCATCAACTTTGGACAGAAGGTCAAGCAGCTTAGGAAATGTTTAAGGATGTTGTGAAGTCATGCAGAAAAAAAGTCAAGAGGTGAAAGCTCAATTAGAGTTTAACCTGACCACTTCTGTAAAAAAAAAAATAGACAAAGTTTCCACAATTAAATTAATAGCAAAACATGGGATTAGGAGAACCTCTACCCTTTATTGGATGCAGTGGGGAATATAGAAACTAAAGATAAGGAGAAGGCAGAGCTACTTAACATTTCGTTTCTCTCAATTTTCGATATTAGGGCAGGCTGTCCTCAGGACAAGTGCTCTGCTGAGCTGGTAGATGGGCACAGGGAAGAGAACAGACCCCCGTAATCCAGGGGGGAGCAGTTGGTGACCTGCTGAGCCCCTCAGATGCTCACAGGTGTGTGGGATCAGATGGGATCCATCCCAGGGGGATGAGGGAGCTGTGGATGAGCACCCCAAGCTGCTCTCCATCATTCACCATCAGTGCTGGCTCAGCAGGGAGGGCCCAGAGGACTGGAGGTGCCAGTGTGAGCTCATCCCCAAGAAGGGCTGGAAGGAGGATCTGGGGAACTCCAGGCCTGTCAGCCTGACCTGGGTGCCCAGCAAGGTTATGGAACAGATCACCCTGAGTGCCATCACAGGGCACCCACAGGATGGCCAAGGGATCAGAGCCAGCCAGCGTGGATTTCAATGTCTGCACTGATGATCTGCATGAGGGGACTGAGTCCAGCATCAGCAAATTTGCAGATGACACCAAGCTGGGTGTGAGTGTGGATCTGCTGGAGGGTAGGTGGGCTCTGCAGAGGGCCCTGGACAGGCTGGATCCAGGAACCAAATCCAACAAGGTGAGGTTTAACAAGTCCAAGTGCTGGGCCCTGCATGTTGGCCACAACAACCCCTGCAGTGCTACAGGCTGGGGACAGAGTGGCTGGAGAGCAGCCAGGCAGAAAGGGACCTGCAGGGACTGATGGACAGCAGGCTGGGCATGAGGCAGCAGTGTGCCCAGGTGGGCAAGAAGGCCAATGGCTCCTGGGCTGGATCAGGAATGGTGTGGCCAGCAGGGGCAGGGCAGTGATTCTTCCCCTGTGCTCAGCACTGGTGAGGCCACATCTCGAGTGCTGTCTCCAGTTCTGGGTCCCTCATATTTATGAAGGACATGGAAGGGCTGGAGCACGTCCAGAGAAGGGCAACAAGGCTGGGGAGGGGTCAGGAACACAAGTCCTGTGAGGAGCAGCTGAGGGAGCTGGAGTTGTTTATCAGGGAGAAGAGGAGGCTCAGGGAGATAAGGTGGTGTCAGGGCACAGGTTGGACTTGATGATCTCAAAGGTCTTTTCCACCCTTGCTGATTCTGTGATTCTCTGAAACCACCCTTGGAGCAATTGCAGGATGAGCCCTGGGCCTCCTCTTCAGAAGCTCCAGCAGCCCACGTCCCTCAGCTTCTGCTGCCAGCCCCAAAGCCCATCCTGTCAGTCCTGCAGAGCCTCTGCAGCTCCTCCTCACTGCCCAGAACAGGGAGCCCCAGAGCCAGACACAGCAGCCCAGATGTGCCCCCCTGGCCTGGGGTGCCTCTGGCAAGGGAGCAGCAACAGGCACTGCAGGAGCCTGCAGACAATTCCTGCAGCACTTGTAGGATGATCCTGCTCGCCCAAGAGACGTTCCCATGGCGCCAAGTCAGGAACTGCAATGGGAGTGGGGCCAGAGAGGAAAGGGCCAACAGGGATGGGCTGTTTGCAGGGGAGGGAACAGCAAAGGGCAATAGGAAGGAATCTGGATCAGGGACGAGGAAAGAAATCCAAGGTTAAGCCAAGGAAATGCTCAGGTCAGTTTGGGGGTGGCTGCCAGGCAGCCCTGGCTCTGAGCAACAGCGTCTGCAGTGGCACAGGAAACTCCCAGCTGATGGGAACAAACTTACTGGCTGACTGCAGAGGCCAGGACAAAGCTGAGTGGTTTCCCTGGTGTCCCCCAGCCCTTGCTGGCCCCAGGGGCTGATGGCATTTGTGCCCCCTCAGGTTCATGTCCCCACACCAACAGCATGGGGGTGCTCCCCCTGCTCTGTGCAATGCAAACAGGGGCTGCTGAGCCAGTGCTGCCGTGTCTGTGCCTGCAAGGATGGGGCACCTGTGTGAGCTGGGGGAGAGGCCAGGGCTGCAGAGGGGGGATGTTGTTGGCAGCTCCATCAGGACGCTCTGGGACGCTGCCCTGGGCTGTGCAGCGCACTGGGGATGGATCAGCCCCTGCTCTGCTGCTCCTTCCCGTCTGCCCCAGGGCCCTTGCAGAGCCCCAGCCATGCTGTTTGCCCCCAGCCGGCCCACGGCCAGCCTGGGGCTGCCCACGGGTCTTTTCTGTGCTGAGCATTGGCCTGGGTGTGTTCTTGAGAGAGCCTGGGCAAGGAGCCTGGAGCCCCCAGGCCCTGGGCTGAGGCGTCAGCGCTGCCCCAGCAGTGCCCATGGCCTGTCCCTGCTGCAGCCCCGGCACTGCCACCCCCAGGGCTCTGCCCGGCCCCGAGAGCACTCAGGCCCTGCAGCAACACCAGGGCCACCAGGGCAGTGGGGCAGGGCCACGGCAGCAGCACTGGCAACACCAAGTGCTGCTGCTGCTGCTGGGCACAGCTGCTGTGCCAGCATTGATCTGCCCCCAGCTCTGTACACAGACATTGCTGCTGCAGCTCCAGAGAAGGCAACAGAAGTGGGATCTGTGGTGAAAAGTCTCTGATGAGAGGATCTCTTCTGGGAGACCCTTTAGTTCACTTGAAACCACCAAGGGGCAGAGCTCCTCATTGACACAGTCTGGGGCCACAGCAAAGGTGGAAAGAAACAAAACGAAAGATGGCACAAACAATGGCATTTCTTTGTGAACCCTATTAAAAAAATAAAGGAATGAAAGGAATTAACCAACCTCCAAACTCAACAAGAACTATCAAAGTTCACTTTTATTACAATGACTTGCAGAAAACGGCCAGCAGTTTAATGCTTCTGAAACCATCCAGTCATCAGTCTCCACACTGCAGCCTTGAGCTCCTGGTTCCTCAGGCTGTAGATGAAGGGGTTCAGGGCTGGAGGCACCACCGAGTAGAGGACTGACACTGCCAGATCCAGGGATGGGGAGGAGATGGAGGAGGGCTTCAGGTAGGCAAAAAAGCCAGTGCTGAAAAACAAGGAGACCACTGCCAGGTGAGGGAGGCAGGTGGAAAAGACTTTGTGCCGTCCCTGCTCAGAGGGGATCCTCAGCACAGCCCTGAAGATCTGCACATAGGAGAAAACAATGAACACAAAGCAGCTTGAGGCTACACAGACAGTAACAACAAGAAGCCCAAGTTCCCTGAGGTAGGATTTGCAGCAGGATAGCTTGAGGATCTGTGGGATTTCACAGAAGAACTGGCCCAGGGCATTGCCCTTGCACAGAGGCAGGGAAAATGTATTGGCCATGTGCAGCAGTGAATTGAGAAAGGCACTGGCCCAGGCAGCTGCTGCCATGTGGGCACAAGCTCTGCTGCCCAGGAGGATCCCGTAGTGCAGGGGTTTGCAGATGGACACGTAGCGGTCATAGCACATGATGGTCAGGAGGAAATACTCTGCTGAGATGAAGAACAGAAAGAAAAAGAGCTGAGCAGCACATCCTGTGTAGGAGATAGTCCTTGTGTCCCAGAGGGAATTGTGCATGGCTTTGGGGACAGTGGCGCAGATGGAGCCCAGGTCGGTGAGGGCCAGGTTGAGCAGGAAGAAGAACATGGGCGTGTGCAGGTGGTGGCCACAGGCTACGGTGCTGATGATGAGGCCGTTGCCCAGGAGGGCAGCCAGGGAGATGCCCAGCAAGAGGCAGAAGTGCAGGAGCTGCAGCTGCCGCGTGTCGGCCAATGCCAGCAGGAGGAAGTGCCTGATGGAGCTGCTGTTGGACGTTTGCTGTGGCTACACATGGGGATCTCTTCATGGAGAAAAGGACAGTGAAGTGTTAGAGGAGATATTTGTAACCAAAATCAAAGCCATTTCCCGTACACCCTCCTCTGTAACACACATGGATTATTTTAATTATTAAATAACAGGCTTTTGTGTTTAAGAGTTCTGAGGTTTTCTGATTGAGCTCCCCCCATTTGTCTCCTGTTATTCTTGGATATCAGAAACCCTCTACATTGTTTCTGCACTCAGGGAGAACAGAGCAAGTTCTGTGAGACAAAGTAATGAGAGGAGAGTAAGGGGAGACGGTCTCTCATTCTGACCGAAACAGAGTTTCTCTGGGCTTTAACCTTTCTCAGGTGGAGAGTGATCTTCTTCCCATGTTTTCCCTAAAATGTCACCAGGTACTGCTGAGAAGAGATGGATCCACCACAGCCCAGCTCCACATTTGTAGGCAAGGACTCATGTTGCTCATTTCATTAACCCAGCAGCATTTTCAGTGTCACAACACCTCTGCCTTTCCCCATCAATCTTACAACTCAGAGATGCTCTAGGACAGGTTTGCACTCTGGATTGAAGCTCCCAGCTTGGACTGAAATCTCAGAGACTTCCAAGTGTCCTTATGATGGCATTGGATGAAGGGAGATGCAGCTCCTTCCCTGGCTGCACTGACAGCATTGCCCAGAGCCGGGCACTGGGGACAGCGTCACCCTGAGCCAGCTGTGCCCCCTGCCAGAGCCCCCAGTGCCGGGCAGCTGCTCCCAGCCCTGTGCTCTGCAGAGGGAACTGGGCCCGGGGCTGCAGAGCTGCCCCACAGCTCTGCTGCAGCTCTGCCTGCACAGGAGGGGCTGCACGCCTTGGAGCCCCGGCCCTGAGGGCAGAGGCTTGGCTGGGGGCACAGGAGGGAGCGGGCTTGTTCAGAGGGAGGGGCTGCACTGGAGGGGATCCTGTGGGCATCTCTAAACTCTCCCTGCCACAATATTTCTGGGGTGTGTTTACTCTCATTTCCTGATCTTCTCTCTGCTTCCTGGAGATTTCCCTCCTGCAGGTGTTTCCCTGTGCCTGATCTCTCCCTGCCAGCACTCACAGACCCCAAATCTCTGTGCACTCTCCTTGGCCCTACAGAACCCTGCCTGTTTGCAGGGCACTGGCTGGGGGCAGGTTCTGTTTGCACGTGGGACAAAGAACAGCTCAGACTGAGCCTGATGCGTCCAGCAGAGGGGATTCTGGTGCCGCCCATGGGCAGAGTGGCTGAAAGTACATTAGTGATCTCCTGTGAATCTACGGAAAACTAAAATAACAGTTCCAATGTCTCAGGAACTTTTAAAATTTCATAATTAATAATTCACAATCAATCTTTAATATTAATCCCCCCGGTCCCTGCCATTCTCCAATATTAGGAAACTGAATACAAAGTCTTTGGAAATGTCCTAATTTAATGAAATCCTTGTATTGGAAAAATTTTATGACTGACCAGCATTCCTCTGCATGTCAAAGCTTCATGAGCATTTCACCTCCCCTGCACCAGAAATATTCAGAGTTTTACTCACAGGGTCTGTAGGCATTGGGATGTTCCAGCTGTAGGAGATGGCTCCAGGAGCTGCAGCTGCATTGTCCTGCAGCCAGAGGTTCCTGTGCCAAGGGCTGGCAGAGATTCTGCCCCAGGCACTTCTCAGCACTTCCCAGTCCTGACTGATTGAAGCTCTCTGTGCCTCTGTGCTGTGCCCGGGGTGGCTTCAGGCAGTGCCCCAGCCCCGCTGGGCTGGGAGAGGAGCTGCTCCTCAGGAGAAATGTCTTTTTGAAGCTCTTCTTGGTTTGCCAGGAGCTGCTTCTGTGCCAGGCGCCCAGCCCAACTCAGCAGCACAGACACAGCACAAGGACTTTAATGACCCTCTCGGGGCTTCCGTGTTGTTTACATCAGACTCAGTCCCTGAAGGAGTGTTCAAAAAACCTCTCAAGAACTCAAAGTTAAATTGAAACTCTGAAGTTTCATGAAGTTTTTATGGGTCCCACTGAGAAACTCAACTCAGAAAATGTCCCCAGGTTGCAGTTAGAGCAGAACCCTACAGACAGTGATGACTGCTGGGGACAAACAAGGCCAAGGTGTCTCTGGTGCTGAGCACACCTGGATGTGTTTGAGGAATGCAAAGGGCCAAGGCCTGAGCCCCAGCCCCTGGCCAGGCAGATCCTGTCCCTCCCTCCTTGCTCAGGGCTCTTCCCGGGATGGGCACTGGCATGTGGGGATGTGCAGTGCCAAGGGCAGGAGCATGGGGCGGCCCCTGCCAGGCTGCTGAGCAGGGACAAGGAGGCAATGAGGCCCCAGCCCTGCAAGGGTCACTTGTCTCCTGCTCCTGCCTCAGGCCCAGGCCCAGCAGCCATGGCCAAAGTGCTGCCCAAGTTGGCTCTGGCAGGGCTGTCTTGCAGCTGCTGCCCATCCCTGTGCCCTGTGCAGCCCAGGCTGTCCCTCGGTGTCCCTGCCCTGCCCCTCTGTCCCTGCAGGCTGTCGGCATCCCCCGGCTGCCCCACCTGGCTGGGCCCTTCCTTTGCTGACAGCTCTGCCTCCTGCCTGCCTCTGCCTGCCCACACAGAGCCTGGGGCTGACCCAGACTCCTTCTGGGGGCCATGTTGCACCACAGCCCTGCCCTGGGAGGGAAATTCCTTTCTCTTTGGGTCCTGTCTGGCCCTCCCTACCTGCCCTTTGCATTATTCTTTCTTTCTCTGGCTGTTCTCTACTATGTCAAAAGGAGCCACCATCTCTGAAACCACCCTTCACTCCCTCCCAGGGCTCTCCTCTGCTGTCCTCAGTCTCCACCCCACTGAGCACAGAGCCCCACTGTCCCTATATTGTGCTCATGTGCTTCAGGCCTCCAAACCCCACCTTGGGAGATCTCTCAGCCCTCTCCAAATACTGGCAAATAAAAACATTCTGCTCATAGTGTAAGAAAATCACCTCAGGACAAGACCAGTCAGACCTGTGTGTCCTGGCTACTTTTACCTTGGAGCAATCCTTGAATAGATAGAATTTTTTAGGCCAAATTTCAGTTTTGCCCATGGGCACTTTGATGTGAACAACGATTCTCTTCCATTGGAAGGAAAGCAGAGGCCCAGTGTTTCAGAGGCAGATGAGCAGCAGCCACCAAGGGCCAAGGCGAGCCAGACCTTTCTGGAATTGCAGCTTGTACCTGAGAGAAATCCTTGGATACACAGAATTTGGGAGGTGGAATACAAGTTTTGGCCACTGGTCTCTTGATGAAAAGGCCCTTTCTTTTCCATCTGAAGGAGAGCAGAGAGCCCCAGGGTTTGATGGTAGATGAGAAGCAGCCCCTGGGAGGCCAAGCCACCAAATTTGTCTCTCCTGGCAGCTTTTGATTGGGAGCTATCCTTGCATATATGAAATTTAAGGCCAGATCTCAAATTTGGCCACGGCCCCTGGATGAGGAGACTGTTCTATTTCCATCACAAGGAAGGCAGAGAGCCACAGTGTTTCAGGGGTAGATGACAGGTGGCCATCAGAGCCCACAGTGCCAGTGAGAGCTGGCAAGTTTTGTCTGGGAGAAACCCTTCATGTAGTGAATATTTTGGGAGGAGTAGCAATTTGGTCATGGAGGAATAAGAAGATTCTTTTCCATAGGAAGGAAAGCACAGAACCCCAGTGCTTCAGGGGCTGATGAACTGCAGGCACCAGAGACCAAGGCCAGCCAGACCTGTCTGTAATGGCAGCTTTTGTGTAGGAGCAATAATTGGATATAGGACTTTTGGTGGTGGAATCCCAATATCAGCCATGGGCACCTGGAGAGGAAGGATGGTTCTTTTCCCTTAGGAAGGAAAGGGCAGAACCCCAGGCTTTCAGGCAGATTTAAGGCAACCACCAGAAGCCAAGGCGAGCCAGACCTGTCTGTACTCGGAGATCTTGTCTGGGAGAAGAAACCATTGAATGTAGGAATTTTGGAGGACAAGTACCAGTTTTGGCCATGGGTACTTGTGCAGGAGGGACAGCTCTTTTCCATAGGAAGGAAAGCACTGAGCCTTACAGTGTTTGAAGGCAGGTGAGACCCAGCCCTCAGGAAGACAAGGCCAGCCAGACTTTTGGCTGCCTAATGGCAGCTATTTTCTGGGAGCAAACCCTGAATATTAGGAATTTTGGAGGGGAAATCCCCTTTTGGCCATGGGTGCTTGAATGAGAAGAGCAGTTCTTTTCCATTTGAAGGAAAGCCCAGAGCCCCAGGGTTTCAGGGATACATGAGAAGAGACCCTTGACATGCCAAGGGCAGTTGGACCAGTCAGGCCAAGCCAACCAGAGCTGTTCCCTGTTCCCTTGGATTCATGGGGCCCTGCAGTGTCACACTGGTGGTGTCACATCGGATCCTTGGTTCCATCAGGCCCCAGATGTGTCACACTGGCCTCTTGTTTCCATGGGGCTCCACAGTGTCACAATGGTCCCTGGCTTCCATGAGGCCTGGCAGTGTCACAGGGGTCTCCTTGGTGCTGCAGTGTCACAATGGACCCTTGGTTACATGGGGACTAACAGTGTCAGAAGGGTCTCCCTGGTGCCATGAGGCCCTGCAGGGCCTCCTAAACCAAACGAGGCCTCCAAGTGTCATCATGGCCTCCAGGATTCCATGAGGCCCCACAATGTCACAATGGACCACTGGTTCCATGGGGTCCTGAACTGTTCCATGGATCCTTAGTTCCATGGGGCCCTGGAGTGTCACAATGGACTCCTTGATTCAATGGTGCCGCACAGTGTGACAACTGCCCCTTGGCCTGCCAAGACTCCACAGTGTCACAATGGTTCCTTGCTTCCATGAGGCCTTGTAGTGTCACAATGGTCTCCATGACCCCATAAGGCCTTGCAGTGTCACAAAAGACCATTGCTTTCATGGAGCCCCACAGTGTCACTATGGTCCCCTTGGCTCCACAAGGCCCAGAAGTGCCACAATGGCCCTTTGGTTTCACAAGGCCTCCAAGTGTAAAAATTGCCTCCATGGGTCCATGAGGCCCTGCTGTGTCACAATGGACCTTTTGTTCTATGATGCCCCCAGTGTCACAATGGTATCCTTGGTTCCGTGGTGTCAGAATGGACCCTTCATCCCATGGACACCCACAGTGTTCACTGCAGTCCCCTTGATTCCACCAGGCCCTGCCATGCTCTAATGGCTCCTTGGTTTCAGTGGGTCCCAAAGTGTCACAACAGTCTCCATTGTTCCATGAGGCCCCACAATGTCACTGTGCTCCCCTTGGTTCCACAGGGCCCCACAGTTGAACTATGGACTCTTGGTTCCATGAGGTTCCTCAGTCCCAATGGTCTCCTTGGATCCGCAGTGTCACAGTGGTCCCTATGCTCCGTGTTCCCACACTATGTCACAATGGCTTATGGTTCCATGAGGCCACACAGTTTAACAAGGGACCCTTGCTTCCATCAGGCCTTGCTGTTTCACAGTGGACTTCTGGTTCCATGAGCTCTCACACTGCCAGCAGCAGTCTCCTTGGTTCTGCAGTGTCACCATGGACCCTTTGTTCCATGAGGTTCTGCAGTAGAACACGGTCACCTTGGTTCGTTCCGTGAGGTTCTGCAGTGTCACCATGGACCCATGGTTCCACCAGGCCGTGCTGTGTCACAATGGCCCCTTGGTTCCAAGAGGTTTCTCAGGTCACAATGTTCTCCTTGGATCCGCAGTATCACAATGGAGCATTGGTTCAATGTGGCCCCAATGTGCCAAAATGGATTTTGGTTCCATGGTGTTCTGCTGTGTCACAATGGACCCTTTGTTGCATGAGTTTGCACGGTGTCACAATTGACTCCTTGGTTCTGTGAGAAACCACTGACACCAAATCTCTGAAATATCAGAATAAGGCTCCTTAACACTGATTTGCTACTTAAGAGGGTATAATTTATTCAGGCCTGCGGTCTAGTGAGGGATAACTGCTAACCTTACATAGACATGTGATTCTACCCGTATGTTGCTTATACACAGTCACAAAATGTGATAATTTTCCATTTCCATAAAACCCACTCCAAGTTCCCAGATTCAGTCCTTGTTTTCTCTATCCCTGTACCCTTGAGCCAGATGACTTCTTCTTCTCTTCCAAACATCCTTTATGAGAAAGCAGCCCCTGCATGCCTTGTTCCTGTGCTGAAAGTTCACAGGCAGGGTAAAAATGGAATGAACCCTTCTGGTATCAGCCCCAGGCTTTGTGTGGGCAGGCAGAGGCAGGCAGGAGGCAGAGCTGGCAGCAAAGGAAGGGCCCAGCCAGGTGGGGCAGCCGGGGGATGCCGACAGCCTGCAGGGACAGAGGCGCAGGGCAGGGACACCGTGGGACAGCCTGGGCTGCACAGGGCACAGGGATGGGCAGCAGCTGCAAGACAGCCCTGCCAGAGCCAACTTGGGCAGCACTTTGGCCATGGCTGCTGGGCCTGGGCCTGAGGCAGGAGCAGGAGACAAGTGACCCTTGCAGGGCTGGGGCCTCATTGCCTCCTTGTCCCTGCTCAGCAGCCTGGCAGGGGCCGCCCCATGCTCCTGTCCTTGGCATTGCACATGCCCACATGCCAGTGCCCATCCCGGGAAGAGCCCTGAGCAAGGAGGGAGGGACAGGATCTGCCTGGCCAGGGGCTGGGGCTCAGGCCTTGGCCCTTTGCATTCCTCAAACACATCCAGGTGTGCTCAGCACCAGAGACACCTTTGCCTTGCTTGTCCCCAGCTGTCATCACTGCTTTCAGTGTTCTGCTCTGACTGGAACCTGGGGACACTTTCCCAGTCGTATCCCTCAGTGGAACACATTAAAATTTCATGAAACTTTGGAGTCTAAATTTAACTTTGAGTTCTTGAGAAGTTTTTTCAAGACACTCTCGGGGACTGAGTCTGATGTAAACAACATTAAAGCCCTGAGAGGTTCATTAAAATTTTCCAAGTCAGGTTATGGAGAAAGATTTCAAACACCTTGTAAAAAAATATACATTCTTATTTTAAAGGATGTATTTTATTTTATTTCTCTTTAGAGCAGAGGTGTTGCAGCATTCTGTGATTGATCTTTACCCAGAGTCTCTCCTCAGCAGCTCTGGCCTGCTCACAGAAGCTGTGCCTGGAGCTCTGACCCAGTGTGGACAACCTTGCTCCACATTGCCCAGCCCCATCCTGTCTGTCCTCACTCCCCTGGGCCCTGCTGTGCTTGCAGAGCTGGCTGCACTCAGCCTAAGAGGGGTTTTCCCTTTTTGTACTTTTTGCAGCAATCTCAAACTGCTGAGTTTCCCCAGTGCAAACAGACACACTGCTCAGGTGTGTGCCAGCCCCAGGTGCCACCAAAGGCACTGCAGAGCTGCCCTGGGCCAGCTGTGAGGGTGGATCATCAGCCCAAGCTGCACTGGGCCCTGCAAGGGGCTGTGGCCATGGGCACTGCACTGACCCCACTGCTGGGTTTGGCTGCCACGGCCACCGTGAGAAATGAAACTGTCCTTGGAAACACTGGGGAGGAATGGGACATACTGGGGAACACTGGGAACGCTGTGGGAGACACTGGGACATACTGGGAGTGACACTGGGGAGGACTGGGACAACCTGGGAACATGAGGAATGCTGAGGGGGAATGTGGGTGGACTGGGATGGACTGTGGGGTACACTGAGACAGACTGGGAGTGATAGTGGGGCAAGCGGGGCACACTTGGGACATTGCAGGAAAGACTGGGGACACTGGCGCATCCTCTGGATGAAATTGGGGTGAACTGGAAGGGACTGGGAATAATCTCAGGTGTATTGGGAGTGACTGGGCTGTACTGAGGATGAACTGGTCTTTACTGGGAGGGACTGGAGGAGGGTGAATGGGCTGTTCCCACCTCCACCGCATCCCATTTGCCGAGGCTCCCGCCCATCACTGCCTGTAGCCAATCAGCGCCAGGGATCCAGGCCTGGGGGAAGTGCCTAGGGTAGGCGCCATCTTTTCTTTTTGCCTACAACTCCCGTCATGCCCCGCGGCCCTAATTGAGCCCGATTAGAGCTGGAATTAAGACTCCCGTCATGCCCTGTGCTCCACAGAACGCCCGACGTCCGCCCCCATCTGTCCCATAAGTGTCCCCCAGACCCTCCAGGATCCCTCAGTGCCCCCTCAGCGCCTATTCGGCCCCCCCACCAAGGAGTTCCCGGGCCCCCTGAGTGCTCCCAACCCTACAGATGCCCGCTACAGCCACTTCTGGGATTTCATCTCCTCTCATCCCCCGCGGCCCCAGAGCCCCTCAGAACAGTCCCGCGCCTAAAACTCCTGCCGTGCCCCGCGCACTATAGAGCCCGGTTACAGCTCCCCGAGCTACTTCCAAGGGCTCCCAAAGCGTTTACGTTCCCCCAGAGGATCTCAAGTCGCGGCTCGGATGCAGAAGTATCCCCCAAGTGCCTTCCCGGACGCCCAAACATCGTGTTCGAGCCACTTCCGGGACTACAGCCCCCATAATGCTCCGCAGCGCATGTCAGCGCTATTTTAGTCCGGACTTCCTCTCCCATCATGCCCCACGTCTTACCGAGAGCCATTGCTGCTGCGCATCGAACTCCCGTGAAGCTCCGCGGCCCCGTTAAACCGTATGATATCCGCGCCTACAACTCCCGTCATCCCCCGCGCCCCAGGGAGCCCCGTTCGAGTCCCCCAAGGGCCCGCCCGGACTCTGAAGGGCCCCTAATTCCCCTCCCCGACCTCCAGGCGCCCCCGTGGAGCCCCAGGTGCTGCCCCGGACCCCGAACTGTCTCTCAGATTCCCTGAGTGCCCCTCCAAGTGCCCACCCGTCTTCCCCAAGTGTCCTCCAGACCCTCAAGTTCTGTCAGAATTCCCTCCCCAGACCCAAAAATTCCCCAAATGTGCCCGAGAAATGTCTCCTGGGAACCCAAAGTGCCCCCCGTCCCCCGACCCTGTATTGTTAAAAGATGATAAAAAGTCTATAAATATATCTAATTACCAGAAAGAGGAATAAATAAATAGCTACTAGAGCTTAATAAATTAATGAAGGTGTGAAAATCGCCAATCACTTGTTTTTAAAATTTTAAAAGTTTAATGGGAATAAAATGGTTATAAAAATAGTAATACAATTAGAGTAATAATAATTCGGACAAATTGAATTAGGACAATATGAGAGAATAAAGACAAAGAGTTACGTACGTCCAGGTACCTTTGTATGGGCAGCACGAGCCCGAAAAAGGACACCTGTTATCAAAGGATTAACGCTTAAACCAATAGCATTTTTGTGAGATGCAAAGCTGTGTTTCATGTCAGGTACAAACAGGTGATGTGTGTACTTGTAAATGCAAATGTGTGGACATGGACAATGGGATAGTTGCAAATTCTAATAATATCTGAGTAAAATAAAGCATGGAAAAAGGCCTTTGAACCTGTCTTTTGTTTGCAATTAACCCTGGTTGATTCAGGAACATTGGAATTAAGATGTTAAAGATGTTGCTTTTTGCTTGCATTTAATCCATAAAAAGCTCTTCAATAATAACCTTTTGAAGTATAATTTTAGAATATTACTTGTATCCTTGAAACTATAGCTTTGGAACATATATAAAGGAAATACATTTATCTCACACCTTATTGAAACAGAGAAAAACAGCTTGAGAAAGGAAGATGAACATCACCTCAAGGGTTTATGGTTTTGACCAAAGGGAAGCTGGACATCACTATTATAAGATTTATACTCTCTGCAATTAAAAGGTGGACACACATCTGGGAAGCTGGACCCCAGCAGATGGGATTCGTCTTTCTTCTTTCGGAAACTGGACCGTCACCATCTGGGGATACTCCTTTGACATACATCCTGAGAAATTAAAATCACAATAGTGTATAGAATTGTGATGTAATAATTTGGAATAAAAATTGCTGATGAGTAAAAGATTGGAAATAGAAACTGCTGAAAAAAACTGATGAGTACCCCTATAAATACCTGTAACCATCAATTATCAGTGTGCAGTTGGAGGGAAAACTTCCCCCACTGTACCCAGTGCTGTATTGCTCATACTTTACCATATTAAATAATAAATTGATTGCTGCTTGAACATTGGCCTAGTCAAGCTTCTTATTCACAACAGATTTGGTGCATTGGCCAGGATTTTCCAAATCCATTGAGGGAGACTCCTGATATCAGGGAGGTGCCCCACCTTGGAGGCTTCTGCCTCCGGTGACCCTGAGTGACGGGAGAATCTCTCAGGGCAGAGGAAATCCATAAGGTAAATTATGAGCAAAGAATTTTGAGTTCCCGGAGTAGACTGCAGTAAATTCACCTGTAATAAACTCGTGCACAAAGACCCAGGCGAGAAAAGGAGGCTGTAAGTATCGCTTGGTTTGGTGGGATAAGAACGGGTGTAGGTGTGTAAAATGTGAATGGTGTGTGTATGAGACGTGACCTAGTCACGACACAAGTGAGGCGTTCTTCTAACCTCGGTTTCGCTACCCTGCAACGGGGGCAGCAGGTGAAGGAACAAAGCGTGTGGAAGAGGATTTTCTGTATATAAAAGGTCGGGGTGGGGGGGGCTGTGATAAGATAATAGTTATGGAGAGGATTTTTTTATTCCTTTTAGAAAATCAGAGGTAGGAGGCGTTTGAAGGGACTTTATATTAAGGAAATTCCTGACAAGAAGGGACTAAAGTCTGAACAAATGAGCTCAAGACGAGTGAGGGAGCACCTATTCGGGAAAAATGGGTAAATGCCAAAGCAAAACCCAGGAGCTGGTATAAACCAGCAGGAAAATAAAGGTACTGAAAGTACTGGAAAAGAGGGAGCATTTTGCCAGACATACCTAAGGACAGCCCCCTTTAGGTAATGTTAAAATTGTGGAAT
Source organism: Melospiza melodia melodia (assembly GCF_035770615.1). Lineage (NCBI taxonomy): Eukaryota > Metazoa > Chordata > Aves > Passeriformes > Passerellidae > Melospiza > Melospiza melodia. The sequence continues at coordinate 23,296,154 of NC_086200.1, forward strand.
AAATATGAATCCAGGAGAGGAAAAAGTAAAGAGAAAATGATACAATATTGTGTGGTAGAATGGACTAAGGAAATGATACGACCTGATAATTTATACTGGCCAATGTACAGGTCATCTGAAGGATGGATCTATAAGGCCTTGAATGCCGATGTAAATAAAAAGGACTCTATTAACCAAGAAGAAAGAGATTATGCTGCTTTATGGCATGGGTCCTGGCCTAGTCCCCTGTATGCATTAAAAACCAAAAAGGAAAGGGATCAGTGGGACCCCTTAGATAACCTTCCCCCCCCTTATCTACCACAGCCAGCGGCACTGGCAGAGGTGCCTCATCCAGCACCTAACCCGGCACCCTTTGCACCCATTCCAGCACCCCCCGCACCACAAGCCCCGATAGCTCCGCTCCCACTGCCACAAGTCTCGGTAGCTATGCTCCAATTGCCACCAGCCCCGATGGCTCCGCTCCCATTGCCACAAGCCCCGGTGGTTCCACTGCTGCTGCCACCAGCCCCGGTGGCTCCACTCCCGCTGCCACAAGCCCCGGTGGCTCTGCTCCCGGTACGTGATTCACCACTAGCACACAGAACGAGAAGCCAGGAAAGGGCACGAGCAGAAAGCAGTGGGGATAGCAATAAAGAAGAGAAGGGGGGGCAGCTGTACCCATTGAGAGAAGTACCATTAGTAGGAAATCAAGGGAGACCAGTCATTGGGTATGTGTCAGTAGCCCTAAACACCAGGGATGTAAGGGCTTTTAAAAAAAGAGATGAGAAGGTTACTTGAAGATCCTCTGGGGGTATCTGAAAGGCTAGATCAGTTTCTAAGACCCAGACGGAGATTCAGTCAATTTTAAGTATTTTATTTACAGCAGAGGAGAGGCAGTTGATAAGACAGGCTGGCATGAGAATTTGGGATAGGGACCACCAGCAGGGACCTTTAGGAGAAATGAAATGGCCCCTGGCAGCCCCTAACTGGAACCATAACAATGACCAAGATAGGCAGAATATGGTAGATCTCAGGAATATAATTATTCAGGGAATTCGAGAAGCAGTTCCTGGAGGGCAGAATATTAGCAAGGCCCTGAATGAACGTCAGGGGAAAAATGAGTCACCCATAGATTGGTTAGAAAGAGTAAGGAAGAGTATACAAATGTATTTGGGATTAGATCCTGATACAGCAGTGAGAGAAGCATTAATCAAAACTCAGTTTGTGGCAAAATCATGGGAGGATATTAGAAGGAAACTTAGAAAGTTAGACAGCTGGCAGGAGAGAGGTTTGCAAGAATTGTTAAGGGAAGCACAGAGAGAGAGATGAAGAAAAGGCGAAAGCTAAAGCTAAGGTTTTCATGGCTGCAGTAAAAGAGGTTCAGAACAGTAGTGCATCTTCAAGTAATGCTAAAAGCATGAGAAAAATTACTGGTGAGGGTTCTAAAAGACCTACCTGCTCTTACTGTGGTATGGAAGGACATGTTAAAAGGGTTTGCAGGAAGTGAGAGGCAGATCAAAAACTGTTTGTAGAGGAAAATTAAGAGCAGTTCCCGAAGGTGAAGAAGTCACCCTTTTAGTAGATAAGGCTGCTGAACAATCAACAGTGCAAAGATTACCAAAAAGATGCAAAATCAGCCGGAAAACTGCTCAAGTAATTAAAGCAAAAGGAGAGGCCTTTAAGGTTCCCATTATTGAACAAGCACTAATTGAAGCAAAAGGAAAAGTGGATATTAGTGATCTATTACTAGTTTCAGAAGCAGAATGCAATCTTTTGGGAAGGGACCTGATTATTTCATTAAGAAAAGATAAGGTGAGGACAATTTACACAGACTCAAAATATGCTTTTGGAATTGTGCAAACATCTAGATAGAAAGAAGTTTGATAAACACTCAAGGGAAGAAACTGATCCATCAGGATCAGTTAAAAATCAGAGTGCTTGAAGCCCTGAAAAGACCTAAGAGAATAGCTGTAGTACATGTACGAGGTCATAAACGAGAGTCAAGCTGCTTAGTAAGAAGAAAAAGAGGCAGCTTGTAAACTAAAAGAGACTATCCAGCTGAACACTATAGTGGAAATTCAAGAGAAGCTGCCAAAAAGTTATAGTACTCAAGAGGAAGAAGCTATAAAAAAATTAGAAGCTAAGAAAGAGCTGGGAAAATAGATACTATCAGATGAGAGAGAGATTTTACCTAAAGCTTATGCTAGAAGGATTTTAAGCCAGTTGCACCAACATACTCATTGGGGAACAAGAGCCTTATGTGATCATTTTTTAAAATATTATGGATGTATTGGAATTTTTGAGATAGCAAAACAAATAACACAGGGGTGTTTGACATGTCAAAAGGTTAACAAAAAGGTAATGAGACAAGCTCCAGCCGGCGGTAGAAAAATAGCCTACTGACCATTTGAAAGGGTTCAGGTGGATTATACTGAATTACCAAGGGGGGGCAGAGGAAATACTTGTTAGTATTAGTAAATCAACTGACTCATTGGGTGGAGGCCTACCCAGCTGCCTGAGCCACAGCGAAGTTTGTGGTTAAAATATTGTTGGAACAAATAATTCCTCAATTTAAGGTTATCAGGGCCATTGATTCTGATCAAGGCTTCCACTTTACTTCCAGCATCATAAAAAGGAGTAACACAAGCCATGGGGATTTCCTGGGAATATCACACCCCTTGGCACCCCCAGAGCTCTGGGAGGGTGGAAAGAATGAACCAAACTATAAAACAGTAGTTAACAAAATTAATGATTGAGACCCAAATGTCATAGGTAAAGTGTTTACCTTTAGCATTGCTTAATATAAGGACACTTCCAAATGCAGATACGGGACTTTCTGCATATGAGATTCTTTATAGAATGCCTTATTCCCAGGAAGTACCCCAAACATCAGTAGTGACTGCCGATATGACTATTCAAAATGCATCCAGAAGATGGGACAACATGTCCTAGAACTAAGGGAGAAAGGGGTAATTGCTCAATCAGCCCCTCTCGGATTTAGCATACATCAAATAAAATCAGGTGACTGGGTGCTGAATAAAAGCTAGAAGAAAGAAAGTTTATCTCCCAGGTGAGAAGGTCCATATTTAACTCTGCTGACCACTGATACAGCTGTCCGAACTGTGGTAAAAGGCTGGACCCAGGCGTCGCGGGTCAAAGGACCAGCGGAACCACCGACAGAGATGGAACCACCAACGAGACGTCTGTTAAATCCCAGTGGAGAACTGCATCTACCCCCAGAGAACTGAAAATCAAGGTAAAAAAAGACTGATGTATGTCACAAAAACGCTCCTACCTTAAGCTGCAAAACCAGTTGTATTCACGAGAGGTAGAATGTACTACTCTAAACTGTAAGTGTTATCCATGGGATTGTTTTAAGTGTATAGAGTGTGAAGAATTTTGGTATACAAACCTACCAAGGGGACAGATCTCTAATGCTCTCTGCTGTAATTGATGAAAAAAATGAAAAAAATAGAGAATCAAATTAAAGCATAAGATAGCAGGAAGCCAAGTATTGCCGGAAGAGGGGGAGGCACATACACCAACCCTATTGTAGTCGCACATGCCCCGAACTCAGGGGCCAATTGGCCTAAATTAAAAAGAATCGGGCCACAACCACGATAAATAGAGATCTGAAGGCTCATGAGGCAAAAGGCAAAAATGAAACAAAAGATATCAGTGACTAAATCCCAAGGTATAAACTCTGCTACCGAGAAGATCTACATCTCAGCCCTTGGATGCAACCCAAGGGGCCTTGAGAGAGGTAGAGAGTTAAACCCTTTGAGGATTATTTCACTGTATTGATCATTGCATCCCAGGCAATGGGCCTTAGCCTCACTCCTGAACTCCACATAATCCACGAGCGAGCTGCAGGATCAGAGCCTATTGCTCCAGCTGTCTGTGAGAAATGCAATAATACTGTCTAGATCGGGGGAAAAATGGAATCAATGTTCATGTCACATTCCCATGTTAGTGAAGTGTGCTATGACCATAACCAATTAAAGATGTGCACTATGGGTGGCAAATTATACTGGGTTGGAGAAAATTTAAAACCTGAGGGTGTAAATGACCCATGGAAAGCCCCAAATTGTATATATTGGATTTGTGGACAAAAAGCTTACAGCGAACTGCCCCGTAGATGGAAAGGTGGAGATTGATCATTACGGAGAAACCATCGGGGGTTTGGCAGGAGAGATCAAAGGAGTGGCTCATGTCCCTGTCCAAAAACGGAATTCCATTCTTCAAGCCTCATGGTGGGACCAGATGCTTGGAGGAGGAACTTGGTGGAAGAAAATAGGGTTCCTGATATTGTGCTCATTAGCTGGGTTATTGTTTCTACCTTGCCTTATTCCATGTTTTATCTGACTAATCCATTCAGTTATTCAAAGCATGCAGATTGCAGTAACCGACTCGGAATTGGCTACCGGAGAAGTTGGTAGATTTGAGAAAAGAGCTAAGATAACCAAAATAATGAAATTAAAGAAAAGAGACCAAAAAGAGAAAGCTTCCAAAGTTTTGGCCAGATTTGAAGCCCAGACACGAATGAGTAAGATAAATGAAAATTTATACAAGCAGAGGGGGGACTGTGAGATGCAAAGCTGTGTTTCATGTCAGGTACAAACAGGTGACGTGTGTACTTGTGAATGCAAAATGTGTGGACACTGACAATGGGATAGTTGCAAATTCTAATAATAACTGAGGAAAATAAAGCATGGAAAAAGGCCTTTGAACCTATCTTTTGTTTGCAATTAACCCTGGTTGATTTAGGAACATTGGAATTAAGGTGTTAAAGATGTTGCTTTTTGCTTGTGTAATCCATAAAGAGTTCTGCAATAATAACCTTTTGAAGTAAAATTTTAGAATATTACTTGTATCCTTGAAACTGTAGCTTTGGAATATATATAAAGGAAATATGCCTATCTCACACCTTATTGAAGCAGAGAAAAACAGCTTGAGAAAGGAAGATGAACATCACCTCAAGGGTTTATGGTTTCGACCAAAGGGAAGCTGGACATCACTGTTACGAGATTTATAGTCTCTGCAATTAAAAGGTGGACAAACACCTGGGGAGCTGGACCCCAGCAGATGGGATTCGTCTTTCTTCTTTTGGAAACTGGACCGTCACCATCTGGGGATCCTCCTTTGAGATACATCCTGAGAAATTTAAATCACAGTAGTGTATAGAATTGTGATGTAATAATTTGGAATAAAAATTGCTGATGAGTAAAAATTGGAAATAGAAACTGCTGAAAAAAGCTGATGAGTACCCCTATAAATACCTGTAACCCTCAATTATCAGCGTGCAGTTGGAGGGAAAACTTCCCCCACTGTACCCAGCGCTGTATTGCTCACACTTTACCATATTAAATAATAAATTGATTGCTGCTTGAATATTGGCCTAGTCAAGCTTCTTATTCTTAACACCAGCGCAGGCCATGCTCAGCAATTCCCTCTGTGAGCCTGGCCTTGCTGTCAGCCCCGGCAGCGGCTGCGTGGCCCCTTTGTGGCCCTGTGCTGGCCCAGCCATGGTGGCCCAGCCCCTGTGCAGGCCCAGCCCAGGCCAGGAGCATTGCGGCTGGGAACGGCCCCTGTGCCGTGGTGCCCACAGCAGCCCTGGGGCTCTGTGCCCCATGGCCTCCCCGCTGGGCAGCCTCTGCCAGCTCCTGCAGAGCCCGTGGCACCTGTGGGGCTGCACAGACAGCCCTGCCCCAGGAATCAACGGGAGTGGTGTTGCCCTTTTAAGGGGACTTATAGTGGGACCCAACCATGGTGGTGGCCCTTAAAGGGCGATGGAAGAGAGAACCCCAAAAATCACCCTGGGAGGCAAAACATCCCCTACAGGGGCTTGGAGTGGGGGCCCCATAAAAATGTCACTTAAAGCCATCATGATCCCCCCTTGAAAGGGGCTTGTGTGGCTGCAGCCCCACAAACACGCTAAAATGGGAAGGGAAAAACACCCTTGGAGTGGTGGGATCCCCCCCAAAAAAACACTAAAAAGAGAAAACCTCCACTTCAAAGGGGCCTGAAGACCCTTAAAGGGCCTCGAGGAGGGACAAGATCCCCTCCTCTGCTGGGGCCTCTCCCAGCCAGGAACTCTCCAGTTCGCTGCCCTCGGGGCAGCCCCTGAGTCTGTCCAAACACGGGAACTGCACTGTGTTGAGCCCAGATCCAGAGTCCTGAATCCTGCACAGGGCACAGCAAATCCCCTGCTCGCTGCTGTGCATTGTCCCTGCTGAGGCTCAGACACTGGCGGGGCACATACCCTGCCTGCAGGTTTTGTGCCCAACCCAAGCACTGCACTTTTTGCTCCAGCATTGCTTTCCAACAAAACCAGGGCAAGGCAAACTGTGTGTAGCTCATGGTATTTTACAGAGTGTCTAAAACTCGCTAAGTCATCGATCTGAGAGGTGAGATGCATTTGGAATTCATGGCATGGAGAAGCAGTGCAACATGGAAAGGGGGATCACAGAAATAGAGGAAAACGTCTCGGATTGTTCCTTTCCATTTTCATTTCGCTTCTGGAAAGCTGTTTCACTTTTCCAGAAATGTTCTTGCTGGTCCTGTCTGCCCTTTTCAAGAACCTTTCCTGCAGAACGAGGTGCAGCTTCTGTCACAAGATGTGCCCCCAACTGCAGCTTCTCTTGGCTTTCCACACCGTGAGTGCAGCACAACTTCTGCAGCAAAGCAAGACAAATGTTTGGATTCCTTGACAACTTGTCCTTTCTTTTCCCTGTGGCCTGGGAAGATGTGCCATTGCTGAGTTTTTCATTGTGCCTGTTCTAACCCAAGAAAACAGGAGGTTTTGTTGGGGACTTGCTGGGGAATGCAAGCCTGACCGAATGCCAAGAGAATCTCCAGTACACTCTGGGAGCTCCCTGGGCTGGGCTGGGCTCCCGCTGGGACTCTGCAGAGGGCTGGGCTCCAAGTGGGATCAGCAGCAGTGCAAAATACCTCTGGGCATCTCCATTTTCTGCTGCTCCGAGGAAGCAATGAAGCCAGCCAAGTTCTGTATTTTTGTTCTCCTGGTGGATTTTTTCATTTGATTTGCTACTTCAGAGGCAAGTTCTGTGATGGGGTCTGTAAGTTGATTCTATTTCAACAGCACCAGCAGCAGGGTGGTGTTTGACTGCTGCAAATGTGGTCTGTGAGTCTTTCATTCCTCTGGACTTGGTGCTCAAGGACTTGTGAGCATTTCAGTCTCTGCTAATCATGATGCCTGTGACAAAAACACTGAGTTCACCATTGTAATGGATAGCCCTGTTCACTAAACCCCGATATAGAAAGCCATATGATTGTGAATAAGAAATACATGGTCAGCCTGGTCAGCCTTATGATTGTGAATAAGAGATACATAGTCAACCATGTGATTAAGAAATACATAACCGCATAACCTAAAAATAATATATATCAAGTTACTATTGTTTGCTAAATTCAACCATGTATTGCGCAAACACTAACCACGCGAAAGGCTAAGGTTTTGGGAACTAAGAAGAGCTAGCCGAGAAACAGAAACCAGCCAAACACCACCCCATATAAGGAAGGCAAGAGCTCTGAGGTCAAGAGTACAGGCCTGAGGAAGACTTCAAGCCTTCATCCAGCGACCACCAGAGGGTAGAAGACGACCCCCTAGCAACAATTGGAGCATGCGCCAAGGGAAGAACACGTCTACGGAAATGGACTAGTATAAAAAGGGAACTTGTGAGATACTGGGTGCGGCAGTTGGTGGAGTTGGACTCCCCACAACTCCCCTGTCGCCCAGCGCTGCTTTGCTTATTACCTATGCTTGCTGTAATTAATAAATTCCAATTTGGCAACTTAACTCGTTGCAGAGTTCCATTTATAACAATTTGGTGCCGTGACTCGGATGGTCATAGGTGAGGGAGCGACGGTGTTTGGGAGGCGCCCGACCCCATTTTCAGGTGGCCCAACATCTGACCTTCCTACCATACGTCCACCGACGAACCTAAAACTTTAGGTAATAAGCAAAGGGAGACACCGGTGAACCCCGTTAATCTTCTGTGCACAGGGTTCGGACGAAGATGCAGGACATGTAAGTTTGGGTCCCGGAACGCAAAGGCACTCCGGAAGAAACGAGATCCGTCCGGTTAAAGGATGGACAGAAGAATGCTCCAGATGAGCCCGTGGAGGGCGAGGGATCCTGGAGTGCGAGCAAGTGAGGTGTGCATGAGAGGGGAACCGACAGTCGGATTCCCCAAGTGAGTGTGGACCCTCAGTAGTGCGGCTCCCATTAGTCCGCGAGGACGTGGGCCACGAACAAGGGAAAGCGAGTGGTGATTTGTGTGTGAGAGGCACTCCGAAAGGATGGGACAGGGGAAAAGCAAGCCCCCTATTTTCATTAGGTTTCTCCGGTGCCAAAAGATGGTTCGTCGGGGTTTATGTTAGAAAATTGGAGACATTAGAAAATTGGAGACATTTTCCGGGCACTAAGGAGAAGAATAAAGCTAAGACGATTCACTATTGTGTTGAAATTTGGGGAGAAAAGAAATTTTTACAAGTGTATATTGGCCCATCAGTAAAAATCCCTTTAGTCAAGAAGAAAGTGATTAGCAATATGGGTCAAGCAACCAGATACATTGGTGTTTAAATTGGCGGAACGAAAGAAACAGGAGAAGAAGAAGAGGGACTCTCCTGAGGAGGACCCCCTAATACCTCTACCCCCCCCTCAGGCTCCCCCTCTCCCACTAGACCCAGACTCACAGCTTAGGCAGGCACTGCTGCGGATGCATTCTATAGCATAGGCATGGGAAGGATTCTATATTAGATGGAAGTTGAAGAAAGTAGACGAAGGTTGGAAAAGGGTAGATAGTTGGCAAGATGGAGGATAAATTGCTGCGGGAGGTACAGCGCGTGTTCGTACGGAGAGATAAGGGTGCCCAGAAGCAACAACTTGGTTGCAACCATAAGGGAGACAAACAAGGAGTTAGGAAGGAATGAGTTTGGAAAGCGAAGACAGGGGAATAGTCAGGACACTGGGATGAAAGGGAATGGTCAGGAAACTGAGACGAAGGAGCCTAAAGCCTGCTTTTACTGCGGAAGGAAGGGACATTTCAAACGAGTGTGTAGGGTCAGGATCCGGGATGAGAAAACTTCTCAGGAGAATCAGAGAGGGCGGGAGCTAACGAAGAGGACCGAATTACACCCAAAAGAGGCCTTGATGATAAAGCTAAGAGTAGGTCCTCAGAGCGAAAAACTTGCATTTTTGGTAAATACAGGAGTTTCTCAGTCGTCAGTGGCAAAATTACCCCAGGGATGTGAGATAAGTAGTGAGCGAGTTTCAATAATCGGAATTACGGGAGAGGCTTTCCCTGTTCCTGTAATAAAAGGAGTGCAAATTGAAACAGATAACAAATTTGAAGTAAATGATTTGTTGTTAATGCCAGAGGCCGGGAATAATATGTTAGGCAGAGATCTAATAATAGTCTTAAAATTACAGATAACACCCTGTGAAGGAAAACTTAAAATTCATTCTTTAACTGAAGAAGATAATCTAGAAATTAATGACACAGGTGGGCATTCAGGTGAAGTGGGAAAAGTTTAGGATAGAGGAGTCTGGTCCCCTTAGTCCCTCCTGGTCAGCACAAGCCTGTGAATTCTATATATTACTCTGTGCATTATTAATACTAAAAAGGTGAGAAGGGACTACTTATACAGACTCCAAATATGCTTTTAGTGTAGTACATACTTTTAGAAAAACTTGGAAGGGGACTTATAAAAATTGAAAGGAAAGGATTAATACACGGGAGATTGATAATTCAGATACCTGAAGCTTTAAAAGGCTCAAAGAAAATAGCAGTAGTTCATGTAAAAGAACACCAGAGAGGGAGGGATATTAAAGTTAGAGAAATAATTTGGCTGATAAAGAAGCAAAAAGAGCGACCTTAATTGGCAGCTATAAGGAAATTAAGAGCAACATTTAAGGAGGAAAAGTGGGTTTTTCCTGATGGCAGGATTATGATGCCAAAAACCAGTGGCACATTAGATTTTAGATAACTTGTATAGACAGACACACTGGGAAACAAAGACTTTTTTGTGATCACGTATAGGGATATTTGGAATTGGAAAATAAATTACCCAGGGGTATCTTACCTGTTAAAAGGTAAATAAGAAAGTGTTAAGAAGCCCTCCCTTTGGAGGATGCAAAAAGCCTACTGGCTATTTGAAAAGACCCAGGTTGATTTTATAGAATTGTTTAAAAAGTAAACCGGTAAAAATATTTGTTAGTAATAATAGATCAATTACCTCAGTAAGTTAGAAGCATTTCCAGCAGCTTGAGCTACAGTTCAAATAGTAGCTAAATTTTTGTTAAAACACGATTTATATTAACCCTGATTTATTAAGAAGGAACTAAGCACCCTGGAGTGGCTGTGACTTTCCAAAACGATGGAAACAGCCTAAAAAAAAAAAAAAAAAAAAAAAAAAAAAAAAAAAAAAATTTCCAGCAGCTGACTATAAAATTGCAATTCCAGAAACTGGAATTGATAACACCTGACACTTGTTGTTAAAACTCATGACAGAGAATAACTAAGGGAGAAGAGAAAGAGAGACAATTGATTCACTTGCCTTGCTATGATTATGTATTTAGCCAGCTAATTATAGAACATATTGCTAGGATTTTTGGTGATACCTTTGAGATTGGGAGACAGGACCCTTCTGGCAGCAATTGAACTAGTGGGGAACTTAGAGCAATTGATTCCTGCTATATTGGCTATAGCACAAATAAAAGAAGGAGCAACTCATAATAATAACATTAATGAAATCAGGAGAGCCCTATGGGAAAAGGGAATGACTGCTCAAAGACCTCCTTTGGATCTTGCATTACATCAGGTAGAGCGTGGAGATTGGGACCTGGTCCGTAGCTGGAAGGAGAGCCCCCTCACACCAAAGTGGGAGGGACTCTACCAAGCCTTACTAACAACGCTAAGCCTTACTAACAACGGACACTGCAATTAGAACCATAGAAAAAGGCTGGATCCATGTGAGCCAAATAAAAGGACCAATAGAACCACCCCGACCAGTGGACCAAAAACACAAAGAACTATGAGTAGGAAGTGAGTGAAATACCGAGAGACCTCAAGGGCTAAGATGAATAGCACAGAGGAACCTCAGAAAAAATCTTTAAAGCACGAAAAACCATGAGAGTAAGTGATCGGCAACAACTTAAAGCTGTCTTTAAAGAGGAGTTGTTGAAGACAACGGAAGTGAAACTGGTAAATGGAAAACATGAGGATGGAGACTTTGATATAAATTCCCCTTTAAGCAATACAGATTGTCCAGAAGTCAAGAAAGACGATCCCTGTGATGAGAAGGAGGAATACCTGTAACAAATTCAGAAGTAATAAGTGACCTTGGGTGTATGTATGAATGTTGGGATTGGGTATATCGGACTTTTCTGTTGGTAGATAGGAAGTCGGGAGAAATAATCGAAGAAGGGGAAGGATTACCGAACTCAAAATAAGGGTTATATGTAATGCTCAAGGGTGTTGGAGAAATTGTAATCCATTTGTCTGTATTATTTGTATAATATGTAATGAAAGGTGGTGAACCCATTGTCGCAGCGGCTATCCCCCTAGGGGAACATGTTATAACTGTTATTACACACAGCAAAAATTAACTGAACAGACATTGGCACTTCGAATAATATCTGGGACCCTTAAAATAGGCTCCAAGAATTGGTGGAGCATTTATGCTAAAGGAATAAACCCCCAGTATTATTGTTACCACTCAAACGAACCAACACCATTTGTAACGAGAATTGTTGCAGGGGTTTGCCTGAGGTGGATCCCTGATCTGAGCTGTCTAGCTCCTCAGGTGAAAGACACTAAGTGGTCTAGATACCTCCAACGAATTAGGAGAAAGGGGCACAAACCTCCTCCTGAAGACTACCCTTGCTGCCGAGAAGACAGATCACCCCATAGCTCGCAGCAACCGAGTTGATGGGCGAGGCAGAGGGGCTGATAACTGTGGGGGAGAGGGCCCTAGAATAAGACCTGAACAAACTCGGGACCACTCTAAGCAAAAGCAACAATATCAGAAACGACAAAATTTGGAACAGGGAAATTATGGCAGCCGCTATGACAATTGGAAAAACTACCTTGGAATTTTTAGAATACTTTTAATAATGTTAACTATTGGGAATTGTAGCTCTCAAACACACGAGCCCTTTAAATGGTCATTAATTAGGTGGGAAGATCAGGTTGTGATCAGTAACATCACACTAACGGGACCCCCTTCATTTAAAGTAAACCTAACGCAGTTAATCACCTCCTGGGGAACTACGCTCCCAAGTGTCGGTTCCTACATCGGTTTTTACATGTGCCCAGCCTCTAACCCTGGAAAAGTCTATTGCAATTACCCAGGGTATAATTATTGCAGATATTGGGGCTGTGAAACAATAGCTCAGGGATTCACCCCAGGGGGAGGACCTGACAGATTTTTACAGGTTGGAAGAGGCCCTCCGGGGTGTACCCCTCCACAATATGCATATGACAGATCAATTTTGGGAGGGGATACTCAGGATCATGCAAGTTTATATATATATATGAATGTCACTCAGCCAGATTACCCAGGCTGGCTAATAGGAAAAACCTGGGGAATCCAAATATGGCAACCAGGGAGAGATCAAGGAGGGATGATACTCATTAAAAAGGAAGTTGTTCCCTATGACCCCGAACCTGTTGGACCCAACCATGTGATAGCAAACTCAGGTAATAGCTTAGGAAGGGTAGAGAATGAAATAGAAAATAACAAGACGCAGGTAGAACAGGTAGAAGTGACTTCGGCTGACGAGGGAGGTAACATACTTTGAAAATGGGATTAATCTTGCACGATGTTTGTGGAAAAAGGGCAGGATAGGACTACGGGAATTACCCTATCACAAGTAACTGGAAAAGGGAGATGTATTGGAACTGTTCCAGGGAATAAGAAACATTTGTGTCAAATAACTAAATTGGTGCAGGATACCTTAAGACCAGCTGAATGGTTAATTCTGGCAGCTAATACCAAATGGGTATATAATACCCTAGGCGTGACCCCCTGTATCTCTATAACAGCCTTTAATGAAAGCCATGAATTTTGCATACAGGTAATAATAGTCCCCCGGATTATCTATCATCCCAGGGAATACGTGTACTCCCAAAGCCATATTTCAAAACATCATTTGCAAAAACGAGAACCCTTTACAGCCCTCACGGCTGCGGCATTATTAACCATTGGGGGAGCTGGGATAGGAACAGGCGCGGCAACTCTTGTGCATCAACAACAGAGGTTTAAGGCTTTAAGAGCCGCTGTAGATGAGGATCTTGAGAAAATTGATAAATCTATTAATGAATTGGTAAACTCGCTCCGATCACTTTCGGAAGTAGTTTTACAAAACCGAAGGGGGTTAGACTTACTGTTTTTACAACAAGGTGGCCTTTGTGTAGCCCTTCGGGAGGAATGCTGCACATATGTAGATACTACTGGAATAGCAGTAGACACTATGGCCGAATTACGCAAACAAATAGAAAAGAGAGAGAAAGAGAGAAAATCCCAACAAAATTAGGTATTAATCTTTATTCAACTATTCTCCATGGCTTACCACCTTGTTGTCCACCATTGCCGGACCGGTAATCTTGCTGTTGTTAGGGTTGCCCTTTGGGCCATGAATATTCAATAAAATAATTAGCTTAGTGAACTCCCAATCTGAAGCAGCCCATTTGAAGATGATGAAAACAGAGTATAAATCTCTAGGTGCCGTAGAAGGAGAGGACTATTTGGACTTAAATAGGAAAGAACTTCAAAGGTTTAGTGAACAGAATGATAAATAGAAAAAGGGGGGATTGTAACGGATAGCCCTGTTCACTAAACCCCAATATAGACAATCATGTGATTGAGAAATACATGGTCAGCCCCGTATGATTGTGATTAAGAGATACATGGTCAACCATATGATTAAGAAATACATAACTGCATAACCTAAAAATAATATATATCAAGCTACTATTGTTTGCTAAATTCAACCATGTATTGCGCAAACACTAACCATGCGAAAGGCTAAGGTTTTGGGAACTAAGAAGAGCTAGCCGAGAAACAGAAACCAGCCAAACACCACCCCATATAAGGAAGGCAAGAGCTCTGAGGTCAAGAGTACAGGCCTGAGGAAGACTTCAAGCCTTCATCCAGCGACCACCAGAGGGTAGAAGACGACCCCCTAGCAACAATTGGAGCATGCGCCAAGGGAAGAACACGTCTACGGAAATGGACCAGTATAAAAAGGGAACTTGTGAGATACTGGGTGCGGCAGTTGGTGGAGTTGGACTCCCCACAACTCCCCTGTCGCCCAGCGCTGCTTTGCTTATTACCTATGCTTGCTGTAATTAATAAATTCCAATTGGGCAACTTAACTCGTTGCGGAGTTCAATTTATAACAGTCAATAATTCAGTGAAGGGGCTGATGTCCTTGTGTAGGGGTTTTATACTGGCTAAATGCAGGCACACACAAAAAAAAACATTTACTCATTTTTCTCTGCTATTGTTGAGCAGAGGAGGGGAAAGAAAAATTCAAGGACTGAGTTGAGATAAGGATTAGAAGAAAAACACTTTGAGCGTAAAGCAAATTCAAAATAAATAGTATAAAAAATTATTAATAGAATTAAAAGTGAGTAATAAGAATTTAAAAAAATCCTTAAAACACCTTTTTTTCCAATCCCTCCCTCTTGCCCACCAACAGCACAGAGAGACAAAAGATATGATCTTCAGTCAGTTTGTGACTTCTAAAGATCTTTTTTTAGTTTGCTTAGAGAGTTTCTTTTCCTGCTGTGCTCTGGGGTCTTCCCACCAGAGACATTCTCTGGGAACTCTTCCAGTGTGCTTTTAATTTTTACCAGTAGCAGTCCCACCCAACCTGCTGCAACAGATCTTATTCTGGGCACTAAAAACTCAAAATGTTTCTAAAAATAAATTGCAGTAGCAGTGTGTTTTTGTCTGCTCCTCCAGGTAGTGTGTCATATTTGAATAGGAAACTTTTGTTTTAAATATTTAGATTGTGCCCTCTCACCCCTGCTCTCCCAAGGGTTTTAAGGTATTACCTTGAACACTTCTGATCAAGTACCTGTTTCTTACAGTGCTTCAGTCTTTGTTAAACAAGCTAAAGCAAAGCTTCAAGTATAGGGCTGAAAAGCAAATAGAATTATCTTGTGTATCTATTGAGTGTCCCTGTTAATTACTGCCTCACTTGGGACTGTTTTCCTTTTTCTGGGCTGTGCAGAGTTAACCCTGTCCTTTATTTAATGGTTTGTAGGAAAATGAGCTGTCATGTTTGAAACGGGAACTGTCATCTCTTAAGGAACAGCTGAGAGCAGAAATGGAAGAAAAGGTGGAGTTTTTTTTTCACTGAGCAGTGGGGGTGAGAGGTGTGGCCTGGGCTTGTGCTGTGGGAGGAGCTGGGTAAGAAATGAAACTGAACAGAAAAACAGTGACTTTGGAATGCTGGGGTTGTGCTAAATCTGGTCATGTATTTGTGTGAACTTTGTAACAGTCTGTGATTATAGATTACATACAAATAAACAAACAACAAAGCAAAACTCTCCTTTATTTTAGTTAATTTTAACTAGCTAAAGCAAAAACATTCCCTAAACTGTAAAGCTTTTCAGTGACTTTTGATTGCTGGGGTTGTACCAAACCTGGTCATATTTTTGTGTGAACTTTGTAGCAGTCTGCGATTGTAGACTGTGCTCTGTAATTACACCAAGAAGATTTTTAACAACTGAATTCAAATCAATATTTCCTTGCTGTCACATAACTCTTTTGTAGGAGAATCTTGTAAAAGAGCACTCTGGCAGTGTGATTCCTGACAGTGAAAAGAAACACAAGGTAACTTTAACTTTTTAATTGCTTCTACAATTTGGTAATATTTATATTTGTAGAATCAATTGAAGTGCCATGAGAATTTATTTGCATTCAACAAAAGACATTGGAATGCTTTTGACTTCAATCTTTTTAAATTATAGAAAATACAAATTTATGTTCCTGACTCCTAAACCTTGTTTAGATCTATACAGTGAATCTATTCATGTAAAAATAGAAAATCTCCAAATTATATTCCTGAAATAAACAAAAATTAAAATAAAAATAAAAAATGCCTCCTTCAGTACAGGAAGCCTCTTGGGCAGTCCAACATTGAAGTTTTGTAACTCCTAACAGTGAATTTTTCTTGTTGCATTTTTCTGCCTATATTTCTTACTTCTCTGTAGATGAATTTTTTCCCCCTGGGATAAGAAGGGATTTTAAAGGGTCACACCATTCCATGGAGATATTAGACAGCAGTTTCTGGAAGGGCTCTCCCAGTGTGTAATTTTTCTTGCTCAGTTGTTGATTTTTTAATGTCTCTAGAACTGATTTACTTAGTCTTTAAAAGTGTCCATTTGTAAAGGCACTTTTCCTCTATGAAAGAAAAAAAAGCTGATACAGCTGTAAAAATGGTCAAAGTATCAAAGTAGTCCTGATTGCAGAACTCACCCTTCTTCCCTGTCAGGAGTTCACTTGTGGTTTTCACATTGGAACAATGGAATCCAGCACCATTTTGATGTTATCTGTCAAAAAAAGGACTGCACTGGACCATTCAATGCTTCTCAGTTTCACTTCTAGTGAAAAGACTATTTTAAATAACACCAATCTTGATGTAGCTATCAATCTTTCTCTGAAAGCCTTTTCCTGCAGTTTTGTTTGTTCCCATTTTCTTTGATGTTTGATAGAGTCCAATGTAGTGGCTACAGTTCAGAATAACCTGAATTTCTGCAGATAAGCACGGAGAACTTAAATACCATGTGCCATGAAACTCAGCTCTTCCATAGCTTCCCCTTCATTCTCCTCATTTGGCAACAAAAATAATATAAAAAATGATATTTCCACCCCACCCCACTTTGTTTGGGTCTTTGCTTCATGTTTGGATGGAAAGATCAGAGTTCCACCATTTCTCTCAGGTGAATTCTGGGACACTCAGACTGTCAACTGGCTCCTGAGTTTGGCTTTAGATTCCATACTTACCCCATAAAATATAATCTAAAAAGAGAAACATTTTCTTTCCCAGACATGTGTTATAAAGACTCCTCCAATGGATAAAATGCAGAGTGGAAGAAGCACAAACCTGCCTGCAGGGCAGAGCAGCAGGAAAAAGCAGAAAGTGCTTGTGCAGCTGGACACTGAGTCAGACAGCTCTGAGCACACTGACCTCCTGGTAAGAGCCAGAGAACAAATCATGTGCTGAGCAGCTCTGAGCAGCTCTCACTGCTGGGGCTGAGAATGGAAATAAAGAGTTTGGGCTTCCACATTCCAGCCAATATTTATGTGTATATTTTTAATTTATTGGTTCTTTCTGGAATTGTCATTGTATGTATATAATTAACATTCTTTTTATTGAACTGTTATGCCTCATAATGACATCTTTTTTTTCATAGTCTAATATCCTTAGGGGGAAAGAAAAAGTATTTTTAATATAGTGTGACTAAGTAACTTTTTAATTTATTAGAGCATAGTCTCGGAAGAAGAAATGTTTAAAAATTTGTACAAAGATTATCCACAAGCTTCACAGTTACATTCCACAGCACCAAAAAAGGTATGTTAGCCTTTCCTAAGATTAAACCAAGCAGTTAATCAGATTGTTTACAGAAACGAAAGGATGGCTTTATTTTCCTTCCTAGAGCCCAGCTCCATGCAGTGTGAAATCTCCAGGCTCTGCTCTGAAACTCAAAACCATGAGGAGGATGCGCGAGGCGGGCTGGACTGCGCTCTCCAAAATGGACAGGAAAAGGAAAATTAAAGATGCTGTAAAGATGCTGTAAAGATGCTCTTTGCTTAAAATCCAGAAATGCCCAGTGCCCTGGCATTGCTTGCAGGGCTGTTTTTCTCTCAGAGTTGGTGCTTTGTTGCATTTTTCTGTCATACTCAGTGTGTTTAATACTGTGTTCATTCCTTTACACATATAAACTTTAGAGATCTATAACTGCAACCCCTGCAGAGCATCTTCCACCTTTCCTCCCTTGTGCTTCAAAATGTTGGGACACAAATTAGCCAATTTTAAATTTGGAAATAAATAGAACTACACAGAAAGTTGTTTCAAAGCTGCTTCTGGCTTAGAAATTAGAAATTCTGGTTTCAAAGAACTTCTGTTCTTTTACATTTACTCTGTTTTCCTTAACATATAACTACTTAGTGGAAGAAATGTAGCTGTTAAATGAATGTTCTTTTACCTGAAGTCCTCTTGCTTTTTCCTGCATTTTAATGGCTGTTAGACCTGTCTTTTTAGACTGTTTTGTTTTCAGTATGTTAAAATGGTTTCGAAACTTCTAAAATTTCAGTAGAATTACTTGTATTTAAAAAGATTTCAGCTTCACAAGGAGTAAAATATGCACGTTATAAGATTGTGAAACCAATGTGAAGATGCCATTAAATTGTTTATCTGAAATATAAAGGGTGGGACTATTTGTTGTTGCTTTAAATATTTGAACACGGACATAAATCACCCACCAGCCTTCCTAGGGACCAGCAGAACTGCAAGGATAGATTAGAACATCTATTTCTGTATTAATCCTTGGTTAATCTTTGTCAGGATCTCTGGCTGGTCAGAGTGACCCTGAGAAAAGTTCCAAAGTCTCTTTTCCCAGTCTGGTGCTTGAAGAAGGAGTCAGGGCTCTTCATTTCTCAGTCTCAAGGTTGTTTATTTTATCTTATCTATAAAAAATTTTCTCCTGTCCTGCCAAGGTGAGCTCAGCAAGACAGTTCCAGGCACTCTGCCTCCCCCAGGGCTGTGTTATGTCTTTATACTAAAAACGACATATACAATGTTTACAATTACTTTCCAATACCCATCACCTATGTTAGACAGTGAGCTTCTACTCTAAACCAATCTGTAAGTGCCAACACCACAGCAGAAGATGGAGGCCAAGAAGAAGAAGGAGAAAGCTGGACACATCCAGTTCCCACCATCTTCCCTACTGAACCCCCATACCAAAAACCCTAGAATCTACTTTTCCATCCTGTAATAGCTTCACCAATATGCTACCTAAAGTGTTGTGGCTTGCTGATCTTCATACCGGATTGGTAATATGCTCCATGGGTCATAATCAAAACCACAGGGGCATTTTGGGCTCTGTGCCAGGGTCTCTGAGCCCCCTGGCAGGGGTCTGGGCTGCTCAGGACAGCCAGAGGGATGTCCTGGGTCCTGACAAATCTTGGTTCCACAACAATGACAAATCCTGCTTCAGAGCCTAGACATAACAACAAAATTACAAGTGTTATGTTTGCCCAATTATCCCATCATAAAAAGGCCAAAAAATATTAAAAATAGTAACAATTTAAATTAAATAGTTTAAAAAATGTATAAACAAGGGATAATTTGGTTCAAATAATAGCGCATAAGCAAAAACAACCACGGGGTACGGAGGGCAGGGTTCAATGACCCTTGCCACTTCACGTACAAGCTTGCCAAGTGAAAGTCACCCCTTATATGCCATGTGCAAACGCCATCTCCTCCTATTTTCGGTTCGTCACTTTTCTGTCTCCGCCCTCCTCACCACCTTTACCACGCACGCGCCACCACTCGGTTTGGTGGTCACACAAGTCTTTGGGGGTCGTCGCTGATGAAGGCCCTGTAGTCTTCTTCGTTGTCCTTTAATTCACCTTTGGGTTACACATGCGCACCAAGCCAGTACAATGTAAGCCAAGAGTAACGTATCAGTGCATCTACATATCAAAGCAATAAGTCCCTTATAATTAGCATTTTCTTGGACCCAACCAGGTTCTTGGTCATTTTTAGCAACTGTATCTTCAGCTTCTTTCCAGTGGTCCTTGAGAACATCTGCTGGGGAAGGGGGGGTGGGTGGAGCCCCTCCTTTCCCTCTCTTTGGCATTACAACTTTTAGCTATTAACTATTTTATTATTCTCAAATATTAATTACTGTATCAATATTGATTGCTGTTTCAATTTTTATCAGCACGAATCATACCTATTTATCACACAAGTACATCTTAATCCTCGAGCCCTGAGCCCCCTGCCCATCGCTGGGGACTCTGGGGGTTTCCCCCCCTGCCCCAGTGCAGGATTGATGGGGGTAGCACGGTCGGGATGGACGGAGATGAGAGATCTCTGCAGCCAGGTCGTGGAACTTGGGGTTTATTGCAAAGGGCCTGGGTGCAGGGCCCTGCTGGGATTGGGGTTTATTGCAAAGGGCCTGGGTGCAGGGCCCTGCTGGGATTGGGGTTTATTGCAAAGGGCCTGGGTGCAGGGCCCTGCTGGGATTGGGGTTTATTTAAAAGGCCTGGGTGCAGGGCCCTGCTGGGATTGGGGTTTATTGCAAAGGGCCTGGGTGCAGGGCCCTGCTGGGATTTGGGGTTTATTTAAAAGGCCTGGGTGCAGGGCCCTGCTGGGATTGGGGTTTATTGCAAAGGGCCTGGGTGCAGGGCCCTGCTGGGATTGGGGTTTATTGCAAAGGGCCTGGGTGGAGGGCCCTGCTGGGATTGGGGTTTATTTAAAAGGCCTGGGTGCAGGGCCCTGCTGGGATTGGGGTTTATTGCAAAGGGCCTGGGTGCAGGGCCCTGCTGGGATTGGGGTTTATTGCAAAGGGCCTGGGTGCAGGGCCCTGCTGGGATTGGGGTTTATTGCAAAGGGCCTGGGTGCAGGGCCCTGCTGGGATTGGGGTTTATTTAAAAGGCCTGGGTGCAGGGCCCTGCTGGGATTTGGGGTTTATTGCAAAGGGCCTGGGTGCAGGGCCCTGCTGGGATTTGGGGTTTATTTAAAAGGCCTGGGTGCAGGGCCCTGCTGGGATTTGGGGTTTATTGCAAAGGCCTGGGTGCAGGGCCCTGCTGGGATTTGGGGTTTATTGCAAAGGCCTGGGTGCAGGGCCCTGCTGGGATTGGGGTTTATTGCAAAGGGCCTGGGTGCAGGGCCCTGCTGGGATTGGGGTTTATTGCAAAGGGCCTGGGTGCAGGGCCCTGCTGGGATTGGGGTTTATTGCAAAGGGCCTGGGTGCAGGGCCCTGCTGGGATTTGGGGTTTATTGCAAAGGGCCTGGGTGCAGGGCCCTGCTGGGATTGGGGTTTATTGCAAAGGCCTGGGTGCAGGGCCCTGCTTGGAGCTGCAGCCACAGCTCGGAGCAGGCCCGAGAGAAGAGAGGGGGAGAGAGGATGAGAAGGTAAGGGAGTAAAAGCGTAAGAGAGTAAAAGGGGTAAGAGCATCAAAGGCAAGAGCTAGGAGACAAGAGGTAAGAGCAAGAGTAAGAGAGGTAAGAGCTAAAACAGCAAAGTTCCCATTACAATATAATAAATCTTCTTCTGTGTTGAATATTCTGATTCTCACTAACCAATCTAGTACAAGATACAAATCCTACAGCATTTTCATACCACCTATAAGAATCATTACATTACCATACTGTGCTACATTTTAAACCCTAAAAACTCCTCTGTGGTCCCCTTCAGTAGGGGCTGCTCTGACCCTGGGACCTGCCTGCAAGCAGAAGGAATTGTTCCATCAAAAGGGGATTACTTTCAGCGGCCACACCGTTGTTTTCCCGTTGTTCAGTAACTAAGGGATCTCATAGCTTGCTTTCATTTCAATCTCGCTTATAGTTTCCATATTCTCAAAATCTTTTGCCAGACAATCATATTTGTAAGGCTTTCCTGTTTCATCTTCTCCAACACCCCAGAGCCGGCGCCGCTGCGGCTGTGGGACAGAGGGGGAGCGAAAGGGGGATCCGGGCTTGGAGCGGGAGGAAGGGCAGGGAGAGGGGAAGGGGAGGAGCAGGAACAGGAGCAGCACGGAGGGAGCAGCCCGAGGAGGAGCAGCAGCCGGGGAAGGAGCATTGCGGGGTTCCACGGCGAGCCCGCAGCTCGGCTGGGCCCGGCAGCATCGCATTGCCCCGCGCCCCGCAGGTGAGCGCCGAGGGGAAGCGGCAGCTCCGGGAGGGTTTTTGGGGGGAAGAGGGGGATTTGGCTGGGATTTGGACCTTGCCGATTCCGGAGTTATGAAAAGTGCGTATTATATGGCTCTATGCAGATATTTACTGTGGGAATCCATAAAATCAGAGGGGTTTGGGAAAGCTGCAAAAGGCAGGCCTCAGAGACAGCAGAACTGTGAGTAGAGCGCCGCCATGAGATAGATCATCAGAAAAATTGTTTAAACTGTAGAAAAAGCAAGGGCAAATAGAACAATGGCCTGTGTATTAATGCTTGTCTGAATAGCTCTCTAAGCTGCAGAAAGTTTATCTAGCAAGATATTAGGAAGGTTAAAGCTTAAGAATGGAGCTCTGTGTGTTGTGTTTTAAGGCTTACAAGCAGGTATTGTATTCGAAATAAGCAAGCATTGTTTTAAGCAAAGGTACGTGTGCTTATGGTGTGTGAAAAATTGTAAAAGTTTAGTAGTAATAAAATGGTTCTAAAAATAGTAATACAATTAGAGTAATAATAATTTGGACAATTTGAATTAGGACAATACGAGACAACAAATACAAAGAGTTACGGACCTCTGGGTACCTTTTTCTGGGCAGCATGAGCCCGAAAAAGGACCCCCGCTAACAAAGATTAACCCTTAAAAACAATAGCCCATTGCATATTCATGCACTTCATACATGATGCATAAATTCCATTCAAACACAGGATTCTGTCTGGTCAGTGTCAGCTTCTTCCTCTGAATCCTAACAGCACCTTCGAGGCAGGAAGAAGTTTGTTTCTTCTGGTAAGAGAGCAATAAATTATTTTTCTCTGAAAGATTCAGGTGTCCTGTGGCTGCTATCTCGCTGGAAGTCCTTTCTTTAAAAAAGTATCCTACGTGGCATTGTTTCTATTTTAACAATTTTTATAACCTAAAACTATATTTAACATGGTACTTAAGAGAATTAATACAGCATTACTTTCTAACACAACACATAAAATAATCATTTAATATTTGCGAAAAGCCAATCATAAAATACAGGCATTTTCACATTTACCATATGTATTTTGGTGTATTGATTAGTAGTGCTGTATTAACAGTTTAATAATAAATGTAGTCTTGTAATTAAAAGGTAACTTTTGTAGTTAAAAGAAGAACTATGTCAGTGAGGTTTTTTTAAAGGAAGGAATGAGGCACTCGCATCAGATAGCAGCCACAGGACACCTGAATCTTTCAGAAAAAAGAATTTTTTGCTCTCTTACCAGAAGAAACGAACTTCTTCCCGCCTCAAAGGGGCTGTTAGGATTAGAAGGAAGAAGTTGATGATGGCCAGACAGAATCCTGTGTTTGAATGGAATTTATGCATCATGTATGAGGTGTATGAATGTGCAACGGGTTATTGTTTTTAAGGGTTAATCTTTGTTAACCGGTGCCCTTTTTCAGGCTCGTGCTGCCCAGAAAAAGGTACCCGGACATCCATAATTCTTTGTATTTGTTGTCTCGTATTGTCCTAATTCAAATTGTCCAAATTATTATTACTCTAATTGTATTACTGTTTTTAGAACCATTTTATTACTATTAAACTTTTAAAATTTTAAAAACAAGTGATTGGCGTTTTTCACAGGAGTTGAGTCCCAAATATATTTTGGTGTCGCTGAGAGAGGTATTTTTAATTTATTTGATGAAGGGGGTACTTTTGGATCTCTCAGGAGTGCAAAGGGGAGCAGGGGAAGCGCTGAGTGCCTAGAGTGGGGGGATGCTGGAGAAAGGGGACCCTGGAACACCTGATGTAAAATTTCAATAGCGAATGTGAATTTTACTTCTATACCTTTTATTTTAAAGCAAGCACGCAGCGCTGGGTGGCTGGGGAGTCACTGCTCCACTCATAGCACACACAGTTCAGTAAATTATATATACTGTTTTTAAGCCTACAAAGCATTTTCCAATATGCTTGGTTAGTCCAAATTAGCAAATATCAATAAGCTGGGAGCAGTAATTTCACAATATTTCTAGGTGGTTGCTATCCTTCTTGTGATTGTCTGGAGGGAGGCCTTGCACTGGTGTCTGCTACATGATTTGTCAAGTGCATCAAGCTTTTTATTATACATAAGCTTTTAATTGCTTTGTTACAATATCTCTTAGCTTTACCCCAACTTCCTCTATTTTATTCTAAGCATCAGTCGTCTTGCTGCCTCATCTCTTTTGCTCTACTATACTTCTTTGATTTTGATGCTTTATTTGTCTATTTGGTCAGAAAGTTTCAAAACCTTTCTTTGTGTCTTGTTTTGGACACAGCAGATAGAAGCATTTGCTGATTCCATTCCCAATTGGCACGTGTCACAAAAACAATTTCCACAGAATCAGGGGAGGGTGAGCCCTGGGACCCCCAAAACCCCCTCAGCATGCCTGAGCAGGACCCGGGAGAGGGGGAATGCCCAGGACCCACAGGCCCCCCATCAGCTGTGAGAAGAGGGACCCCCATAAGCCCAAAATAAGGACACTGGAAACGGGGCACTCCTGGGAGAGGTTTTTGGAATTCCTGATTTTTGGAGGTATTTCTGGCCACCAGACACTCAGTGACTTCTAGAGATGGACTTGGCCAGTGGGACCTTCAAAGCCAATGTCCTGGCTTAGGGCAATTTTGGGAGGAAAAACTCTAAAGGTGTTTCCTGTAGAAGAGCAAAGTCAAGTGGCCCCTCCTCCAGCTGGTTCTGGAAAAGTATTTTCTTTGAGAGAAGTGGAAAAAAACTGTTTATTGAACAGGCAAAGCACTCACCAGCCCCAAAAATGAACAGTATTAAACAATAAAATCTCTTGCTGCTCCAAAAGAGATGACAAACTCACAAAGTCCCTCCGTGAGCTGTAGCATGGCTTGCTCAGTCTCTTATCAGTCTCTTATCAGTCTCTCTGGGGCTGGAAATGCCGTGGCCCAGCCCCGGTGGGGCACAGGTGTGAGCACCTGGTGCTCTTCTGGGTGTTCAATCCAGAGCAGGTTTAGACAGGTCCAAAGAAAAGGATAAACCAAAAACCACAGTCCAGGGAGCTTCTCTTCCTCTGCTAGCTCAAACTGACTAACAGCAAAGGAGGGCTCTGTCCCGCTGTCTGTCCATCTGCAGACAAGAGAGGAGCAGGAATGTGGAGGAGTGAGAGAGGTTCTGAAAACAAACTCCGTGCTTCTTCTTCCTCCCTCTCTGCTCTCAGAACCAGTGTTAAAGGTGCAAAGCTTATTTCAGACAAATGGGGATACGAGCATCATAATTTCACCCCTGGGACCCCCAAAAGACCCTCAGCCTGTGTAAGCAGGACCCGGGAGAGGGGGAATGCCCAGGCCCCACAGCCCCCCCAGCAGCTCTGAGAAGAGGGACCCCCATAAGCCCAAAGTGAGGACACTGGAAACAGGGAACTCCTGGGAGAGGTTTTTGGACTCCTTGATTTTTGGAGGTATTTCTGGCCACCAGACGTCCGGTGACTTCTAGAGATGGACTTGGCCAGTGGGACCTCCGAAGGCAATGCACTCACATCTTGTTTTTCCCCCAAATCAGGATTTCCCATTCCCAAACCTCATCTGGATGGAGAAGGCTGTGAGGAAGAGGAAGATGCCCCAGGGCACTGAGGCAGGTGAGAAGGAAGTCAGTGCCCCTTTTCCCCTCTGTCCTGCTCCGTCTCCCAGCCCAGCACGGCCCCAGCTGCAGCACAGCCCCACTGCTGATGCTGTCCAGCCAGGGATGCACTGGGGGGATCTCCTTCCCCTTCCCTGTGGCACGGAGGCAAATCCCAGCCTCTCCTTGTCCTTCCTCCCCCAGGGAAGGAGCTGAGGATGGAGACCAGGGAGGACAAATCCTCACAGCAGAACCTGGTGGAAGAGGCCATTTTGAGCGGCTCCAGGGCACAGGAATCCACTGGGGAGGAAAAGCCCCGGAGATCCCTCAAGAGGAGGGGCTGCAAACCCAGCCCAGGGTGCTCCGAGGAGGAGAGACTCAGCCTGTGCCTGGAAGGCAGCCAGAGATCTGGCCAGAGCGCTGAAGTGGTGGTCCATCAGCAGCTTGATGATGGCAAGAAGCCCCACCAGTTCTTGGAATGTGGGAAGAGTTTCGGCAGGAGCGACCACCTGCTCATCCACCAGAGGACCCACGCCGGGGAACGGCCCTATGAGTGTAGGGAATGTGGGAAGAGCTTCAGGATCAGCTCCCACCTGACTGTCCACCAGAGGATCCACACCAATGAACGGCCCCACAAGTGTGGGGAATGTGGGAAGAGCTTCAGGATCAACTCCAACCTGATTGCCCACCAGAGGATCCACACCAATGAACGGCCCTATAAATGTGGAGAATGTGGGAAGGGCTTCAGGAGGAGCTCCAGCTTGAAACTCCACCAGATGATCCACACTGGGATACGACCCTTTGTGTGTGGGGAGTGTGGGAAGGGCTTCCGTGACAGCTCCCGCCTGATCATCCACCAGACAATGCACACTGGGGAGTGCCCCTACATGTGCTCAGAGTGTGGGAAGAGCTTCTTTGAGAACTCCAGCCTGATTCTGCACCAGAGGATCCACACTGGGGAGAGGCCCTACAAGTGCAGGGAATGTGGGAAAAGCTTTAGGCAGAGCTGCCATCTGAATGCCCACCAGAGGATCCACACTGGGGAGAGGCCCTACAAGTGCAGGGAATGTGGGAAAAGCTTTAGGCAGAGCTGCCATCTGAATGCCCACCAGAGGATCCACACTGGGGAGAGGCCCTACAAGTGCAGGGAATGTGGGAAAAGCTTCATCGACCCCTCCGGCCTGAGTGTCCACCAGAGGATCCACACTGGGGAGAGGCCTTACAGGTGTGGGGAATGTGGGAAATGCTTCAGGCAGAACTCTAGGCTGATTGCCCACCAGAGAATCCACACTGGGGAGAGATCCTATGAGTGTTCTGAGTGTGGGGAGAGGTTTCAGAGCCGATACCGTCTCCTCAAGCATCAGCAGATTCACACAGAATAGAGGCCCTTCTGCTGCCCTGACTGCAGGAAGGGCTTTTAGAAAAACTGCACTCTCGTCACCCACCAGTGGATCCACACTGGGGAGAGGCCCTGACAGTGTCCCAAGTGTGGGAAGAACTTCTCCCAGAACTCTGCCGTGACCCAACACCAAGGGAGGCAGCAGTAAGGGATGCCCAACAAGTGCCCTGTGTGCAGGAAGAGTGTTGCCTTGATTTTTAAAGATTTTCTGAGCCTTCTAATGTTTACATTCTTGTAGCAAACTTTCTCAAACACTTTCTGTAAATAACTTCTTGTTTGGCATTCTTTTATAGAAGAAGAAAAATATGATGGACTGTTAGTTTGTCCAGTGTCATTGGAGAGGTGGCACTTTCACCCTCCAATCCATGGTCGCTTTTAGAAAACTGTAAATGTTGGAGTCAGGAAATAAACTTCCCTTTTCTTCCCCTTGAGAGCAGCAGTGTGTGCGCTCGTGTTGTTTTGTGTCCTACAGTGACAGGAAGAGCTTTGAGTGCTGCTTCAACTCCATCCCCCATTGGGGACCCCCACTGGATGGTCCACAGTGACCCTCGCTGGGCGGAGACTTGGTCATCCATGATCCTGGTGATCCATGTTGGGAAGATGCCTGGCTAGTGGTCCCCACATCTTCCTGGCTCTCCTTGGGCACTTGGACACGGCCAGAGAAAAATCCATTGGGATGCAAACAGACATCAGAATTTCATAGTGGACAGCACAGTTTTTTACTTTCGACCCCAAAACAGTCTCACCTTTTGCATCCAGTCATTGCTTCGAGTGGCATCCAGAATTCCAAATGGTGTTGGAGGTCTTTTCCAACCTGAATCATTCCATGATTCTAATTCTCTCTGGCCCACCAGCATCTTCCACAGCCAAATGGTGATTGACTGGGGCAAAACCCAGGATTTTGGAGACAATGGAGTGGAAATCTTTCTAGAAAAGGTCCTTTCTACCTGCCCAGGCACATGGATACTCAGCCAGCATGGACACATAAATGCTTTTATTTTGGCCTTTATTTTCTTTCATTTTTCATTATCCTTCACCCAACATTGGGGTAAATATAAAGACATTCAACTAAGACATGGATGGTGACATTGTGGGACTTGGGTGGGGACATGGTAGGGATGGGGACAAGGACGTGGGTGGGGATATGGTGGGGATGGGGACAAGGACCTGGGTGGGGATGTGGTGGGGATGGGGACAAGGACCTGGGTGGGGATGTGGTGGGGATGGGGACAAGGACCTGGGTGGGGATGGCGATATTGGGCATGGGGGGTGTCACAGATAGAGATGGTGACATGGGGCTCTATGGCCATGGATGAGGAAATGGGGGACATGGCCATGGATGGTGACACAAGTGGCCTAGAGACAAGTCCATGGGTTGACATGTCCATGCCATGGGGTGTCCCATGGCCAAGGACAACACATCCCCACCACCACCATGATACTGTCCCTTTCATGCTGCCATTTATTCCCTGCTCCTCCCCATTGTCACCCCACTGTGAACCCAGCCAGGGACAGGGGTGACATTTGGGGACACTCCTGTCCCCACTCCAGCACATACCTGGGGCCAGCAGAGAAGGGGATGAAGGACGACGGGGACCGTTCCTTGCTGTTTTCCAGACTGAACCTCAGAGGACTGAACACCTGGGGTGACACCAACACAGTCACACCGAGGGGACACAGCTGTCACCACCATGGTGACAGGGACACCTCATAGGGTGGCCCTACCTCACGCTTGGGCCAGAGGTCTGGGTTGTGGTGGGTCCCATAGATGCTCATCAGGCAGATGACCCCTGGTGGGATGGGAATAGCCACTTTAGGGACAGCAGATGAGGGTGGGTGGTGACACTGGGGACACCCTGGCCATGCCATACCCTTGGGGATGACACAGCCATCACACAGGGGGATGTCCTCGGTGCAGCGCCAGGACACAGCAGTGACAGGAGGGTGCAGCCGCAGGCTCTCCTTGATGCATATGGTGGTGAAGGGCAGCTGGGACAGGTCGTCCCTGGGGACAAGCGGGGGTGGCATCGTGTCCCCAAGCCACATGACCGGGGTGGCCCTGGGGACATCTCACCATTCAATGTCTGCAGTGTCCCGGCCAGCCAGGAGCTCCTGTACCTGCTGGCGGCATCGCTCCTGGTGCTCAGGATGGCCGGCCAGGTTGTAGAAGAGCCATGCCAGGCCACTGGCCGTGGTGTCATGGCCTGTGGGGACACTGGGTGAGTGAGGGGACACTGGAGTGGCTCCTCCCCAGTGGCACCTGGGAGCTCGTGCTCGCCCTCAAACATGAAGGTGTCAGCCTCAGCCGCGATGTCCTCGTCCGACAGGGTGCGGCCATTCTCGTCCTGCAGAGGCAAGATGAGCCACGGGCCACTGGGGCCACCAGTCTGTGGGCCACCTGGGGCCAAATCCCATCCATGGCCACCACCCTATGGCACCACCATCCCACTGGCCACCAGCTCTATGGTCAATGCTGCCCATGGCCACCACTGTTCCCCTGTAGCCACCAGTCTATGTCCAAGCCTCCCATGGCCACCAGCATCCTACTGGCCTCTATGGTCAATCCTTCCATGGCCACCACCACTCTCTTGACCACTTTCATGCCCCATGGCCACCACCCCAGCCCCACCTTGGTGAGCAGCAGGATGTACTCGCTGGGCTGCCTGTACCAGGGACGATGTGGGGACACTGTGGCCACCAGCATGGATGATAGCAGGACCATTGGGGCCACCAGAATGGCCAACAGGGACAGTGATTGGACAGGATGGCCAGTGGGGACCATGGCAGAGCCAGCACAGCCACCAGGATGGCCAGCAGGGACAATGGTAGGGCCACCAGGATGGTGTCATGATCCGCTCGTACAAGCGAGGGTCATGATGGTTTGTTAACTGATCTGAGTGCAAAAGCAACACGGAAGGGGATTTTGGTATTAATCAAAACAAATGCACCTCTTGTTGAGTGCCCACAGCAGATGTGATGGAAGGATTAGAAAGGAGAATAAAGGAGAGAGAGAGAGAGAGAGAGAGAGAAAGAGGGGAGGAATAGCTGCCAGTGGAGAGATGAAACCCTCGTGGTCCAGCCAATAGATCCGTCTTGTCACGTCAGGGAGAATCTCAAAGTCTTGGTTCTGTTATAGTCCTCCACCAAGGGGGGGAGCAGGTAAGTCTATTGAAAGCACCGAGAGGGAACAGGTGAGTTTACAGACAGTCCATGTTCTCAGCAGTGAGTGAGACCAATTGTTTTCTTGGTCCAGGGAACACACCTGCAGGCAACACTTGGCAAACATCTGGCTTCAGTTCGGCCAGCCCCCTGTGTTAGAGTTATAGGGGTCTCAGTCTCAGCCCTTGGGAGGGGGCTTCAGTCTCCGTCACAGCGGTCGTGAGGCAGCTGAGGGAAACCTCAGAGTGTCTCTTACAGATGATCAGTGGGGACAGGTGTCAATCACTCCTGGCCGTGGGTCTCATAGCTGAAGATGCACTTCTGGAGCGTGTCCAGGGTGAGGAGGCTCAGGGGCTGCAGCTCCTCCAACTCCACCGGCCCCCACCAGCTGCCACTGCTGCTGCCGCCCACTTGGCCTGCGGGGAAGGGCTGGGTTGGGGAGGGAACAGGGAGGGGATCAGGGACATGGGATAAATTTGGGGGTGGGACAGGGGTGGGAGAGGGGGAGGAGTTGAAGAGAAGGTGTGGAACAGGAATGTGGTGATAAATGAGGGGTGGGGTTGGGGTTTGGGGGCAGCTTTGAGTTTGGGGTATGGGACAGTACAGAATTTGGGTACAGGACGGGGCTCGGGGTGCAGGACAGGACTCAGGATGCAGCAGTGGGTGCAGGACAGAATTTTGGGTGCAGGACTGTCCTATGGTGACGTTATGATGCTTGTATCCCCATCCATGTGTTCTGTTTATGCTGGATATTATGTTCTGTGCCTTCAAGACTGGCTCTGAAGAGCGAAGTTTTGTTTTGGTTTTGTTATCAGCCGCTCCCCCACGGCTGGCGGGACACAGAGACAGGGCAGTACATGGTGCTGCTTTTGCTTTTTGCTTGGCTTTTTGCTTTGCTCTTGCTTTTGTTTCTGCTCATTACTTAGTTTAGCTAAGCACTCCGAATTTTTCCCTGGACTGTTTTTCCTTTCTCTTTTTTGGAACCACTCAAACCTGCTCCGGACTGGGACCTGGGAAACACTGAGAGTTTGCACCTTGTGGCTGCAGCAGCTGCCCCAGCACCGGAGGGACTGATAACAGAGCGACCACTCCCAAGAGAGACTTTCTGAATTTGTCATCTTTTTCAGAGTGGTGAAAGAGTGTTGTCACCTGGTATTGTTCATTTTGTGTGCTGGGGGTGCTTTGCCTGTTAAATAAACAGGTTCTTTCCACTTCTCTCCAGGGAATCCTTCCTGACCCAGTTGTGGGGAGGGGCAATGTGCGTTTGCTTTCTGGAGGAGCCCCTTTGGAGGTTTTCTCCCAAATTTGCCCCAAACCAGGACAAAATTTGGTGCCCAACGTGTGGGGCTTGAGAGAGAGTGGAAAAAACCCTGTTCTGACTGCATTTTGGTTGCCATTACTCTGTGTTGGTATAAAGCAGTTAATGGCCATGTTTTTTGAATTCATAATGTCTCTTGGGGTGGAGGCTTGCATGCATTTCTGGTCCCTAGGTGCAGAGGATCATTAATGGGACATCACACCATGATTAATATGATAAGGGAAACCAATTTATTACAAAAAGCAAGCCATATTTATACTGTTCTCTATTGTTCACACCTCAAGCTGATACATGATTGGTTAAATCCTTTTTACGCATGCATTTTGATATTTCAGTTAATTTTAGTTAGTCTTTCTTCTTCATGCATCTCGCTGTGGTTTTCTTGTCTGCCTTTGCATCCTGAACCGTCTGCTGCTGAGCGTGTTCTCCTTCTTTTGTGTCCTTCAAGGGCATGGTGACCTCACTCAGGTTCTATGAAGGCTGGATTGTGAACATGTTACATATGTCCATTGTCCTCCAAAAAACCCTCAGCACTCCTCCCGGTGCTTTCTGGTCATTCAAGTGCCCTTCAGCTGACTGGTTTCATGCTTTGAGCTTCAGGGAATTGCCCAATCTTTCTGAAGCTGAAATAAATATCATATTAGTCAACATCTTAATTGTGTTTATATCTCACAGAATTGCCTTTTCTTTTGCCTTTGTCTAAAACTGTTCCTGTGCGGAAATCTCTGGGGGATGGTGGACATGTCAGATGCTGCTGGGACATCCCAGAGCACTTGGACCTTGGCTCTGCACAGGAGAGCTCTTCATCCCCTTTCTCTCTTTTCCTCCCTCTGGGCATGGAGGGAGCTCCTGACTTCAGTGTGTGACTCGTGTGTGCAAAGAGCAAATCTGGGCAGAATTGGGGCAGGGAGGGTTTGGGGGGACCTTGGGCTCTGTGCTGGGCACAGAAGGTGCTTTCCATTTCTCTGAGGCTGTCTGCTGTGGAAAGTGGATTTAATATCCAGCAGAGGAATGACTTTTGCATTTGATGGAACTGTGCCTTCCCTTGGCTTTGTTGGCTGAAAAGATACAGAGGAGCACACACAGAGTTACCAACTGCTGGATTCCAGCAGTGTTCAGATAGAAATTACAAAAGGAGGCAGGGTCAAGATGTGTGCTTGCCTTGTGGTCAGCCTTCAATACCCCTTGGTCTCTCTGGGCCCTTCCCCCAGGTGGGCCTTGGGCTCATTTGGTCCCTCAGGAGCTGGGCTGGGGCTGCAGAGGTGGCTGTGGAGCATTGCCTGTGCTGTGCCAGGGACTGGCAGCCACTGCTGGGCTGGGATAGAGGCTCTGGGGGGATCGGGGCTCCAGGGCAGGGCAAGGCTGGACCTGCCCCTTCCTCCCCCCCACACAAAATGTTTAGAGCCAACAATCTCCTCCAGTCTGTCACAACAGGGAATGCTGGAAGTGAAATCCCAGTTGTGGCCATGGGCACCTGGCTGAGAAGGACAGTTTTGTTCCATAGGAAGGAAAGCACAGAGCCTCAGTGTTTGGAAGGCAGGTGAGAGTCTCGCTAGGCCAAGGCCAGCCAGACTTGTCAGGAATGGCAGATTTTTTTTGGGAGCAGTCTTTGGATTTAGGGAATTCTGGAGGTGGAAGACCAATCTCAGCCATGCATGCCTGGAGAAGTAGGACAGTTCTTTCTCATAGGGAGGAAAGCACAGAGCCTTCCCCAGTGTTTTGGGGACAGATGGGAGGTGACTCTCCTGAAAACATTGCCTGCCACACTTGTCCTGGCAATATTCCTATGGGAAAAATTTGGAGTTGAAATCCCAGTTCTGGCCATGAGTAATTAGAAGAGATTGACAGTTCCTTTCCTAGCAAGGAAAGCACAGAGCCGCAGTGCTCCAGGAGCTGATGAAAGGCAGCCTTTGACATTCCAACATCAGCCAGAGCTGTCCGCTGGCCCCTGGGAGGCCAAGCCAGCCAGGCCTGTTCCATGTTCCCTCAGTTCCATGAGACCCAATGGTCCCTTGCTTCCATGTGTCCCTGAGGTGCCATAATGCCCCCTTGGTGACACCAGGCCCTGAAGGGTCCCAATGGTCTCCATGGTTCCATCAGGCCCCACAGAACCATAATGGTCTCTGGGTTCCATGAAGCCCCGCTGTGTCACCAAGGCCCCTCGGTTCCATGGGCTCCAGGGGTGCCACAATGATCCCCTTGGTTCCATGAGGTTCCATAGTGCCACCACGGTGTCCTTGGACCTGCTGGGACTCTCGGTGTGTTCCCAGACACCCCCAGCATGGTTACAGACACTCCCAGTATATCCCAGTTGCCTTCAGCACACTCACAGTCATTCCCAGTCACATCCACTTGGCCCAGTAAGATTCCACTTTCCACCAGTATGATCCCAGTCACTGCCAGTGAAGGGAACGGACCGGGATGGACTGGGACAGGCTGGGATGGACTGGGACACCGGGATACACCAGGCAGGATACACTGGGATACACCAGGATAAACTGGGATACACTGGGATACACTGGGACACACTGGGACACACTGGGATACACTGGGACACACTGGGATACACTGGGACATACCAAGACACACCAGGATACTCCAGGATACACCAGGACACCCTGGGATTCACCGTGCCCAGCACTGGGACCCACTGGGAGCAGGATCAGAGCACACTGGGACTCAGCAGGGCCAGAACTGGGGCAAAAGGGATCATAGTGGGACCCACTGGGATATACTGGGAGTGACTGCAACCATACTGGGGATGACTGGGAACACACTGAGAGTGACTGGAGTCACTGAGTCTACAT
Organism: Melospiza melodia melodia; assembly: GCF_035770615.1. Lineage (NCBI taxonomy): Eukaryota > Metazoa > Chordata > Aves > Passeriformes > Passerellidae > Melospiza > Melospiza melodia. Next base: position 23,330,333 of record NC_086200.1, read on the forward strand.
TGGGGGCAACTGGGAAGACTGGGATCACAGTGGATTCCTACCGGGGTCATACTGGGAGTGACTGGGTCTGTGCTAGGGTGTCGTGGTTTTGGTTTGCTAATATAAGATCTCTTTAATTTTGAGATTTTTTTTGGCTAATGCACTAAAGAATGTGGTGGGTTTGGTGTTGGTTAATTACTAATACACTTATTTTTGGTTGTGAGATAGGATTAGGAGAAAGGTAAAGCAGGCTCAAAACTTTAAAAGGGTAGAAAGAAAAATTTTAATAATAGTAAGTAAAAAGAAAAAAAAGGTAGTAAGAATCAAAGCAAACTTTTTAGAATACTTCTCCCCACAACTTTTTCTTTCTCACTGACAATGTAAAGAAACTAAACTGAAGATTTCTAGTCAGTTTACTACCTCTCAAAGAGTCTTTTTTTAGTTCACTTAGGGAGAGAAGTCCCTCTTGATAAAGTTATGGAGACTTTTCTACAAAAGGAAAAAAACAGTTTTCTCGTGGTTCTCAATTTTGTCATGAATAACAACTGCCAGGGGAACCTTGCTATCGTAAAATCTTTCTTATTTCTACAAACCTTCCCACAGCTTGGAGACGGGCTATGTTGATTGATGGGGTATTGTTTTAAAGATGAGCTGTTCAAAGGCAAAAGTTCTCATTATCTATCTCTAAAATCCTCTTCATCTCTGGGAGCACAGATCTTCATTTTTAGAAGCACAAGACTGTGCTCTTTCTTTGTGCAAACTTCTCATGAGATTACAGCTATTTCAACATCTGCTTACTTTAACATAGAAGCCTTTACCTAATATCAATTCAAACACTTTCATTTCCTTATAGTTTTATGTGTTATAAGGGAAAAGAGTCTTTTCTTTATAGCTTACAAGAGGATTTCAGCTCTGAAAACAAAGCATCTTCTCCCCCTCCCATCTGGGCCTTACTTACCTTCTTCTTTATTACCTTTAATATCTTCATCTTGTTTTTAATATACTTGCATGTTGTTCTTTTCTCTCACTCAGAAGAAGACTGAAGCACTGAAAAAGTTAACATCACGCCTGAAGCCTACCTAACCCACCAATAACTACTAACAGAAAGCTGTGGCTCAGTTGTGTTCAGATCAGCTTTGTAGTTAGTGTTTAGTTTTCTACACCAGCCACAGAAGTCTCTGGTCTCAGCCAGGCTAAGAAGAAGAAGAAGCAGCAGCCTGACAGCGAGATCTTCGCAGCCACAGCCAGCCCTGCTCTGGCTAAAGCTCCGCAGCCTCCCCTGTCTCCTTGCCCGGCAGCTGCTGAAGCCCAGCCCGGCCAAACCAGAGCCCATGGAGAGAGAAGCCAGCAAGCAGCCCAGGAAATAGAAAAGAAGCCCAGCCTGCAGCAAGACGGCCCAGCCCAGCCCAGACACAGAGCTGAAGCCCAAACCGAAACCCAGCACCTCCCTGCCGACCAACAAAGAAAAGTTTCTGAATTTTTTGGTCTTTACCATGTGTGTTTCACAAAAGCGTGTCTAGCTTTTCAGCAGCTCAACAGACTGTCAGATACACAAAAAACTTTGCATCACTTCCCTACATTTCCTCCCATTCCCAAACATAACACAGGGGCCACTGGGAACAACTGGGATCAGACTGGGAGCAACTGGGAGCAGCTAGGACCAAGCTGGGAGCAACTGGGATCATCATGGCATCAGAGTAGGATCATACTGGGAGGGACTGGGTCTGTGCTAGAGGCAACTGGGATCACACTGGGAGGAAATGGGGACATGCTGGGGACCAATGGGATCATACTGGGAGCAACTGGCACCACACTGAGGGTGACTGGGATCCTTCTGGAATCATACTGGAAGTGACTAGGGGCAGGCTGAGGGCAATTGGGACCATGTTGGGGCAACTGGGATATACAGGAAATGACAGGAATCATGCTGGAGGTGACTGGGAGTGGCTGTGAGCAAATGGAATCATACCGGAAGCTACTGGGAGCAACTGGGAGTGAGTGGAAACACATTAGGGACAACTGGGATGTACTGGGAGAGACCAGGAGTGACTGGAATCACAAAAGAACCATAAAGGAAGTCACTGGAATAATACTGGGAGTATCTGGGATTGACTGGAATCCTACTGGGCGTGGCTGGAATCCTACTGGGTGACTTGGAGTGACTGGGACCATACTGGGGGCAAATGGCACTGTACTGAGAGTGACTGGGTTCATCCTGGAATCATACTGGGAAGGACTGGAACCATACTGGGAGTGTCTGGAACTATAGTAGGGCTGAATGGGAACACCTGGGATCATACTGGGAGTGACTGGGATGATACTGGGATCACACTGAGTGTAACTGGAAGTGACTGGGACCATCCTGGGGGTGACTGGGAGCCACAGGGCCCATGCTGGGAGTGACCTGGGGGGAACTGGGGGAACTGGCCCGGCTGGGGCTCAGGGTTGTTCTCCCCCAGGGCTGCCCTGGCTCCTGCTGCCACCCTGGGCCCCACAGAGCCGAGGGACAGGGGACAGCTGAGGGACAGGAGACAGGGGCAGGGACGTGGAGAGGTAGAAGGGAGTTCCAGGGGGTCCTTGAGCCCAGGAAAGGGGAGTCCAGGGTTTCCCAAAAAGGGGGGACAAGGGTGGGGACACCAGGAATGTTCGAGAACGAGGAGTTCAGGGGGTCTCTGGTTTTGCACACAGCTGGGGCTGGGGACTGGGAAAGGCAGGAATGGGGGACCAAGGCATTCCAGGGCATCCCAGGGTCAAGCCAATGGCCAGTCTGGAGGCTGGGAGCCATGGGATGGCCGGGGAAAGGGGAGCAGAGAGCCCTGATGTCCAGGAATGGGGTGTGAAAAATGCATGTATTTTATGATTGGCTTTTCACAAATATTAAAATGAATATTATATGTGTTGTATTAGAAAGCAATGCTGTATTAATTTTCTTAAGTATTGTGTTAAATATAGTTTTAGGTTATAAAAATTGTTAAAATAGAACTATGCTATGTAAGATGCTTTGTTTAAAAGAAAGGACTTGCAGCGAGATAACTTGCAGCCACAGGACACCTAGATCTTTCAGAGAAAAAGAATTTATGGCCTTCTTATCAGAAGAAACAAACTTCTTCCCACCTTGGAGGTGCTATTAGGATTAGAGGGAAGAAGTTGACACTGGTCAGACAGAATCCTGTGTTTGAATGGAATTTATGCATCATGTATGAAGTGTATGAATATGCAACGGGCTGTTGTTTTTAAGGGTTAATCCTTTGTTACCAGGGGTCCTTTTTTGGGCCCGTGATGCCCAGAAAAAGGTACCTGGACGTCCATAACTCTTTGTTTTTATTGTCTCATATTGTCTTAATTCAATTTGTCCAAATTGTTATTACTCTAATTGTGTTACTATATAACCATCTTATTACTATTAAACTTTAAAATTTTTAAAAACAAGTGATTGGCGTTTTTCACAATTTGGTAGCAGAGGATGGTTACTAACTCCTCGCTGCCGGTGCTTTGGGAGAGTCAGAGTGGGGAAGGCGCGCCCTGCCCTCTTTGGCAGCCTCGCTCTGCTTCCCCTGAAGTGACCGACAGACGCAGGTTACGATCTGTGGACAAAAGGAGACAACAAAACAAAGAGAACGGGAAAAGGGTCCCTACAACTGCTGTAATTTGCCCCCTAAGAGTAGTAGTGCGCACGAAGAACCCGGGAAGGAAAAAGGATTGGTAAGTATTTCTCGGGGGGCAGGTACGGGGGGATGAATGTGTGTGAATGAGAGGCGGGCTGGTTGTCCCAGACCTGCCAAGTGAGTGCGGAGTCTCCCACGCTGCGTTTCCGACTTTTCGCTGGAAAAGCGGCCAGTAAAGAGACAAAGCGACTCATAAGAGAGTGAAAGAATCCCCGGGGGTGACTGGGACTGGGTCTCAGGGAGGGGTTGGACCCCTCGGTGGTGGGGAGCAAGGTTTCCTAGCCCAATCCACTAGGAAACAGGACAGGAGGGGCTCCTAAAACCTGCTGGGTTGAGGGATTTATATTCCAAGAGCATCCAAGAGCAGGGTTGAGCAGAATTCTGTCCGAGTGAGGATATGCCCGAGAACACTCAGGGTGGGACAACACAGCTAGATTGGGGGATAAAAAAATGCCCAAGAACATCCAGGGTTGGACAACACAGCAGAACAAATTAAATGCCAAAGAGCATCTGTAGTTGTACCACACCGCTGGGTTGAGGGACAGAAAATGCCCAAGAGCATCTGAGGTTGAACAACACAGCTGGATTGAAGGAAAATTACCCGAGAGCATCTGGGGTTGGACAACACGACAGGATTGAGGGAAAAATTGCCCAAGAGCATTTGGGGTTGGATAACGCAGCTGGGTTGAGGGATATCCAATGGCACCGGGACTGGCCAGTAACACCTAAACTTGTAATAGGCGATGTGAAAGTAAAAGGTACCTTATTGTTGTTTTGTGGTGTGTGAGAGTGACACACACACAGAGCCAGCCTCAACTTCCTGGGCAGGTGGGAAGGGGGAGGTGTGGAAAGAGCGAGTGACCTGCACACCAGGCTGCAGCTCCCGGCTGGGTGGGGGCTTCTGGGCCCAAGAGGAGCGAGTGACCTGCGAACCAAGCTAGCGTTCCCTGGGCGTGTGAGGGGCCGTAGCTGAAGAGTGTGAAAGACACGCAGACAGCCTCACAGGGGAACGGGCACCAGAGGCAGCCAGAGTCAGGGCCCTTCTAGGGGGCCTGGTGACACTGAGACCTGGAGGTAAACCCCAAAGCGAAAGAGGGGGCCACAAGGACCTGTGATTTTCTAGCAATAAGGATCCACTTTGTGTCTTGAGAGTGTGAAGGAATGTGTGAAAGTGAATGAGAAATAAAAGTGAGTGAATGTAGACGAATGAAAGTATAGGTAATGTCGATTGTGCATTTTAAGCCTTACCATATCTCCTTGGAGGGAGTTGGATTGTATTGAAAAGCAGTGTGAGAAAAAGGGTTTTTTTTGGGTGTAAGTAGTTGAAAGAAAAGTGGTATTTAAGTTGTTAGTAAAAAGTGACAAACAGAAGCAGGGGACGAATAGATAGAAAACTGAAAAATGAGACAGAAATTCAGTAAGGTGGATACAGGAAAAGAAAAGCAGAAAAAAAATACCAACAGAAATACCCCAAGACAGCACTTTGGGAGTTATGTTAACAAACAGAAATACAACTCATTGCAAAATACAGGGTATGCAGAAGTTGATGAGAAAAAACATGCAAACTTGTGAATTATAGACTTAAAAACAGCATTAGAAAATTTAACACAAAAGAGTTATACATTGATTCAAGGTATGCCTTTAGAGTAGCACATACCTTAAGAAAAATTTTAAAAGGGAGATTGCTTAATTAAAGAAGAAAAAGATTAGTACATGAGAAACTTATTTTCGAGGTTTTAGAGGCATTACAATTACCTAAGAGAGATAGCAATAGTACATATTAAAGGACACCAAAAGGTAAAGACCTAGAAATAAGAAGAAATAAAATAAATAACTGGCAGATCAAGAAGCTAAAGATGCAGCAGAAAATAGAGCTGAAAGAGTTAATATTAACTCCAAATGAAGAAAAAAAAAGGGGGGGGAATTAAAACAAGATTGTGGCGAACAAGATAAATCGGGGAACTAGAAACATCTTGATATGGAAGACAATTAGATAATAAAACGCTTACGAGGGAATAGCAGAGGACGTGTATCAAAAAGCCCGGTGGGATACACAGGCTAGGTGTGATCATTTTTTAAAAAGAACTATGGGTGCATTGAGACTTTTAGAGTAAAAAAACAAGTACCTGAAACATGTATAATTTGCCAAAAGATAAATAAAAGGGTGATGAGAAAAACAATATGAGAAGGTCGTCAGTTAGCTCGTCGACCATTTCAAAGCATCCAAAAAGCAAAACGGGGAAAGTATAGAGCTGAGAACAAATTACCTCATCCATTCCCGTTCGTTCCCCCACTCGTTCGCACCAGCCCTCCCAGCCCCTGTGCCGGCTCCGGCACAGTCCGTCTGTCCCGGTCCGTCTGTCCCGGTCCGTCTGTCCCGGTCCGGCCGCCTGGCCCGCGTTCTTGCCGGGGGTGGCGGTCTGTCCTGCCGTGTGCACCGTGGTTACCGCGCTGATCGCACCGAGGGGGTCCCGTCTGTCCCATCCCCGGCTGCCCTGACTCTGTCGGCTCCCGCCGCTGCAGCCGGGGTCAGTCCCGGCTTTGTCTCTGCCGGATCAGCCACCGTGAGCCGAGTGAGGGCGATCCCCGCTCCAGCTCGGTCTGCACAGGAACAGCCCCTCGGGCGATCCCAGCCACAGACCCCGCCTCTGGAGCCCCCAGACCCTGAGCTGTGCCGATCCCCTCGGGCCATCCCAGCCACAGACCCCGCCTTTGGAGCCCCCAGACCCTGAGCTGTGCCGATCCCCTCGGGCGATCCCAGCCACAGACCCCGCCTCTGGAGCCCCCAGACCCTGAGCTGTGCCGATCCCCTCGGGCCATCCCGGCTGCAGACCCCGCCTCTGGAGCCCCCAGACCCTGAGCTGTGCCGATCCCCTCGGGCCATCCCAGCCACAGACCCCGCCTCTGGAGCCCCCAGACCCTGAGCTGTGCCGATCCCCTCGGGCCATCCCGGCCGCAGACCCCGCCTCTGGAGCCCCCAGACCCTGAGCTGTGCCGATCCCCTCGGGCCATCCCGGCTGCAGACCCCGCCTCTGGAGCCCCCAGACCCTGAGCTGTGCCGATCCCCTCGGGCCATCCCAGCCACAGACCCCGCCTCTGGAGCCCCCAGACCCTGAGCTGTGCCGAGCCCCTCGGGCCATCCCGGCTGCAGACCCCGCCTTTGGAGCCCCCAGACCCTGAGCTGTGCCGAGCCTCCCCGTCCTGCCCTGAGCTCCATTCCCTTGGTAACCACAGCTCCGGCTGCTTAAGGAAACTCTCTAAAGGAATCACTTTATTGAAACACTAAAAAATCAGTTAGAAGAAAGCCCTCTCCTGATTCTTCCTAAAAATACGTGAGAAAGGCTGTAGAAGATAAAAATCCAAAAAGAATGGGATAAAGAGATTGGTCTATTTCCATTAAGAGAGGTTCTCAAAGGGGGGTGATGGATCAGAGTTTGTAAATGCTTCTTTGACTTTGTCTGAGGTCTGAAATTTTAAGAAATAAATAAAAGAGATATTTGGAGAATCCCATAGGCATAGCTGAACAATTAGACCAACTTTTAGGTCCAAACATGTATACTTGAGAACAGATGTGGTTGGTAATGAAAATAATATTTTTCTCAGGAAGAAAAGCAATTAATCAGAGCAACTGAAATAAAAGCTTAAGAAAAAGATAATCTGCAGGGACCCCCAGAGAAGACAAAATGCCAACTGTACCTCCTGAATGGGGTTAAAATAATGAGGAGGGGAGTAAACACATGAACAGTTATTGTAATTACATAACCAAGAGAATAAATGAGACAGCATATCAAAGGCGAAATGTGAAAACAAAAGATTTTTGAGAGACAGCTTTTAGAGGGGAAAGAAAAAACTCCAACTAAATAGATAAACAAACTTTAGAGAAAAAGGAAAATGGTCCTAAGTAAGCAGAAGATCTGAAAATCTTTAAAGAAATGGGCCCATTAAAAAAAAAAAAAAAAAGTCATAGGCTTTAATTTTTTTGGGGGGGAACAAATACCATCAGGAGCCTGTGATAACTTTAAAAGTGGGTCCCCAAGAAGAAGAATTGGAATTTGTTATAGACACAGGGGCAGAGAAAACCTGCCTGTTAAACGTTCCAAAAGGTTATAGTGTGAGCAAATATATAGTGAAAGTAACAGGGGCAAAAAGAGGAAGTTTTACATTTCTGGTCATTAAAGATGTGGTAATTGAGGGAAGAAACTAAAATTTAGGTGGGAGATGTGTTATTGGTCCCAGGGGCAGGTAGCAATTTATTGGGAAGAGTCTTACAAGTGCAATTAAGAGTAAGAGTTATATCAGAAAATAAGAAAATGACAGCTAGAGTTTTGAAATTAAGCCAAGAGGATGAAGAAAAAAAAATCAACAAAGAAGTTTGGGCTGGAGAAAGAAATAGGGGAAGAATAAATATCGACCCCATAAGGGTTACAACTGAGAGAGGAGAAAGAGAGAAGTTGAAGTAGAGAAGTAGTTAGGAAACTCTGAGATGTTAGAATGTGAAGTGATGACATCTTGGTGCTAGAAGAGAGCAGAAGTGTGAATGCAAGTTTTTTGCATGAAAGGCAGAGAAGTATCTTAACACATGGTTGTTAAGAGGTTATTCAATGCCACATTGGGGTCCGGAAAAGCCTTAGCAGAACGGGCCCTCCTTGAAGAGAAAAGAGGATAAGTTGACGAGTGTTGCCTTCTATGCTAAGGCAGGCGACCTGGTTCTGAGGTACAGCTCGACAGCCCTCTCTCTAGGGCCGTTCGGGCCAATGACATACGCAGACACCAATGTGGTGGACGGTCAAAAGGCGTTTATTACTTCTTCTCATGGGGTCTTATAGTCTTAGGGGTCTCTACGTCAAAAAAGGGGTTTGTCCTTCTTACCTAGGGTTAGTAGGGAATGGAAAAGTACTGGGTAAGGGATGGAAAGTTACTGGCTTCAGTGGGGCAACATTCCTATTGTTAGTGGGACCACATTCCTATGTTAATTTCTTATCTATGAGTACCTGAGGGTCTTATCTATGGGGAACCGAGGGTCCTGGCTTTCCGTGACATCACGAAATCTTCCGCAGCGCCTCTTCCCTAGCTACCACAGACGAGAGAAAGAGAAAGAATGTCAGGAGCACCTGGGCACGCCAGGTTTGGGGTTGTCAAGGCTGGGAGGTGTCTGAGCGCTCCCTGCGATCGGCGGGGTCTCGGGGGCCGCGGCAGGGACCGATCCATGGAGATGCCCCGGGCGGGGCTGGCAGCAGAGGACACAGGTTTGCGGCCAGGAGCGGGCTGGCTCCGGGGCAGAGCTGCCGGGGGGCTCCCAGACTGTCGGGGTGCCGAGCCCAGGATGGCAGCGTCAGCCTGGAAGTAGGCCGAGAGAGAGAAGGGGAGAGAGAGAGAGAGAGGGAGAGGGAGAGGGAGAGGGCAAAAGAGACCCAGGGCAGCCCCCAGGGTCCCCATGCCCGGGGCTGCTCTCCCCTGCCCCGGCCCTGCAGCCAAGGGGCCGCACCGGGGGAAGGGCCAAGAACAGCACTGACAGCAGGGCTGTGAAAAGAGGGGCAGGGGGGACTAGCACTAAAAGATAAAATCAAAGCAGAGATTGCTGACTCTCCAAACCTCACAAAGCGGTTTGTTTTTCTTAAGTAAGAAGTTTTTTGGTTTTTTTTTCTTTTGTGTGTTTTGTTTGCCGTTAACGAGAAGGCTTTTTTCCTGAAGAAGAGGCTGCTGTAGAGAAAGCTTTTAGCTAAACCCAGAAAGTTTAGAAGGAAAGCGAATTGTAAAAGTTAATGCAGTATTATCTTTCTTTTATTATCTATGCTATTAAGAAGTCCTTTCCAGGTACTACTGAAGCAACAATCAAAATCACGGAAAGAGAGTGAATTCATGCCAGCAGAATCAAAGGACTTGTGAAGAAACTTGAGGAACGGACTATCATATTTAAACCGGGTGATACTGAACTGACTTTCCAATGGGGACTGAGTGGTAATGGTTTGAGAAAACCCAAATGATCCAAGAAATGTACAAAGAATAACACTGAATTAAGAAATAAGATAATGCTTATATCACTGGATTTGAGCACTGCCTGAATAAAACATCTCCTTGGGGGAGGAATACCTCAGATAGAAAGATCAAGAACGTTTTTGTATTCTGACCTTAGCCCTAGAATTGTACAAGGGAGAAGGGGAATTACTATTTCCATTAGTAAACTTTACTTGATTCATTCCAATACTGGACATGCTAGGTGGGTTATAAGTAAATGATTAAATTGTAAGAGTAATTAGTGTTGTGATTCGCAAAATTTATGCTCTTATTGCAAAAAGTGTTAAAGTACTGACTTGGTTTTGTGGATGGGAATTATTAGTGCCTGTTAAATGAGAGATACCTGAGGAACAGTAAGGGACCACAGTTAAAGAGTGTCAAAAACAATTTGCCTAGCAATTAGTTAAGAGAAAGTGACAAGAAAATAGAGGGCAAGACCAGATTGGCCTCTGTATTTCACCACCAAGAAGATCAAATAAACCTGCTGTGGGTTGCAACCTCACAGGCATGGGAGGTGGGAGTATAAGCCATACTGGACCTCTGTTATTCCTGTTTCTGGCACTCACTTGTTGTCTTTTCCCTTTCGGGATACCAGCAGGATTGTGTCACAAATGCTACAGAAAGCATCACATAGAAAGAAACCAAAGTTCCTCCTTTATTACACACACCTATGTCAACAGCCACTGTTATAACCCAGCCAAATTAAGAACTTGTAGGCAAAACAGAGTAAATTATTAGATTACAAGAAACTTAAGAAAAAGTGGCAATAGATTTAGAACTGAATGTCCAAAAGGAGAGAGATGGATTTGTTTTAAATTTAATCTTGAAGATGCGGTTCAAGATTTGGAAAAAAAACCCCAAATAATAAAGGAAAAGGTAAAACCAGCACAGCAATCTAACTCTGTATTGACTCCAAATTATCTGTTGAATTGTATTACAAGACTCCAAGCAGTTATAGAAATGATAGCAAATAAGGCTGCCCAGGCATTAGAGTTAACATTAAGTCAGCTAAGCCAAACAAAAACTGTAGGGTATCAGAAAGGTTCGCTTTAGACTATTTATTGGCCAAAGAAGGGGGTGTTTGTGGAAAGTTCAATATATCAGATCGTTGAAAATTGATGACCACAGAAAAGTCATTCTAGCAAAAGCAAAAGAAATCAAAAAGAAAAATATATACGCATATAACAACCCAGGTACCAGTCCAAAAATTAGAAAACAATGTTAAAATCTAGCTGGTGGGGTAATGTGTTAGAAGAAATTAAGATCTTTCATTTGTGTTACAACTGTTTTTATATTTCTTTCTTGTGTAATCCCGTGTTTTATTTTACCAGCATAGTCCAGAAGATATAAGTAGAAAAAAAATATTGCTCAAGCCAAATGATTTACAAAGAGTAAGAGTGGGGATTGTGAAAAATGCATGTATTTTATGATTGGCTTTTCGCAAATATTAAAATGAATATTATATGTGTTGTGTTAGAAAGCAATGCTGTATTAATTTTCTTAAGCACTGTGTTAAATATAGTTTTAGGTTATAAAAATAGAAACTATGCTATGTAAGATGCTTTGTTTAAAAGAAAGGACTTGCAGCGAGATAGCAGCCACAGGACATCTAAGTCTTTCAGAGAAAGGGAATTTATTGCCTTCTTATCAGAAAAAATGAACTTCTTCTCACCTTGGAGGCACTGTTAGGATTAGAAGGAAAGAAGTTGACAATGACCAGACACAATCCTGTATTTGAATGGAATTTATGCATCATGTATGAAGTATATGAATATGTAACAGGCTATTGTTCTTAAGGGTTAATCCTTTGTTAATGGGTGTCCTTTTTCAGGCTCCTGATGCCCAGAAAAAGGTACCCGGACATCCGTAACTCTTTGTTTTTATTGTCTCATATTGTCTTAATTCAATTTATCCAAATTGTTATTACTCTAATTGTGTTACTATTTTTATAACTATTTTATTACTATGAAACTTTTTAAAATTTTAAAAACAAGTGATTGGCGTTTTTCACACTGACTGTTCACCGCTGCCAATGCTCACAGTATTCTCCTAACACACTTGAGCTTCCTGTCTTTCAGTGAGAGAAAGATTCAGCTAAAGTCAAGGAAAGAGGGCAGGGGAGATGGAAACCTTCCCTTGGGATGCTTTTAGGAAGGCCTGAAGGGACCCTGCCTTTCCTTGGAACAGAGGTGGTCACCATGCATGGTGTTGCCTGACCTGCCCTAGGTGCTCCTCTATTCCAGAAGGACTTTTGCCCACTTCATCACTTGTCTGTCCCTCCAATTCCAGGGCCTCAAACCTGCTCTGTGAGATACTAAACCTGTAAGTCAGCTGTAAGTTTTCAGAATATGGCACTGACCATGGCTCTAAGTAAGTTTTTTTAATCAGGCTTACAATATATTTTGAGAAGAAGAAGGAACAGAAGGGGTAGATACCACACAAGAATCCAGCAGAGTCTTCCCAGCTTTTTTGTCTGGGTTCTATGAAGCACAATGCCCAGTGCTTGCATTATGCTGTCTTTTCATGTGTTCTGGTGACCAGAACCATCCCATGGCCAGGCCCAGGATAATTTGGGTGCCAAAGTCCCATTGCCTGCAAACATCACACTCTTTTTTACCCAGCTGGTGCTCAGCTCAGCATATTTGCTGAGACAACTTTAGGACTGTTTTCCTTAACTTGGCAGTTCTAGCAGATGTCCTTATGGCCCCTAAATTCTGCATCCTTTGTGTCCACTATCAATGGGCATCCTTCTTCCCAAGCTTTGTCAACCTCCCTCTGGGTCTGAGATCAGTGAAACGGGCCCAGCCCTGAGTCTTAAAGACAATTCTAGCAACAACTACTTTGCTTTTCTAATACCTGGCCATCACTTCGAGCTTGTAGGCTGCTATGTGTGTCACAGGTTAAATGTCTCTTCCTGTTGATCAGGCTTGGAAGTGCGGACAGCCCAGGCATGACAGGATATGTTTTCTTCAGGAAATGGGACGTAGGGCCCAGCTTGCACCAGGTCCAGGCCCGCGCCTTCCAGAGCGCCAGAAGGTTCGCGGCGCCATTGCAGGGCTCAGGGCGCCTCCTTGTGGGCAAGAGTCGCCTCGACAGCGCGGGCGCCGCGCGGCGGGGCCAGAGGGCGGGAAAGGGCGGGCGGGTGTGAGGGGCGGGGCGGTTCGTGCCTAGAGCCGAGCCCGCGCTGTACCTCGGCGCCTTCCCGGCTCGGTGTTGGGAGCGAGCCGCCACTGCTCGGGCTCTGGGAGAAGCGTGCGGCCGCTGCGGAGGCCCAGCCCGCAGATCTGGCTGCTGGCCGAGGCTGCAGTGCAGAGCTGCCATGCCAGAGCTGCCGTGCGCCGTGGCACTGCCAGAGCCCCTGGCAGAGCCGGGCTGGAAGTGCCGACAGCTGAGGGAAGCCCTGCCATGGCAGCGCCCCAAGCTCTTGTTTATCCCACAGAAAGAGAGGATCAGCACCTGGAGGTGACTGCGTCATTCCTGGAAAGGGACTATCTGCTTACAGTTGCGATGTCTGGCAGCAAGCAGGACGGCGCTGGTGCCAGGGAGCCAAGTGAGGGCAAAGCAGCCCTGTGACAGCCTGGCCCAGGGGCTCTTGTGGCAGCAGGCAGCGTGGGGATCAGAACAGAGGCAGGGGGAGGCAGGAGCTGCTCGGCCATGCCAGGGCTGGGAGCCTCCTTCCTGCCCAAGTGGGGCCCAGCTGGGCCAGGGGGCAGCTCCTGGGACAGCCGTGCCCGCAATGGCCCCTGCTCTGCAAGGCCTCCAGCGCTGCCCATCAGCCAGGCAGGGACAGAGCAGCCTTGGGGCCGATGCTGCTGCAGGCTCAGAGCCCCGCACAGCTGCTCATGCCCGGTGCCATTGGCTCTGTCCCCTGCAGCCTGCATGCTGTGTCACCGTGCAGAGGCTGAGCCCTGTGCCTCCCCTGGGCCTGGCAACTGTTCCTGTGCTGCTCCTGCACTGCCCAGGGCACCCACGGGCCCTGCTCGGGCCGCACGCAGACCAGAACCAGCTGGGGCTGTGACAGCTCTGCTGCTCTGGGCCCAGCCCTTGGGCAAAGCACCCGCCTGTCCCTGGGCTGGGGGCAGTGCCCAGGCTGGGCTTGGCAGAGCCCGTCCGCTCCTGGAGGGCTGGGGGCACTGCTCTGGCCTGGCCTGGCCCGGCCCTGGGGTCCCTTGGCATTCCTGCTTGCCCTTGCATCCACCAGGGATGGGCTGCAGCTCAATGGCCCCGGCCTGGCCGCACACTCAGGCCTGGAGCCTTCCCATGGCTCCCCAGGGCACGAGAGCCTCAGCCCCAGCTCCCAAACACGACCTAACAGGGTTTGCTGATATTGATCCCTGTTAGACCTTTGAAAGCATGTTGAAAGTAACCTTGTTTGGCAACTCCTTCAAGGAACAAACGTGATTCGCTTCTAATCAGTAAAAACTTTATTGGTTTGCTTGCACTTCCTATAGGGTATCCTAATGCTTCCTTTGGCGTTCCAGAAAATAATGAAAATCTAACAAATTCTAAAGAGAAGTTCTTGAATCCACTATGAGGAGAAGTCTCTACATTCACTATCCTTACATACACTTAAGTAGCTGCTCCTGTAACACACAAAGATGTAGTGGTTTACCTGACTGGACCACACAACAGGATGTTATACACACCGCTACACTAAAAAACTTCTCTTCCCTGTTCATCACAAATTTAAAGCTCTTCTCGAGGTCCTGGCTTAATTTTACATGCACATTCATACCTGCAATCCCTCCCCATGCTCAGTTTTCACCTAGACTTACCAGGGAACAGATGTTCCATACTCACCTCAAGCAATAATCTACGTCTGTCTTCCTAACCCTCTTTTTCTTCACTGACTTCTACTAATCTACAAAATAACTTGGACCCTCTGCACAAAAGAAACATCCAATTAATAGCCTTAAACACTTGTGATTGTGCTGCTACTTCTAACAATCTTGACCACCACAGCACTAAAATCAGAAATCAATTCTTCACATCCTTCCTGTTCTCCTGCCCCCACCACGCCTTGGCTCCAGCAGAAATGTTCCCTACTGCAGCCTGGTGTGCTAAGAACAATCAAAGGCAGCAGCACTTTTCCTCAACATGCTGCAATCTGAATTGCAGTGAAATTGCAGCTGTTGCATTAGAAGCTCAGCACCAGCACCCCACATCTTCCCCCAGAACTGAGGCCTGCTGAGGCCTGAGCTCTCCATTTCAACACACCCTGTAAATCAGGCTGCCTGGAAGATTGCAGGCTGGTAACTGTGTGAACACAGCAGTGCATTTCAGCAGAGTTATGGAATCAGTCTCATGGAAGGCACATCCTTTAAGCTTAAGACTCTATTCTACAAAATCTAGCCAGCAATTGTTTTGGTGGCCTGTGCAGGTTTTGGGGACTGTGCATGTTTCCTTTGGATGTTGTTTTCTTTGTTTCTAAACACAAAATTCACTGGATTCAGAAGCGAAACCCCAGATTCATTAGAACAAAGAACCACAGGGACATATGTGGCTGACAAGAACACTCCTCATTTCTAATGGTAACACCAGAAAGAGAGGAAAAAGATAAAGATGATTTAAATACCCGAAAGGATCCGAAATGTCTACATAAGCTGTCAAGTGACTAAGTTTTTGGTAAACTCTAAAAGTCCAGATTCCTATTCGGTAATTGTCTGAAAGAAAAGAAAGCCAGAAAATCTGGTTGACCTTTATTTTGCCAGGACTTTCTCAAGGGATTCTACCACAACTTGGATCACAAGTGAGGGTGGCAAATTTTGACTAGAAAACTTTGATAACTAGGCAGCATTTTTTCCTCCTCACTGAATTACAGGAAGGGTTTAAAAGGAAAAAAAATTATAAAAGAGCGTAAAGAAATTCTATCATACCTCTTAGGCGTTCATCATCTTTGGAGAACAAAAAAAAAAAACTCTAGCACTTCCTGTGCATGGTAAAGAAAGAAACCTAGAAAAGGACAAAGGGATTTGAGCATCCTAAATTGTACTATCAAATTTCATGAACACAAGTTAATCCTGTAGTGCTTCAGAGAAATGCCATACATTGAAAAGCTTTATTCCCTAGAAACCAAATAAATCTTTTTATTTTCCAAATCCTCTTTTAAAGAGAAAACTGACTGTGTCTTTGGCTTTTGGCCAAACTCAGTTTGGAGTTGGTCAAACCAAAATGACCCAGTTAATTTCCTGTGCTCTGCTCTTTCTTTCCATATTCCCATTCACATCCAATGGGTTGCTGGGAGTTTTGACTCTGTGCAGCACAAACGGTTTTCTAAGATGACTTTCATTGCTCAGAGGTGTGCAATGTCAGTTTCCCATTCCCTGAGTGCTGCTATTAATATTCCCACAGCATCCAACTACTACAGCCAAGTAGACAACAAAGAGAAATGGAACTTGCATTTCTTGGTCCTGTTCAATTTCTGACATCTCAGGCTCATCGTCACCCTCAGAACTGCTGTCCTGGAAACGTGGATCCTCTTGCCATGTGGCTTTTACTGGCTTTATTGTCCCAAGCGCGTGAGGCTCTGCAATGACAGCACCAATAGAGAAAAAAAGCCAAAACCAGATTATTCCTCTAATCATCAGGAAGAATTCCTCCTTTCACGTGAAACACTTACAGTGGAGAAGAGAGATTTAGGAAGGACAGAATCTGACCCTGCCAGATTTTCTAAGCTACATTTCTGCTCCACTTTGTATTTTCCACTTTGTTCCAGGGAGCCCTTATGTATTCTTAAACATTTCTCATTGCATTCAGAAGACACTGAATACCTTTTCAGTTCAGCGCAATTCTGGGGGGCTCATTGCTTTGTGCTGTTGCGTTGGGTTTTTTAATATTTTGGGTAACTTCACGGGGTTTCTTTTCTCTCCTACATGACTGGGACTTGAGTTAATGTTGTTTCATCTTCATTTCAGACGGCCTTGTTTTATCTAAGGTTAGGACACCCCAATGATCATGTGTCATTCCATTTCCTTTTTCTAAAGGTCCAAGAGTAGAATTCAGTAACAAACAGAATGTTCATGGATCTTGGGGCCAGCTCTCGGACTTTGCTCCTCCCTCTACATTAACGCACATTTCCTTAAAAGCCTTGTGAGTTCCTATGAAACTTGATATGACTGGTGTGTCACCTTTTTCCCTGTTTGAGGAATTCAGGGCATGAGAACAAGCTTTTTCACCACTCAGCAAAAACCCCCAATGCCTTCTCAAAGCATGCCTTTCAGAATTCCTGAGATGCAAGCATGAGGCACCTCTCAATAATCTACCACAACCCTAGCAAGCAGAAATGAAGATCAAAATGCTTCTGCCTAATTACTGACTTCTGTTGCTGAAAATCCCCTGCATCCTGACCTTTTTTACACCATATTGCCCTACAGTGCCTGCCAGAAGCTCTTCCTTAGCAATGGCACTGTTAGAAGGGTTCTGCTGTTACCTTCTTTGATGCCCAACTCCTCTGTGCCTCCAAAGAAAGAAAACTTGAAGTAACTCGTCTCCTGAGCTGCATCATCCTCAGGCAAAGGTCCCAAATGGTCATCTGGGGCAGAGTCCTGTGCATCCTCTTTGTCCCAGGGTATTTCCTCAGTCTGGTTTGCTCTTTGAAGGTCTTTCAAAGAATAAACCAGAATAGACGGAGGAAATACCATCTATTCTGGTTTGTTCTTTGAAAGGCCTCTTTCAAATCCGCAGCAATGGTGTAGGAGTTGTCTTCAGACAGTGAGGCAGTGTCTCATCTCTTTCTTCTTTTTTTGGCTTTACTGAAATGAGATTGTTCAAGGATAGCAACACAGCACACGTCCTTTTCGGACACAGCTTCCCTAAGAGCCACCTGGCTCTGAATGTCTCCCTAAGCATATCCAAGCCCATTAAGGAGTGGTTCATTATCAAGGGTAAGCAGTGGGGAAACATCTGAGGTTGAAGTCTAAAGGCAGGAACAAGAGTCCTTTTTAATTAGCCACATCCTTAAGTGACTTTTCACTGAATACACAGTTACACAGAAATCAAGGTATTTAGCCCAGACTTCTTCCTGCCAGTAGAAACATCAAGAGCTAATAGGGTTTGCCCACAGAGCTGCACATCTCAGGGTCCCTGCACTGACCGTTCTCACCTTCACTTCTGGCAAGGAACACACGGCCTAGAAAGAAAAGATGACGGCGCTACGTGCTGCTGTTGGAGGTCCCAGTTGAGGTCCGACGTCGCTGGTGGGAGCGGCTGCTCCTGCGGGATGTCCCCGACCATGTCCCCCTACGCCTGGGCCTCTCAGCACTCGCTGCTGTCATCCTGCTCCTGTCCTGGCGACTCCTGGACCGCACAGTTTGAGTTGAGGCCCGGCGCTGCTGGCGGGAGCGGCTGCGTCTGGGGAATGGCCCTGACCATGTCTCCCTTCGCCTGGGCCTCTCAGCCCTTGTCCCTGTCCCACTGCTGCTGCCGCGGCGACTCCTGGAGCGGACAGGTGGACTCTGGGCCCAGCCTTGCTGGCGGGAGCGCCTGCGTCTGGGGGATGGCCCGGACCATGTCTCCCTTCGCCTGGGCCTCTCAGCCCTTGTCCCTGTCCCACTGCTGCTGCCGCGGCGACTCGTGGAGCGGACAGGTGGACTCTGGGCCCAGCCTTGCTGGCTTGAGCGCCTGCGTCTGGGGAATGGCCCTGACCATGTCTCCCTTCGCCTGGGCCTCTCAGCCCTTGTCCCTGTCCCACTGCTCCTGTCACAGCAGCTCCTGGAGCGGACAGGTGGACTCTGGGCCCAGCCTTGCTGGCGGGAGCGGCTGCGTCTGGGGGATGGCCCTGACCATGTCTCCCTTCGCCTGGGCCTCTCAGCCCTTGTCCCTGTCCCACTGCTCCTGTCACAGCAGCTCCTGGAGCGGACAGGTGGACTCTGGGCCCAGCCTTGCTGGCGGGAGCGCCTGCATCTGGGGGATGGCCCTGACCATGTCTCCCTTCGCCTGGGCCTCTCAGCCCTTGGCCCTGTCCCTCTGTTCCTGTCATGGCAACTCCTGGAGCGGACAGGTGGACTCTGGGCACGACCTTGCTGGCGGGAGCACCTGCGTCTGGGGGATGTCCGTGATGGTGTCTCCCTTTGCTTGGGCCTCTCAGCCCTTGGCCCTGTCCTACTGTTCCTGTCATGGTGACTCCTGGACCGGACAGGTGGACTCTGGGCGCGACTTTGCCGGCGAGAGGAGCTTCGCCTGCGGCTGGGCCCAGCATGTCTGGAATGGACCCTGTCCTCAGGGTCAGGGGACGTGCTGCGTGTTGCCCTTGATCTGCTGATGCTGCTGGTGTCCAGTGAGGAAGATGGCAGCGCCTGCTGCCATGCTCCGTGTTGGGGCCTGCTGTGGCTGCCCGTCTCTGGAGATGGAGGTGGGGAAACCAGCACCAATGGCACAGGGCTGTGGGAGCTGGGGCTGATGGCCTCAGATTCTGACCAGCCACGAGCAGATTGTAGTCCTGACTGTCTGGCCGGCCTGGGGCCATTGAGCTCTGTCTCATCCCTGGAGGCTGTAAGGGCAAGCAGGAATGTCAAAGATCACCCAGGCTCCGGCCAGGCCAGGCCAGAGCAGTGCCTCCAGCCCTCCAGCAGTGGATGCTGCGCTCTGCCAAGCCCGGCCTGGGCACTCCCCTAGCCCAGGGACACCGGGGACTTTGACTCATACATGTTCCGAGCCCAGCACAGCTGTCACACTCCCATCTCTGTGTGCTGTTCCTCAGGCCAGAGCAGCGCCTGTGGGTGCCCTCAGCAGCACAGGAGGAGCACAGGAGCAATTGCCAGGGCCTGGGGAGGCAAACAAGCTCATAGCACTGAGAACAAAAAGTGTACCAGCACGTGGTTGTCTAGCCAAGCGCTTCTGCTTCTTCCTGCTTTGAGCCCTTGTCGAGACACAGGTTCCCTGCAGAGCCCCAGGTGCAGCTTCCCAACTTACCCCTGTTCCTCTGCCTCCTCCCTGCCCCCAGGGTAAAGGCACTCCCTGGCATTGCATTGGCCGTGCCTCACTCCTAGATCTGCGAAGGCATCGTTGTCCTCCCACGTTGGCTGTCTGATGGAGAAAGGAAGAGATGATGAATTTCTGCTGTTCTCCCTCACAGAGGTCCAGGGTGTCCCAGCTCTTTCTCCAGCACTTTTCCAAGTTGGGGGTGAAGCTGAAGCCCAGACTCACAGGACAGGGCAGGGCCAGGGCTCCTGGGGCAGGGCCTGGCACAGCACAGCACTTGCACCCTCCTGGCTGGTGGGCCAGGCAGAAGGACACCAACCTGAAGGGGACTCGGATCCCCAAGATGAACATTTCAACAGGGAATTCCCCACTGTCTCTGCACAGGGGGCACTGGAAATAGAAAGCACCAGCGCGCAAGGCCTGTCCCTGCAGGGCAAACACAGGCAGGGTGAGCGAGGCCCTGCTGCTGCTGCTGCTGCTGCTGAGCACCTGCTGTGCCCCAGGGCTCAGGGGAGGGCTCCTACCTGGATGCAGTCCCTGTGGAACCAGGCCTTTTTGCACGCTGGGCACACCAATGTTGTGAAGGTCTTTCTGTCCTCCACAGGTTCCATGCAGATGAGGCAAACGGTGTCCGGCTCAGGAGTCACATCCACCTCCTGCTCTGGACGGTGCTCAGGGCAGAAAGAGCTGGGGGCAAAGGGATGGGGAAAGTGAGAAATGCTGGATCATTCCCCAGGGGTGGCCATAAAGAGAGATGAGGTACCTGAACGGAGTAACGTATAGATTGACACAGCCGCCCTCCTTGGTACAGGGCAAGTGGAACCATCTGTCACAGTTCTCCCTGCAGCACATGATGGTTGCCCCGCTCTGGCCGCAGACGCAGCAGCGCTGGAAAGAGCCAAGCAGCTGCATCAGCAGCAGCAGCAGCAGCAGCAGCAGCCTCGAGGCCTCCCCAGGCAGCCCCAGGGCTAAGGGCAGGGCGCAGGACGTGGCCGCTGCCGGCTCCCAGCCCACAGAGCCGCCAGCTGGAGGAGGGAGGCTGCTGTGCCAGGGCCTCTGTGCCAGAGCTGCTGGGAGCCAGACTTTGTCCCGACTGTTGGGCCGGCCTTTCTTTCCTGCAGTCTGGGCTAAGCTCTGGCAAACCTCGCCAGGCACAAATCTCCCTGCTCTTGTCAGGCTCTCACCTTCTGTGCCGCCCGCCGCACTGCAATTAGGAGATCTCGAGGGAGAAAGTTCATGAGTCCCCCGCGGTCCGTCTCTTGCTGAAATAGTAGAGTGGCGAAGAACTGCAGCCAAGGGGAGAAGCTGATGAGGAGGGGGCGGGAGGAGCTGCCCATTGCAAAGGTGGAGGGAGCGCCCGGAGCCACTCACCATGCAGAACACGTGGGCACAGAGCCCACCCTTCTGCAGTTTGTCACCGCACATGTCCGGGTCAGCCTCGGCACGGCGACACAGCATGCAGGCTGCAGGGGACAGAGCCAATGGCACCGGGCATGAGCAGCTGTGCGGGGCTCTGAGCCTGCAGCAGCATCGGCCCCAAGGCTGCTCTGTCCCTGCCTGGCTGATGGGCAGCGCTGGAGGCCTTGCAGAGCAGGGGCCATTGCGGGCACGGCTGTCCCAGGAGCTGCCCCCTGGCCCAGCTGGGCCCCACTTGGGCAGGAAGGAGGCTCCCAGCCCTGGCATGGCCGAGCAGCTCCTGCCTCCCGCTGCCTCTGTTCTGATCCCCACGCTGCCTGCTACCACAAGAGCCCCTGGGCCAAGCTATCAGAGAGCTGCTTTGCCTTCACCTGGCTCCCTGGCACCAGGACCCTCCTGCTTTCTGTCAGACATGGCGGCTGTCTACGCTGAGTCTATCTCCTCGAAGGACGTGGTCACTTCGAGGTGCTGTTCCTCTCTGTCTATGGGAGAAAGAAGGGGGGGGGGGGAGTTTGCAGAACAGGCCCAGAACCACGAGGCTCTACTCCCTGCTCAGCCCTGCGTGAGCCCTGCTCCTGTCTGTTTCTCCTCCCGTTGTCGCCTTGAGTAACACTGCAGTGTCCTCTGGCTGTTCCTCTGCTGATTCTGTGATTTTGGGAAGGGAGAGGCAGGTGAGCCTGCAGCACAGGCCCAGAGCCCCGAGGTGTGGGGCCCCTCTGGTCCCTGGGCAGCCACATCCCCGCCCTACCTTCTCCTCCTGTTGTCAGGTCGCACTGACACTCGGCTTGAGCCCCGCGTTCCCTTTTGTGGCCTTGGTGGCACAGGTCACAATGGCCACTCTGACATCAGCACCGTGTACCCAAAATCGGGGCAGCCATGGCCCCAGGTCCCTGGCAACCACTTGTGGCGGCCCCCTTGGGCACCGAGCTTCTAAAATGGTCCGAGCGTTTGCTCAGGGTGGAAGCACGGCCGGGAATCCGGCAGCAAGTGCAGAGTCAAATGCCAGGCCCTGGGGCAGCCATCCAGGGTGGCACTGTAGGCAGGGAGGTGCTGTTCAGGCACTGCCACACTAGGGCTCCGGCCCCGGCCAAGGGAAATTTCTGCTCCTGCCCCTGGCAGGCGGTGGCCCAGAGAGCCCGTGCGGAGTCAGCTGCACTACAGGGATTCAAACCCTGCTCTAGGTGAACTGATGTTTTCATCAAGACCTGTCTGCAGAAAACTAAGATGAACCTGATTTGATGCTGCTGCTGATCACCATTGGGTACAGGAGATAAACCTGGACACCACCACAGCTGCCTCCGTTATCCTGCCATCATATGAACTAACAACTTTGACTTTCCATATAAATGGAAAAATTAGTATTAAGCTTCTGAGAAACGTCATCTTTTATACTGACTCAGCAGAAAGACAGAAAATTCACTGAGAATTTTCTGTGTACATTTGACAGGAGAGCTTGCAACTGTCCTCAACTCAAGTCAAATACAGGAGGATGCTTTTCCTACATTATAGGAACTTTGCCAGTTTGGTCCATGCTTTCCTACTAGAAAATACATTGGAAAAAATTAGGAAGAGAAGCACAAACAATTCTTGTCAATTTTTCTCTTTCGTGTCTTTGCAAACATGCTCCTGGAAATGCAGATCCATGACTTCTGGAACAATCAGTGGCATCTCTGGGAAGCAGGGCAGGGACTGACAGGCAAGGACACACTGCACCTGCCTGATGCTGGGGCAGCAGGAGTTTGCCCATTTTCCTGTCTCCATGGGAGAGCCACCTTGGCTGGGAAACGATCCCTTCACTGCTCTAGGAGGGAGGCACAGCCAGTGCAATGCCAGGGAGCGCCTTTACCCTGGAGGCAGGGAGGAGGCAGAGGAAGAGGGGGGAAGTTAGGAAGCTGCACCCGGGGCTCTGCAGGGCTCCCGGCTAGGTCTCGAAGCACAAGGAGCCAGAAGAGCTTGGCCGGACAATCCCGAGCTCTGGACACCTTGTCCTCAGCACCGGGAACCCGTTTGCTTCTCCAGGCCCTGGGCACTG
Source organism: Melospiza melodia melodia (assembly GCF_035770615.1). Lineage (NCBI taxonomy): Eukaryota > Metazoa > Chordata > Aves > Passeriformes > Passerellidae > Melospiza > Melospiza melodia. The sequence goes on from NC_086200.1 coordinate 23,353,358, forward strand.
CTCCCGTGCTGCTCATGCAATTACACACAGACACAGAGCTACCTGCTCTGTCTCAACCCTCTTCAGCACTGAACAGCACAACACAGTAACATGTTCTCTTCAGTACATGGTCTAATTATTAATAGTCCTGCAAAGACTCACATTCAAAGCACACACAAAAACCCCAAACCCTGGTACAAACCTTGCATCAACACAAAATGCATGTTGCTGTTCAGAAACACAGGGCAGCACTTTTGGCCAATGCTTTTTCCTATAAGATCTTTCAAAGGATTGCAAAAGTGACATTGTTTGGCAACTTCTTCAAGGAACAGACAGGAGAGGCTTCTGAGTTTTTAAAGATTTATTGGTTTGCTTTCACTTTCCTTTTGGCATCCTTACACTTCACCCAGCATTCCAGAAAATCGTGAAAATCCAAAATAATATCAGGGGAAGTTTCTGAATTCATTCATGTTTCTCCCAAAGACTTTCTTGACATACATACAAGTGACTGGTCCTATGACATACAGAGACGCAGTGGTTTCCCTGACTGGACATTACAAGACAACGTTATAGACTCCACTATACTAAAACACTTCTGTTGCCTGGTAATTACAAAGCCTGAAGCTCTTCTAGAGGCTTTTCCCAGTGCAACTTCATTAGGTTCCTCTCTGCCCAAGTCTCGAGCCTCTCCAGGTCTCACTGAAGGGCAGCAGAGCCTTGTGGTGCCTCAGGCCCTGCTCCCAATTCTGTCCCATCAGCAAACACTGAGGGAACACTCTGTCCCTTCTGCCAGGTCACTGGGGAATAAGGCAAACAAGGCTGGGCCCAGCACGGCGCCCTGAGCTCACAGCTACCTGAGTTTGGAGCTCCCCTGTCCACTTCTCTGCCCCACTGTCCCTGAGCTGCCTCAGGGGCCTGTTATGGGAGGCAGGGACAAAGCCTTGCTGAAGTCCCAGCTGGCAACAACCACTGCTCTCCCCTCACAAGCCCAGCCAGTCACTGCAGCACAGGTGGCTATGGGATTGGTCAAGCATGGTTTCCATTCCTGTTATTCCAAAGGCTTAGAGATGGCATCCAAGAGGAGCTGTTCTGTCACCTTTCTGGGGATGGAGCTGAGGCTGATGGCCCTGCAGTTTCCTGGCTCTTTCTTGGTGCCCTTTTGCAAGACTGCAGTGATGTTGGCTTTCCTCCACTGCTCATGCCTCTCTCCAGGGCTGTCTCCTTCCCTGACCTGCTGGCAGAGCACCCTGTGCCAGAGGCAGGAGCAGAGATTTCCCTTGGCCCCAAAAGGGAACACTGGGCTCAGGCCGAGTGTCAGTGCGACCTGACAACGGGAGGAGAAGGCATGAAGGAGCAGAGCTCACACAGGGCTGAGCAGGCAGTAGAGCCCTCGTGGCTCTGGGCTTGCTCTGCAAGCTCCTTGGCCTCTACTTTCTCCACAGAGAGAGAGGAACAGCACCTCAAAGTGACCAGGAAACCCGGCCATGGAGCGGGGCTGGGGCTGTGACACCTCAGGGAAACCGGACACGGAGCGGGACTGGGGCTGTCAGCCCTCAGGGAAACTGGCAATGGAGCGGGGATGGGGCTGTGACACCTCAGGGAAACTGGCAATGGAGCGGGGCTGGGGCTGTGACACCTCAGGGAAACTGGCAATGGAGCGGGGCTGGGGCTGTGACACCTCAGGGAAACTGGCCATGGAGTGGGGCTGGGGCTGTGACACCTCAGGGAAACTGGCAATGGAGCGGGGCTGGGGCTGTGACACCTCAGGGAAACTGGCAATGGAGCGGGGCTGGGGCTGTGACACCTCAGGGAAACTGGCCATGGAGCGGGTCTGGGGCTGTCAGCCCTCAGGGAAACCGGCCATGGAGCGGGGCTGGGGCTGTGACACCTCAGGAAACCGGCAATGGAGTGGGGCTGGGGCTGTGACACCTCAGGAAACCGGCCATGGAGCGAGACTGGGACTGTGACACCTCAGGAAACCCGGCCATGGAGTGAGGCTGGGGCTGTGACACCTCAGGGAAACTGGCCATGGAGCGGGACTGGGACTGTGACACCTCAGGAAACCGGCCATGGAGCGGGGCTGGGGCTGTGACACCTCAGGGAAACCGGCCATGGAGTGGGACTGAAACTGTGACACTTCAGGGAAACCGGTCATGGAGTGGGACTGGGGCTGTCAGCCCTCAGGGAAACTGGCCATGGAGTGGGTCTGGGGCTGTGACACCTCAGGGAAACTGGCCATGGAGTGGGGCTGGGGCTGTGACACCTCAGGGAAAGCGGACACGGAGCGGGACTGGGGCTGTGACACCTCAGGGAAACTGGCCATGGAGCGGGACTGGGACTGTGACACCTCAGGGAAACTGGCCATGGAGCGGGACTGGGGCTGTCAGCCCTCAGGGAAACCGGCCATGGAATGGGACTGGGACTGTGACACCTCAGGAAACCGGCCATGGAGCGAGACTGGGACTGCCAGCCCTCAGGAAACCCGGCCATGGGGCTGGGGCTGCAGCTGTGACACCTCAGGGAAAGCAGCCATGGGTGTGGCTTGGCCTTTGACACCTCAGGGAACTCACCATGGCAGCCACCTCCAGGGGTTTTGACGTACTTGTTTCTTGGTTTAATGCCCTTCCAAGATCAATTTTCCTGATCCTTATCCATGTTTTGGACAAGTATTGCCTCCTGAACAGGCCACCCCCTGGATGTGCAATGATTCCATCTGATCCAGCTGTGCCTCTTCCTTTCTCAAGGGATGGACAGAGGGGCTCTATTGAAGGTGGCATTTCCTGCAGGAAGGGAGGCGATGCCAGACACAGCCACAGGAGGTAGTTGCTCTGCTTCTGGGCCTGAGCCCTGCTGAGGCTTGAGCTGCCCTCTCTGCTGCTTGGCACTGCGGGCACAGCCCGGATAAGATGGGCACAGCCCAGAGGAATTGTCCCGAGCAGGCTCAGGGCACTCGGGTACTGAGCTGTCCTGCTGGGCTCCCTCCGTGGGAGACATGTCCCGAAACCTGGGAGTGGCTGCACGGGGTGCCCGTGGTGGGGAAAGGGCAGAGGGGGAGAGCAAGGCTCCAGTGTGTCCTGAGAGGGCCTGGCTATGTGCCCGTGGGCTGTGGGAGCTGTTCCATGGGCAGGTGGGCGGGCAGGAGGGAGGGACGGAGGTTGGGAGCGACAGCTGTGGCACTGCAGATTTCCCCAAGCATTTAGTGAGGGTTTCCTGTGTGGCAGGGAGAGAGCCCCAGGGCCCTGGGCTGCTCCAGCTGCCCCTCCAGGCATGTTGCACAGGACCTGCAAAGAGCGTACAGAGTGACCAGGAGCCACAGGCTCCCGCAGCCTTACCCCACCCCCTTGCAGTCCCCAATTCCCCAAGGGAGAAGGGGATCCCAACACACCATGGAAATGGTTCTGTAGCATCTGTGATCCCTCCTCGACTGGGATCATGACTTGGATTACTTGGAAATGCTGGTGAATGGTGCTTTGAAGACCTTGTCAGATGTTGGAGGCATGTTCTGAATGTACCTTTCCTGACAGAATAATCTGTGTCGGTATGCCAAGAGCTTACCATGAGCCAGTTCCCTTAAATTTCACTGAAGGTAGATCAGTTCTGGAAACCTTACCCTGCTCCCTTCTGGAGCCCTGAGGGATCCCACAGGATCGCTGTCAGTGGGAGGAAGGGGCATTTAGCTGTCCATCCTCCTCCCGTGTGCAATGCCACTGTGTCCTTCTGTGTGCTCTGTGCAGCCACAGAGAAGAGCAGAGAGGGAAGGGGCTGGGCCCAGGGCTGTGCCTGGGGGCTGAGCCTTTCTCAGCTCCTTTGCAGCCCCCAGGGAGCCCGAGCTGCTTCTGCTGCCACTGCTAAGCCCTGGCCCTGACTGGGGCTGGGTTTCAAGCTGCTGGCTGCTCCAGGGAGTCCTTTCTGCCCCGACTGCCCCGCAAGGGGCTCCTTCCATCCCAGTGTGGGGCCACTGCAGGCACGAGGTCCCCCTGGCCCTGCTCCTGAGTGGAAGGCAGAGCCAAGGGAGTGCCTTGGAGGGCACCAATCACCCAGATGCCCTCACTGCCACTCGGGCCTGAAGGAGAATCTTCAGCAGTGCCATTGGAGCTGTTGTGTCCTGCCTTTCTTTGCAGCTGAGCCTGTTGCTAAAGGTGATCTGGCTTCCCAGCCCATGTTCAGGATTGAGCCTCTGGGAGATGGTGAGGGTACGCCAAGGCCTTTCCCCTGTGAGACCTGCCAGCTCAGAGCCCAAAGCTCGGCCAGGGGGGCATCGCTGCAGGTGCCAGGACAGAGCCATGCATGTGTGTGCCCTCACCCTGCACGATCCACTCACAACTTCTGCTCAGCACTGGCAGGTGTTTGAAGGACGGTGGGCCATGGCCCAGCTGAAAAAGCCCAGATGATTTGTTGATTTTATCCGATTTTGCATAAGCATGACGTTCTGAACATGCCATTAAAGAAATGGAGAATTTCTCCATCTTTTAAGGTGTACTTTTTGTTTCTCAAGTGATGGGCCAAAAGTTAGGACAGAAGGAGGTGTTTCCCCAACAAAGCAGAGGCCGATTGGCAGCCCCTGCTGCAGGAAGGAAGTCCGAGCCAAACACAGGCATGGGCACAGGCACAGAAGGTAATTGCTGTGCCAGGCTCAGCAGGGCTCAGCCATTGGCAGAGCTGTGTGGCTGCAGCTCTTCTTCTTCTACCAGGGCCTCCCTTGCACAGCCCGGCAAAGCTGGAGGTGCCTTTGGAGCTCGTTCAGAGCCCTGGGGAAAGGGGACTCGTGCACCAACGTCCCTCCCGCTGCAGCTGCTCTGGAGCTGGCCCTGAGTGCCCAGAGGCCGAAGGCACAGGAGCAGCCCCGAGCGGGAGCCCTGCCGCGAGCCCAGGGCCAGAGCCAGCCTTGGCTCCTGACTGGGCAGGGGCTGCACTGGGTCCTGACAGGGCCTGACTCTGTGCCCTGGGGCGGGGGGAGCTGTCACGGGGCAGGGAGGGCCAGGGCTGGCAGGGGCTGCTCAGGGATGGGTGTGGCCCGTGTCCCTCCAAGCAGCGACTGCCCAAGAAGCTGCGCTGCCCCCGGGCTCTCCTCTCGGCCTGCTGGGCTTTGTTGGGTGGCACAGCCTGTGCCACGGGGTGGCAAGGTCCCTGCAGGCCCCAGCTCTGGGGGAAACGGAGAATGTCCTGCCCGCATCCACAGTGCTGCCAGCTCAGCAGTGCAGCACAGCACGGGCTGACGATCCCCATCGCCCCCACAGGTGCAGCTGGAACCACAGCACATGTTCCTGATTCCCAGAAGGGCCTTGGAAGGGGTTTCTGTCAGGGAACAGGCTTCTGGCTAGGGTTACTGGCAGGCCTGCTTGTCTTGGAGCTGATCTTCATCTTATGCTCTGTCCGAAGTTGGACTTGCTGGAAGAGAAAAGGGTGAGTGTTTAGTTCACCTTTCCCTCAAACAGCTTCTTTTGAAAGTCTACGTCAGACAGAAAACATTCCCAGTGAGGTTGCAGTGTAGGGGTGGCCAGTCCTTGATTGTCCGAAGAACTCTGCTGAGGGTTCTGCTGCTGCCCAGAGCTTTCATTGGCCTCCTAATTGCTGGGCCCTGTCCTGGGGGGGGCCGCTGGGGCTGCAGCCAGTGCTGGCTCCCACTGAGGCTGCCTGGCCAAGAGCAGCCCCAGGGGCACTGGGCAGAGGCAAAGCACGGTGGGGAGGAGAAAGAGCAGGGACGAGATTGCCCTTGAAAGGCAGGGGAAGGGAGAATGTTGCTTATCGGAAGAAGCCCCAAAGAGCGGCTGGAAGGGGTGCTGCCTGATCAAGGACCCCCGAGGAGCGGAGGGAGGGCGTATCGGCTGATGGGGTGTCCCGAGGAGCGGCTGTGGATAGTGGGGGTGTCCCTTAGTGGGGAGGAGCAGCTGGAGCGCTTGCACGGTCCGGTGGTGGGGAGGCCGGCGGGGCAGTCGGAGTAGGCTCAGCCCGGCCGGTGGGCACGGCTAACCCCGCCCGCCCGCAGGACCACGGCGCAGTTCCTGTTCGAGGCGGGCCTGCACGGGCTGCTGAAGCTGGACACGCTGATCCCGAACGCGCCGCCTGCGCCATGGCAGCGCAAGGCCAAGGAGAGCGGCCCGGGGCCCAGCCCTGTCGGCGTGTCCCCCATAAAGCCGGCATGTCGCTCCCACAGCCCCAGCAAGACGCCGTCCAAGACACCCGGTGAGCGCCGGCCACCGGCGGCAGAGGTTGAGTGCGGGAGCCTGGCCCAGGCTGCTTGTCCGTAGCCATGGGGCCCTGGGCTCCCTGCCACGCTGCCCTACCGGCTGCTGCTCAGGCAGGAGGAGGTGGGCTGTGCTCCTGACAGCCACCCACCTCCTTGCCAGCATGAGGGGCAGAGCTCTGAGCACTGGGGCTGGCGAGCTGCTGTTCGGCCAGCTGAGCCTTGCTGGCACAGCTGTATGCTAGGACGAGTGTGGGCAGGACTGTCAGCTGACAGCTTTACATCCTGTGAGCGTTTTTGTATCTTCCCCTTATCTCTGGACTCTGGAATTGTTGCACTAGACCCAAGGAGTTGCACCACACAGTCCCTAACCAACTTGGTGGCAGGGAGGAAAATATAAGTTAGTTGGGACTGGGTGGCATGAGACCTCAGAGTCCTACTTGTCTGGTGGGTGTGATGTGGAAGAGTGTTGGGTTTGCTCCCGTGAAAGCTCTAATACAGGCTGTTAAATAGCTGTAAGACAATATTTTCATATGTGAATGCAGGTAAATCTGGATCCAAAATTCAAAGCACCCCCACAAAGGCTGGGGGGGATCGCTACATTCCCAAACGCAGCACTATGCAGATGGAGATGGCAAATTTCCTCCTAACCAAAGAGAATGACCCTGCTGAGGATTCCCCTACCAAGAAGGTGAGCATGTTGCTAAGTTACAATTACTTCAATAACTGCTACGCCTTCCTGCCCCTTTACAGAGCAGTGAACAATAGGTTCTATCAAGGGGGCACACGGCACTGACAAGTCCCAGCCATCACTACTTGCAGCTCTGGGCTTCAGGAGCCTAGGATGAGACTGAAGCTGTAGAGACTGCCATGCACTCGAAGCCTATGCTGCTTCTGGTAGCAAAATTTAGCTTTTGACTAACGAGGCTTTAAAATGTAGCAGGCAACAAAAACACAAAGCTGTAAGCCTATGCAAAGTGAAACTGCTGGTGGTAGCTATTCTAGGACAAGGTCTCCACAGGGAACACTTCTGGAATGTTTTACACTGTGTTCTGAAATCTGTTTGTGAAGCATTTGGTCGCTTTGTGGCTGTGGCTTTTCCCTCTGGCAATGACACTGAATTTGCCATTGTTTGAAAATGTGAGCAGGACAATGTATGAAAGTCTGAGGAAAACTGCTTTGACCTGCCTCTGTGTGACTGACCCTTGCAGCACAGTCAAACATCTTCAGATTCTAAGAGAAGGGGACTTAGGTGTCTGTTTAAATTGTAGTGTGGGAATTGTTTTAAATGCATTGCACTGAGGGTGATTTGTCTCTGTAGGAGCAACAGAAAGCCTGGGCAGTGAATCTGAATGGTTTTGATGTGGAAGAGGCAAAGATCCTCCACCTCAGAGGAAAACCACAGAATGCTCCAGAAGGTATGATACAGGCTCCGTGTGAGCTGAATCAGCAGGAGGGATCAGGTCAGGGGAACAGCAACACAGAGGCTCTGTGTGTGGTCACAGGAGAAATCAACTGGTTTCTGAGAGCTGTACAGGCTGGAGTCTCCTTTCTTAAGGTTCCTGAGGTCGAGGGAGGGCATAACAGTTAAAGTGAATTTATTTAGGAGAGTTGCTATGACTGCCAGTTGGTCACCTGTTACAGGGCTTGCAAGGGTCTTCAGGGTGGAGAGAGAGATGAGAATCTTGACCTCATGTTCAGAAGGCTTGATTTAATATTTTATGATATATATTACATTATTACTATACTAAAAGAAATAGAAGGGAAGTTCTCAGAAGCTAGCTAAGCTAAGAATAGGAAAAGAATGAATAAACAAAGGGCTGTTTCTCAGCAGAGGGTGAGACCCAGCTCCGCTGTGAGTGGTCAGTAAATCCAAACATTCACCCAAGACTGATCACGCATCCACCTGTTGCATTCCCCAGCAGCAGATAACCATTGTTTACCTTTTGTTGCTGAGGCCACAGCTTCTCAGAAGGGGGAAAAATCCTAAAGAAAGGATTTTTATGGAAAGATGTCGGTGACAGTTACCGGTACTGCAGGTTCCAAACGTTCATGAAGTCTGTAAGAGCATCAAACCCTCTGCTGTGCACTTTCTAGCTTAAACTGCAACTAAATATAATGGGATTCAAAAACCCAAGTGTTTGTTAAATTTGTTTCCATGAATGAGGAAATTGTAGCTCACCCCTGTTCAGCAGTTCATTCTGCCAGTGATTTTAGTGCACTGCAGGCTTGTGAGTGTTTCTCTTAGGACTTTATTTTCACTCCAAGGGATTCCTAGTTGGGTGAGCAGCACTCAGCTGGGAGGAAACTAACTCAGGTTAACAAACCTGTTCCCCTGCACACAGACTATCAGAATAACCTGAAAGTGCTCTACAGTCAGAAAATGGCACCTGGATTGAGCAGGAAGAAGAGCAGATATATTCCCTCAAAGCCAGAACGGGTCTTGGATGCACCAGAGATATTCAACGACTACTGTAAGTAGGCTACAGGGTTGAGTGCTGGGCATCCAGAACATTCTGCACTGGATTGCTGTTCCTAGGACAGGGTAACTGGGCTGTCTGTATTATTTTGTGTACCCAGGCTAGCACAGACCACTTCTGGAGTGTCCCTGTGTGGCCTTACAGGCACAGTGGTCTAGGGCACAGTGTAGATGCCTTGGAGCAGGGTACCTGGCCCCAGCAGCTGGGCATAGTGACACTCAGAAGGCTGCCCCTCACCTGCACGTGTGTGTGTGCACGTGTGCACCCACACCTGCTGCAGCAGCACGGGTGAAGGGCAGGGCTCTCTAGCCAAGCATGGTGTGACCTGCATATCTCTTTCAAATTGTAGAACTGAATGTCATAGACTGGAGCTCCCAGAACTTCCTGGCAGTGGCTCTGGATGACACTGTTTATCTGTGGAATCACGCTACTAGGGAGATTATCCCCCTGCTGCAGACGGAGCATCCAGATGTTTACATTTCCTCTGCATCATGGATTAAAGAAGGAGACTACCTTGCTGTTGGCACAAGTAGTGCTGAGATTCAGGTGAATGCAGGAGTAAAACTAGAGGTGTTTTCAAGGGATTGACAGAACTGTGGGGCCTGGGGACAAAACCTTGGCTGGCAGAGGAAGGATGCCATGCACCTGACTTGTCTTCCCTGGTGTGGGGTGGAACTGCCCAGTGTGCAAGGCAGGGTTTGATTTGGGCGTTTTCTGATAAGCAGCGTTACCTTCTGTGCTATGGTCATGAGATACATATTTTCTCTGTTCCCTGACTGAGAAAGCTGAATGCCAGAGCCTGTGCAGTGAGGTTCCTAGGGCATAGAAACAGGATTTGGTTTCTTCTGAAGAACTTTTTACTTTGCCTCTCCAGCTATTGTTGCATTTACATTGTTGTATATAATATTTCTAGGGTCTCATACCTTCTGGGTGGTTTTCTCACAGCAGCTCTTCACAGCAGTGCTGTTGTTCCTTCTCAGCCAGGGCTCCTCTACAGCCCTCCCTGAATGCCCCACCCCCTTTTATCCCAGCTACCTCCACAGGCTACTGCCCAATCAAGGACAGTGCAGCTGCAGCCCATTTACAATAACTAGAATCAGGGCAGGGTCACTTATACAATACAGAGATCTTTTACTGCAATACATATATTTACTCAGGCCCCTATAAGCTATGGGACGTTGAGCAGCAGAAACGTCTCCGAACCATGACCAGCCATTGTGCCCGTGTGGGAACCCTCAGCTGGAACAGCTGCATCCTCTCCAGGTAAAGCAGTGGGTCAAGGGCAGTTTCCAGTTGTTGCAAACTCCTATCCCTCAATCTATGTGTGGCATGGGTTAGGGATGGCAGAGAAGTTTGTCCTGGCTTGGGATTCTTACTCAGCCTTATCTGTTGGGGCTGTGAGGAGAAGGCCTCTTTCCTGTATTGCAATTTGTGCTGAAGCTGTAAAGAGCTTGTGTGGGTGTTTCACTCACACCAACAGACCTGTGTTGCTGGTAACACTGGTTGAAACCCAGTGGCAGGTATAGCAGTCTTGCAACAACAAAAATGGATTTGGGTGAAAATGTGCAGCCTGGGGCTGGCTCTGGCATAAAGCCTGATGCAAAACAAAAGGTTAGCTCACACTGCAACACCCAGCCTGGATGTCATGCAAGAGCCACGCAAAGCACCACCAACCCTGTGCTCAGCCTTCAGTCATGTATTCTTCCAACAACTCTGATCTCCCTTCCCCTCCTGCTGACAGGAGGCCCTGGTGCCTCACTGAGGCTCCATGCAGGGGAGCAAGCACCAGGGCTCAGCTGACATTTATTGGAGCTTGACTCCCCTACACTTGGAAAAATGCCTTTTTTCCAGGCTGAACTGTGCTGGAGCAAGTTGCAGGAAATATATTTGAGCCCTTACCTGACCAACAACCAGCTCAGCCACGCTGCTTTGCACGGCGGAGCCGCAGTGTCTGAGCCACTCCACCAAGCCTGTGCCTCCCATCAGCCCTCAGTGATTAGCTGAGGGTGGATTATTAACTGTATTCACCTTTCCCTCAGCACAGTACCACACTGTGCCTAGCACCAGCTCTGCCTCCTGCGCCTCACAGCAGCTGGAACCTTCAAAGGTTCCGACTTGTGCTCTGCCAAGGCCAGTGAGTGTGTAACCACATCCACCAGAGCACCCCCCCCCCCACACACACACATAAAGCTGATATGGGGGGCACAGTCTCAAAAAACAGCCACTGAGCCAGCACCTTCCCAGCAGTGCTGCTGGTGCATCCCCATTTGGCCACTTGGGAAAGATCAGGAGGTCCAAGGATGGAGCTCTCCCTCAGACGCAAATCCTAGGGCCACAGCTGTCTCCAAAGGGGCAGCAGGCAGGAAAAGACTGAAATGCTCTCTTTATGGGCAAAAGAGCTGGTGCAGTAATTCAAATGCCTGGTACAAAAATTCTGTTTAATATTTAGCTCCTATTTAAAACACAGCTTTTCATTTAATTCTATTTACAGAATACTTTCATTTCATTTGTTTCTTTAAAATTACTTAGTTCTCACCTGTTGTATGTCTAGGAATATTTTCTTCCAAAAATAGAAAAAAATAGATGATATCTTTTCAGCAGAAAACATTGGTTGATACAATTTTAAACCATCATGATATGGAAGAATTGTTCTGTCCCTCTCTAAGGTGGAAGAAGCATTTGGATCACAGATCATCTACAATGAAATACTTGACATGTTTAAGATGCTTTCAATCAATTGTGATCGTCAATTGCTTATTGGTTGTAAACAGTCATTTTTCAGTGAAGGGAAAGTGTGTGTGGTATATCTACATGATGTGTTCAAAGCCAGTTCCTACTAATGGCCAGGCTGAATTCCAGTCAATAATGTCCCGAATGATATTTTGCCGCCTTCTTTGGCACTTCATGAAATCTTACCATGATGAAGTGCTGAAACACAGAGATTTTCTCTTAGAGAGTGTCTCATGTTGTAACCCATCCCGTGGATTTTATGCTGTAATTCTTATCTCTTTTGAAATTTGCTATCTTCTGTACAATTTTCATGAACCTTTCTGTTACAGTAGTGAATATCACAGATAAATGTCATTTTGTACAACTTTGAATTTACCCCAAGAGCTAAGAGAAAACTTGCTCCTCTACTTCAATCCGAGTTTCTTCTATAGTCCAACTTTGTTTCTCTACCATCAAGCTTCTCCTTTGTTGCTGCTCCAAGTCCCGTCCAAGCTGACCTTGAATACTTTCAGGCATGGGACATCCACAACTTCTCTGGGCAACCTGTTCCAGTGTTCCAGCACTCCCTCAGTAAAAAAGGCCTTCCTTTCATCTAATATGTTTAGGAAATCACAAATCTAGGCATAGAAACTTGGAGTGCAAATTTGAAATTCTTTTGATTTGAAGCACATTTTATATGAATACTGACTTACAGATGACTAAAAGATGTAGATGGGCATTTGAGCTGACAAGTTTTGAAAAAGTGCACGGAAATTAAAATTGAAACCACTAAAATTAAAAACTTCTTGCCATTTTCTTTTTCCTCTCCAATTCAAAATTGCATATGTCAGATATCAGTGCTTCATGCAAACCTCTCAGATGCTCTCAGAGAAAAAGCTTTTCTTTCAGACTAAGTTGTGGTTGACGTAGAACACTAGCAGTAGTGAAAGTTTTTCTGGGCATCGGGCAGCACCTTCTCCTTGGATTTGTGTGCAGAATGCATTTTATCCAAACTGGAAAATAGATCCCAGCTCTGTTTTATTCATCGATCTTACTGCATCAGGCCGGAAGATTCTGTGAAAAGTAGCCTGTTGACCTTGAAGATAGCGCATGTGAAACAGATGAGAGGTGATGGAGAAGTTGAGGGAGAGAAGAAAGAGCATATGGGCCAGTACAGACACCAGAAAGTATTTCTTCATGTGATCATGGGAGATTGCAGGAGCCACTTGGTACTATCAAACCAGCCCGACTTGGCACTGGTGCCGCCTTGGGTCTGGGAACCATCCTGCGTATCGTGGATTTTCAGGAGCCAGCCGGTCACTCCCAGCCACAGGCCCTCAAACATAATCAACAGCCCTTTTCCCTGGCAAACAAAATTCAGCTGCCTCTCTTCTGGATGGCAGATTGCAGGAGCCACTTGGTACTATCAAACCAGCCCGACTTGGCACTGGTGCCGCCTTGGGTCTGGGAACCATCCTGCGTATCGTGGATTTTCAGGAGCCAGCCGGCCACTCCCAGCCATAGGCCCCCAGACGCAAACTTCCGCCCGTTTCCCTGGCAAACAAAACTCACCTGCCCCGCTTCTGGATGGCAGATTGCAGCAGCCACTTGGTACTATCAAACCAGCCCGACTTGGCACTGGAGCCACCTTGGGTCTGGGAACCATCCTGCGTATCGTAGATTTTCAGGAGCCAGCCGGCCACTCCAGGCTATAGGCTCCCAGACACAAACCTCGGCCCTTTTCCCTGGCAAACAAAACTCACCTGCCCCGCTTCTGGATGGCAGATTACTGGAGCCACTTGGTACTATCAAACCAGCCCGACTTGGCACTGGTGCCACCTTGGGTCTAGGAGCCATGCTGCGTATCGTGGATTTTCAGGAGCCAGCCGGCCACTCCAATCCACAGGCCCCCAAACAAAAACCACGGCCCCTTTCCCTTGCAAACAAAACTCACCTGCCCCGCTTCTGGATGGCAGATTGCAGCAGCCACTTGGTACTATCAAACCAGCCCGACTTGGCACTGTGTTGAAAGCGAAGGGAAGCCTATCCACCTTGTCGTTGATCAGCATTGACTCCAATTTATTGATTAAATTAGCCATTTTATATAACAGTGTTAATTAACTTCATGCATATTGCAAAATCCAAGCTCACTATAGGTTAACAGAGAAAACTCTAACCCCTCCTTTTGTTTTACCATACCCATGATTGTTTATTGGAAACAAGACCAGCGTTCCCACTGTGATATTAAAGTCAAGTATTGGAGAGTGCTTTTGTTACTTCTTTAGAAGTTTAGAATATGCCAAAAAGATGCTAGCTGGGGACTTGCAATTAATGAATTATTTGCTGTAAGTAGGTCAAATGACATTAGCTTTCAAAAATGAAAAGTAGTCTTATTCCACGTGCCAATTCTAAAGTAGATTAATAAGCCTTAAGCAGAGGATGGATGTGAAGAGGGATATGACATGAAAGGTTAAGCAACACTGCTGACAGCAAAAGGCTTACCTGCTGTAGATACAGGAGACAAAATACTATTTTGACACAAACATTGCTATTCAGACGACAGCAAAATTTACTCAGTCATGACAGTAAAATTTGCTCACATCAAAATGTGCTAATCAATTCTTAGTGTAAGCTAAGCACCTTAAGCAAAGGGTAGTTCAAGCGTAACTGGTATTTGATGGCAAAAAAGGCAACTTGGCCTGCGTTTCTCACCTCTACTCCATTCAAAAGCTTACTCTGTCTCAGATTCCTTTGGAGGGATACCAACGCAAGCCGCGAAACTGCACGAAAATGATGATTGAAAGAAAGATAGATTAGAAAAATGGAATAATGGTTCATGTTCTTTTCCTTCCAACTGCTTTGTTTGCCCTTTTAAATTTTTGAAGTCCTTTCTGGTGTCACCATGGTTGCACTGCAGCAAGTGTTCGGCTGTAAGCTGTCCATATTGCCAGCTTCTGGACTGCCTTCAGAAAACTTCCCGCTGGTTTTGTATAGAAATCACAAGCAGTAGAGATGACAAAGACTGCAGAAACCTTCTCATCTCCTTCTAGAGCAAGAGCATGTCTTTCACCCACTCTTAACTAGACAACTTTCATCAGTCATGAGGGAGTCTCATGTTCAAGAGCTAGGCAGTGACAGCTGTAAATGACAAAAAGCAGACTGAAATTCTCTTGGGACTCCAGCAGAGAGCAATGAAGGAGGTTGAATTCACCTTCTTGGGAAGTTCTAAAATGCACGTTCACTTGAGCCCAGGAGCTAAGCCATCGTAACCTTTGTTGAGTATGTCTGCGTAGACAGAGTTTCCATCACTGCAGAAGCAATGTTATTTAACCCACGTTATCATCTCTAGCTGCTAAGCTGCACTTATTGCAAAGTATCTGCAACGTATTTTACAGGGTGGGCTTTTATGTGTAATTCCTGAGTAACAGTGCAAAGAGAAGTACTTGGGGTGTGGGGTGGGGGGGGAACCGCAACTCTTAGGTTTTTCAAATCATGGTTCCATTTGAAAGTCAAACAAGATGTCAAACCTTTCTTTCCTAGATGTATTACCAGCACAAACTGTACCAGAAATTTATGACCCGTAACTGTACCATGGACGCTCTTTCTCTGGACTATTCCTTAAGAAACAAAGTCCTCACTAGAAATAAAACAAAATTAGCCAAAGTATTGGCCTGGATTAGTTCCAAGGCTCTGTACTAAAGGCCAAACACATGTAATAATAGTAATAATAATAGAGTGGACTAAAAGTTAAATCAATAGAGCATTACTCAGTTCAAAGACATCTTGTGTCCTAATGTTCTCACAGAAGACTGTAAAAACCTGTCTATTTTTGTGGGTTTCTTTTATCCATTTAGCTGTACCTTCTACTTCTCTCCACTGTCTGAGAACATTGATGGTAAGGTTGGATGACCTCATGTCAACTTGTAGAAGTAAAGAAAGAGAAGCCAGTAAAGAAAGGCAAATTTGTTAATTGCAGGTGGAAAGAGGGAGGCCAACAAGAGGAAACAAAAGAACAGTAATAATGAAATGCTCCCCTGTCTTCTGTGAAAAGTAAAGGCACAGACAAGAAAGAACAAGAGCAAAATTCTCACTAGAGAAACGCACTTGATCTGACTCAAGTATTTTGCAGTACATTTCTTGCTGTTTTCTCATGCCAAACATATTAACCGTTGAAGGTATCCCTTTCCTCTTTCTGGAATACAGCGAGGAAGATGGCTGTGTCATTGCTGACAAGCTGCTGTTCTCAGAGGTGTCCAGCTGAAAGTCCTAGATCAACTGATTTGCTCTGTCACTTTGATATGGCATGACTTACAGTTTCAGCACCTGAACTGGCCAGCCCTACAATTCTTTGCCCCTTGAATGGTTAGATAGGCTCCTTGGCAACTGGCATTTGTAAGGACATGAAACTATGCAGAATTTGCACTGTGAGATGATGCCAAATGAGTCACGCCGGTAGATTAACTAGGACATGCAAGGCGGAGAGAGGGAAATGAGAGCACAAGAAGAGAGTACACAAGAAGAGAGTACAATCTCCTTTTTTCTGAAACACTGTAGAGATCAAAGTGAACACAAATCCTCCTAGGGGTAGTTCTTGCAAAAGACTAAGAGTTCTTTTTGTGTTCACAGGCCTGGAATCACAGGCCTGGAAGCTTTGGATCACGGCAAAATGCAGATGACAAAACGAGGCCTTGAAGTCACATCCAGTATGAAGCAGTATGAAAGAGGAAAGAAAGCAGCTCAGAGCGTCAACCCTGCTAAGTAGTCTCAGTATTCTTCTTGACATGAGCAGAAATTTGAAATGAGTCTCTGAAAATGGCAAAGGAGGCAGAAGAAAAGGGAGCGATGACTCCTCTGGCATAGTGTTTCCTAACAGGGATCTTCAAAATGGAAAGGTTGTATCATCCTTTCAACTGAAGGAAGGTATGAAAACAACAGGAAGGAAATGGCATCAAATACTCTGGGCAGTGTACTTCTAGACAGAAAGGCCACTGATGGAAAACCAACTCAACTGGCACCAATGCAGCAGCATTGTAACTAAAGCCAGAAATGTCCAGCGCTTCGCTCTCTGCCATTCCATTCAGATGCACACAGCAGCTCTGCAACATTCCTACTGATCATCTCCTTGGCAAACTGGCAGTGAGGGTCCGTGGTGATGCAGAGTCTCCAGGCAGACGCAAAGGAGAGCTGCTTTCTTACAAAAACCAGGCTTTTGAAACACTTAGGCCTTTCTCAGTTCCATAGCTTTAAGCCATAACAAACACAATTCAACCAACCACCATGCGCCACGCTGTGAACACACGATGGTTCTAGAACTTGTTGATCTACCTCGAATTCAGCTGCCTCACCTTCCCACAGTCCTTTTCTACTTAGCCAAAGTAATGGGCCTCAGCCCAAGGCCTTCCTTTTGTAAGCTTCTAGCTCTATGCAGCAGCAAACCACTACTTTCTTCTGTGCCAAGACTTCAGGTAGACCATTTGCATCTGCCCTTCCAGTGAAACCTAATGAGGAGAGAAAAGCCTCTCAGAGATGTTCAGTCATTCCATTTTCTAGACAGGCCAAATCCAAAGAAAAGCAAGCTATGGGATTGTGTACTTGCTCTTACAAAACACCTGCTGCCCTCTGACAATCAACTAGCAGAAAACCAGCCAAACTGAGACTTGAGGCAAACAACCCTTGGAAGGGAATAATGATGTGATCAATAAAGACAACACTTTTCCAGGCTACCGAGATATTGGAAATGTCAGCAAAGGCTTGAGAGCAAAGGCTGAACTAATGGGGAAAGGGTAAAAGAATCGCAAGAAAAACATGACCAAAGGTTAAAACAATTCCAAGAAAAACATAGGCAACTAACCTGTTGAAGCCTTCAGGAAATCAGTGGCCGCTGATTTACATAGGCCATTCAAGTTAATTGACCCGTGCACCTTCCACTCCTTTTTCGGCACCATAGGGTGAATTGAGACCATGGAATCACAATTCCTTGGATTCTGTTCTTAACTTTAGGAGAGAAGTACAGCAGCTGAAGTACCTGTTACTGATGTGAAACCCAAAAACACAGAGTTGACACATTTCATTCTTGGCCAATCACAACAAGCAAGCCTAAGAGGATAAGGCTGGCTTATTTTCATGACACTTTTCTTCTTTTACAGCCTGCTCTGATTCCGGTGAAACTTTTCCATTAGCTTCTCTCTAAAAGGAGAAAGTCCAGTTCAATGTCCCGCCCTACTGCTGCAAGTATACCATTTCGTTTGTCGAGCCTAAAAATTGAATGGGAAGGTACGGAGCACTCCGGAGCTAAGGGTCGCTCCCGGGCGTCTCTCGGCAGAAGCCGCGCTAAGGAGAGCACTGTGAGCGGCACAATCGTCTTTGCGCGAAGAAGGCGCTTCTTCGCCTCCAGGAGCCGGAGAGAGCGGCAGCTTCGGAAAGGTGAAGAAGGAAGCTGTACGACACTGGGATTGTGTGCGCAGCTTGCCAACTGATAGAAAACAGTACCTTACCACTCTCCTGACTTTTCCAATCACATGAACATTCGATTGGAAGCTGTTTTGGACAACTTTCCTTTTCTCCCTGCCAAACACTTGGCAGATCTCCGTGCAAACTCTAGAACACGATGGGAGATGTTTTCTGTGCTGGCAGAGTTTCTCCCTGCCAGAACTAGTGGATTTTTAGTGGTTTTTAAACCAGAAAGCCCTGAGTTCCAAGAACACAGCAGCTGCCAAGGACTACCCAAGAGGACCGCAAAAGTACCACAACATGACTGCCTCCACAGCTTTTTCCCTGGGACCATGCCTACCCCTAGGCTTATTTACATGCCTCCAGTTAGGGTTAGAGATAGGGTTTTTAAAGCAAGAGGCCCTGAGCTCCAGGAACACTGCAGAGCTGCGAAAGTCATCCCAAGGGGAGAGCAAAAGTGGTGCAACATGGCTGCCTCCACCTCTTTTTCCTTGGCAACATCCCTATACCTAGGCTGATTTACCTGCCTCCAGTGCAGGATAGGGAAAGGGTTTTTCAAATGAGTAAGCTCTGAGCTCCAGGCCCACTGCAGCTGCGAAAGACTTCCCTAGGGCAGCGCAAAATTGCCTCAACTTGCTCCCTCCAGGGCTTTTTCCTTGGGAGCATCCCTTATTCCTGGCTGATTTTCCTTTCTCATCTTACGGTTGGGTTTTGGTCTAGGGCTAGGATTTGTAAAACTAGGAAGCCCAGAGCTCCAGACACACTGGAACTGTGAAAGACATTCCAAAGGGAGTGCAAAAGTGCCACATCATGGCTACCTCCACAGCTTTTTCCTAGGGAACATGCCTAATCCAAGCCTGATTTTTCTTCCTAGGGTTAGCCTTAGGGATAGTCGTAGGATTTTGATTTTTATAATGAAGAAGCCCTAATCTCCAGGCCCACTGGAGCTGCGAAAGTCATCCCAAGGGGAGCTCAAAAGTGCCACAGCATGGCTTCTTTCACAGCGCTTTTTCCTTGGCACCATCCCTAGACCTAGGCTGATGTATCTGACTAGGGTTAGGGTTGGGGTTCAGCCTAGGGCTAGGATTTTTTTAAACAGGAAGCCCTGAGTTCCAGGCTTATTGCAGCTGCCAAAGGCATCCCAAAGGGAGTGCAAAAGTGCCACAACATGGCAGCTTTCACAGCTTTTTCCTTAGGAAGAACCCTCATACCCGGCTGATTTACCTTCCTAGGGTTACTGTTAGGCTTAGGCCTAGGACTTTTAAAACCAGGAAGCCCTGTGCTCCAGGCACACTGCAGCTGTCAAAGGCATCCCAAGGGGAGCGCAAAAGTGACACAACTTGGCTGCCTCCACTGCTATTTCCATGAGACCATGCCCAACCATAGGCTGATTTTCCTTCCTAGGCTTAAGGGTTGAGTTACGCCTAGGGTTAGTGTTTTTTAACCAGAAAGCCCTGAGTTCCAAGAACACAGCAGCTGTGAAGGACTACCCAAGAAGAGAGCAAAAGCACCACAACATGCCTGCCTCCACAGCTTTTTCCTTGGGGACATCCCTAATTCCGGGCTGATTTGCCTTTCTCGTCTTAGGGTTGGGGTTAGGCCTAGGGCTAGGATTTTTAAAATCAGGAAGCCCAGACCTCCAGGCACACTGGAGCTGTGAAAGGCGTCCAAAAAGGAGTGCAAAAGTGCCACGACATGGCAGCTTTCACAGCTTTTTCCTTAGGAAGAACCCTCATACCTGGCTGATTTATCTTCCTTTGTGGGATCTCAGCACCTCAGGATGGAGGTGCAGAGCGGCCGAGACCACCCTTGGGGGGCTCGGGAGTCCTGGAATGTTGCCAGAAGTGTCTGGTGGCTGGACATTGATCCTACACAGGAGATGACACCTGTATGAGGACTGGGAGGATTTCACTGGGGTGAATGGTGAAGGGATAATTTAAATAGAGTGTGAGACACAGGGTTTAGGATTTCTGTACAGGGGGGTCTAAAGAAGTAAGATGGAGGAATTGGGGCGTGTCCTGTCCTTCTTCTTCTTTTTCTTGGCCTCCATCTTCTGTGGTGATGTTGGCACTTTGGGATTGGTCATTACTAGAAGTTCACCGGTTAATAAGAGTAGAAGGTATTGGAGAAAAATTATAAATATTGTACACGTAACTTCGGGTATAAAGATAAGTGACCGCCCCGGGGGCTCTCAGTGTGCTCATGGCTGGCTTGCTGTGCAAACCTCTGTTGGGCTGAAAGAAAATCTTTTAGATAAACAATTAATAAACACTGAGACCGAAACAAGATCAGAAGTCTCTCCTCGTCCTTTGAAGCGCCGGGCTGTCCAAGGCCACCCTGGGCCTTTCCAGGCCACCTAAACAGCCCAGAAACCGACAAGTGGCGTTCGCTGCTTGGGCTACTCCCCACCAACCCTTTCAGGGGGGGATCAGCCCTGAAGAGCTGAAGCTCAAGAGCTGAAGAGCCAAGAGGGCAGCTCCAATCTACGACGAGTTCCCAGGAGAGCACTGATAGCTCCTGAGGAGAGAAGCCTGAGGAAAAAGGCAAAAGTTCTCATTATCTATCTCTAAAATCATCTTCATCTCTGGGAGCACAGATCTTCATTTTTAGAAGCACAAGACTGTGCTCTTTCTTTGTGCAAACTTCTCATGAGATTACAGCTATTTCAACATCTGCTTACTTTAACATAGAAGCCTTTACCTAATATCAATTCAAACACTTTCATTTCCTTATAGTTTTATGTGTTATAAGGGAAAAGAGTCTTTTCTTTATAGCTTACAAGAGGATTTCAGCTCTAAAAACAAAGCATCTTCTCCCCCTCCCATCTGGGCCTTACTTACCTTCTTCTTTATTACCTTTAATATCTTCATCTTGTTTTTAATATACGTGCATGTTGTTCTTTTCTCTCACTCAGAAGAAGACTGAAGCACTGAAAAAGTTAACATCACGCCTGAAGCCTACCTAACCCACCAATAACTACTAACAGAAAGCTGTGGCTCAGTTGTGTTCAGATCAGCTTTGTAGTTAGTGTTTAGTTTTCTACGCCAGCCACAGAAGTCTCTGGTCTCAGCCAGGCTAAGAAGAAGAAGAAGCAGCAGCCTGACAGCGAGATCTTCGCAGCCACAGCCAGCCCTGCTCTGGCTAAAGCTCCGCAGCCTCCCCTGTCTCCTTGCCCGGCAGCTGCTGAAGCCCAGCCCGGCCAAACCAGAGCCCATGGAGAGAGAAGCCAGCAAGCAGCCCAGGAAATAGAAAAGAAGCCCAGCCTGCAGCAAGACGGCCCAGCCCAGCCCAGACACAGAGCTGAAGCCCAAACCGAAACCCAGCACCTCCCTGCCGACCAACAAAGAAAAGAAAAGTTTCTGAATTTTTTGGTCTTTACCATGTGTGTTTCACAAAAGCGTGTCTAGCTTTTCAGCAGCTCAACAGACTGTCAGATACACAAAAAACTTTGCATCACTTCCCTACATTTCCTCCCATTCCCAAACGTAACACAGGGGCCACTGGGAACAACTGGGATCAGACTGGGAGCAACTGGGAGCAGCTAGGACCAAGCTGGGAGCAACTGGGATCATCATGGCATCAGAGTAGGATCATACTGGGAGGGACTGGGTCTGTGCTAGAGGCAACTGGGATCACACTGGGAGGAAATGGGGACATGCTGGGGACCAATGGGATCATACTGGGAGCAACTGGCACCACACTGAGGGTGACTGGGATCCTTCTGGAATCATACTGGAAGTGACTAGGGGCAGGCTGAGGGCAATTGGGACCATGTTGGGGCAACTGGGATATACAGGAAATGACAGGAATCATGCTGGAGGTGACTGGGAGTGGCTGTGAGCAAATGGAATCATACCGGAAGCTACTGGGAGCAACTGGGAGTGAGTGGAAACACATTAGGGACAACTGGGATGTACTGGGAGAGACCAGGAGTGACTGGAATCACAAAAGAACCATAAAGGAAGTCACTGGAATAATACTGGGAGTATCTGGGATTGACTGGAATCCTACTGGGCGTGGCTGGAATCCTACTGGGTGACTTGGAGTGACTGGGACCATACTGGGGGCAAATGGCACTGTACTGAGAGTGACTGGGTTCATCCTGGAATCATACTGGGAAGGACTGGAACCATACTGGGAGTGTCTGGAACTATAGTAGGGCTGAATGGGAACACCTGGGATCATACTGGGAGTGACTGGGATGATACTGGGATCACACTGAGTGTAACTGGAAGTGACTGGGACCATCCTGGGGGTGACTGGGAGCCACAGGGCCCATGCTGGGAGTGACCTGGGGGGAACTGGGGGAACTGGCCCGGCTGGGGCTCAGGGTTGTTCTCCCCCAGGGCTGCCCTGGCTCCTGCTGCCACCCTGGGCCCCACAGAGCCGAGGGACAGGGGACAGCTGAGGGACAGGAGACAGGGGCAGGGACGTGGAGAGGTAGAAGGGAGTTCCAGGGGGTCCTTGAGCCCAGGAAAGGGGAGTCCAGGGTTTCCCAGAAAGGGGGGACAAGGGTGGGGACACCAGGGATGTTCGAGAACGAGGAGTTCAGGGGGTCTCTGGTTTTGCACACAGCTGGGGCTGGGGACTGGGAAAGGCAGGAATGGGGGACCAAGGCATTCCAGGGCATCCCAGGGTCAAGCCAATGGCCAGTCTGGAGGCTGGGAGCCATGGGATGGCTGGGAAAAGGGGAGCAGAGAGCCCTGATGTCCAGGAATGGGGTTTGAAAAATGCATGTATTTTATGATTGGCTTTTGACAAATATTAAAATGAATATTATATGTGTTGTATTAGAAAGCAATGCTGTATTAATTTTCTTAAGTACTGTGTTAAATATAGTTTTAGGTTATAAAAATTGTTAAAATAGAACTATGCTATGTAAGATGCTTTGTTTAAAAGAAAGGACTTGCAGCGAGATAACAGCCACAGGACACCTAGATCTTTCAGAGAAAAAGAATTTATGGCCTTCTTATCAGAAGAAACAAACTTCTTCCCACCTTGGAGGTGCTATTAGGATTAGAGGGAAGAAGTTGACACTGGTCAGACAGAATCCTGTGTTTGAATGGAATTTATGCATCATGTATGAAGTGTATGAATATGCAACGGGCTGTTGTTTTTAAGGGTTAATCCTTTGTTACCAGGGGTCCTTTTTTGGGCCCGTGATGCCCAGAAAAAGGTACCTGGACGTCCATAACTCTTTGTTTTTATTGTCTCATATTGTCTTAATTCAATTTGTCCAAATTGTTATTACTCTAATTGTGTTACTATATAACCATCTTATTACTATTAAACTTTAAAAATTTTAAAAACAAGTGATTGGCGTTTTTCACAATTTGGTAGCAGAGGATGGTTACTAACTCCTCGCTGCCGGTGCTTTGGGAGAGTCAGAGTGGGGAAGGTGCGCCCTGCCCTCTTTGGCAGCCTCGCTCTGCTTCCCCTGAAGTGACCGACAGACGCAGGTTACGATCTGTGGACAAAAGGAGACAATAAAACAAAGAGAACGGGAAAAGGGTCCCTACAACTGCTGTAATTTGCCCCCTAAGAGTAGTAGTGCGCACGAAGAACCCGGGAAGGAAAAAGGATTGGTAAGTATTTCTCGGGGGGCAGGTACGGGGGGATGAATGTGTGTGAATGAGAGGCGGGCTGGTTGTCCCAGACCTGCCAAGTGAGTGCGGAGTCTCCCACGCTGCGTTTCCGACTTTGCGCTGGAAAAGCGGCCAGTAAAGAGACAAAGCGACTCATAAGAGAGTGAAAGAATCCCCGGGGGTGACTGGGACTGGGTCTCAGGGAGGGGTTGGACCCCTCGGTGGTGGGGAGCAAGGTTTCCTAGCCCAATCCACTAGGAAACAGGACAGGAGGGGCTCCTAAAACCTGCTGGGTTGAGGGATTTATATTCCAAGAGCATCCAAGAGCAGGGTTGAGCAGAATTCTGTCCGAGTGAGGATATGCCCGAGAACACTCAGGGTGGGACAACACAGCTAGATTGGGGGATAAAAAAATGCCCAAGAACATCCAGGGTTGGACAACACAGCAGAACAAATTAAATGCCAAAGAGCATCTGTAGTTGTACCACACCGCTGGGTTGAGGGACAGAAAATGCCCAAGAGCATCTGAGGTTGAACAACACAGCTGGATTGAAGGAAAATTACCCGAGAGCATCTGGGGTTGGACAACACGACAGGATTGAGGGAAAAATTGCCCAAGAGCATTTGGGGTTGGATAACACAGCTGGGTTGAGGGATATCCAATAGCACCGGGACTGGCCAGTAACACCTAAACTTGTAATAGGCGATGTGAAAGTAAAAGGTACCTTATTGTTGTTTTGTGGTGTGTGAGAGTGACACACACACAGAGCCAGCCTCAGCTTCCTGGGCAGGTGGGAAGGGGGAGGTGTGGAAAGAGCGAGTGACCTGCACACCAGGCTGCAGCTCCCGGCTGGGTGGGGGCTTCTGGGCCCAAGAGGAGCGAGTGACCTGCGAACCAAGCTAGCGTTCCCTGGGCGTGTGAGGGGCCGTAGCTGAAGAGTGTGAAAGACACGCAGACAGCCTCACAGGGGAACGGGCACCAGAGGCAGCCAGAGTCAGGGCCCTTCTAGGGGGCCTGGTGACACTGAGACCTGGAGGTAAACCCCAAAGCGAAAGAGGGGGCCACAAGGACCTGTGATTTCCTAGCAATAAGGATCCACTTTGTGTCTTGAGAGTGTGAAGGAATGTGTGAAAGTGAATGAGAAATAAAAGTGAGTGAATGTAGACGAATGAAAGTATAGGTAATGTCGATTGTGCATTTTAAGCCTTACCGTATCTCCTTGGAGGGAGTTGGATTGTATTGAAAAGCAGTGTGAGAAAAAGGGGTTTTTTTGGGTGTAAGTAGTTGAAAGAAAAGTGGTATTTAAGTTGTTAGTAAAAAGTGAAAAACAGAAGCAGGGGACGAATAGATAGAAAACTGAAAAATGAGACAGAAATTCAGTAAGGTGGATACAGGAAAAGAAAAGCAGAAAAAAAATACCAACAGAAATACCCCAAGACAGCACTTTGGGAGTTATGTTAACAAACAGAAATACAACTCATTGCAAAATACAGGGTATGCAGAAGTTGATGAGAAAAAACATGCAAACTTGTGAATTATATACTTAAAAACAGCAGTAGAAAATTTAACACAAAAGAGTTATACATTGATTCAAGGTATGCCTTTAGAGTAGCACATACCTTAAGAAAAATTTTAAAAGGGAGATTGCTTAATTAAAGAAGAAAAAGATTAGTACATGAGAAACTTATTTTCGAGGTTTTAGAGGCATTACAATTACCTAAGAGAGATAGCAATAGTACGTATTAAAGGACACCAAAAGGTAAAGACCTAGAAATAAGAAGAAATAAAATAAATAACTGGCAGATCAAGAAGCTAAAGATGCAGCAGAAAATAAAGCTGAAAGAGTTAATATTAACTCCAAATGAAGAAAAAAAGGGGGGGGGGGAATTAAAACAAGATTGTGGCGAACAAGATAAATCGGGGAACTAGAAACATCTTGATATGGAAGACAATTAGATAATAAAACGCTTACGAGGGAATAGCAGAGGACGTGTATCAAAAAGCCCGGTGGGATACACAGGCTAGGTGTGATCATTTTTTAAAAAGAACTATGGGTGCATTGAGACTTTTAGAGTAAAAAAACAAGTACCTGAAACATGTATAATTTGCCAAAAGATAAATAAAAGGGTGATGAGAAAAACAATATGAGAAGGTCGTCAGTTAGCTCGTCGACCATTTCAAAGCATCCAAAAAGCAAAACGGGGAAAGTATAGAGCTGAGAACAAATTACCTCATCCATTCCCGTTCGTTCCCCGACTCGTTCGCACCAGCCCTCCCAGCCCCTGTGCCGGCTCCGGCACAGTCCGTCTGTCCCGGTCCGTCTGTCCCGGTCCGGCCGCCTGGCCCGCGTTCTTGCCGGGGGTGGGGGTCTGTCCTGCCGTGTGCACCGTGGTTACCGCGCTGATCGCACCGAGGGGGTCCCGTCTGTCCCATCCCCGGCTGCCCTGACTCTGTCGGCTCCCGCCGCTGCAGCCGGGGTCAGTCCCGGCTTTGTCTCTGCCGGATCAGCCCCCGTGAGCCGAGTGAGGGCGATCCCCGCTCCAGCTCGGTCTGCACAGGAACAGCCCCTCGGGCGATCCCAGCCACAGACCCCGCCTTTGGAGCCCCCAGACCCTGAGCTGTGCCGATCCCCTCGGGCCATCCCGGCTGCAGACCCCGCCTCTGGAGCCCCCAGACCCTGAGCTGTGCCGATCCCCTCGGGCCATCCCAGCCACAGACCCCGCCTTTGGAGCCCCCAGACCCTGAGCTGTGCCGATCCCCTCGGGCCATCCCAGCCACAGACCCCGCCTTTGGAGCCCCCAGACCCTGAGCTGTGCCGAGCCTCCCCGTCCTGCCCTGAGCTCCATTCCCTTGGTAACCACAGCTCCGGCTGCTTAAGGAAACTCTCTAAAGGAATCACTTTATTGAAACACTAAAAAATCAGTTAGAAGAAAGCCCTCTCCTGATTCTTCCTAAAAATACGTGAGAAAGGCTGTAGAAGATAAAAATCCAAAAAGAATGGGATAAAGAGATTGGTCTATTTCCATTAAGAGAGGTTCTCAAAGGGGGGTGATGGATCAGAGTTTGTAAATGCTTCTTTGACTTTGTCTGAGGTCTGAAATTTTAAGAAATAAATAAAAGAGATATTTGGAGAATCCCATAGGCATAGCTGAACAATCAGACCAACTTTTAGGTCCAAACATGTATACTTGAGAACAGATGTGGTTGGTAATGAAAATAATATTTTTCTCAGGAAGAAAAGCAATTAATCAGAGCAACTGAAATAAAAGCTTAAGAAAAAGATAATCTGCAGGGACCCCCAGAGAAGACAAAATGCCAACTGTACCTCCTGAATGGGGTTAAAATAATGAGGAGGGGAGTAAACACATGAACAGTTATTGTAATTACATAACCAAGAGAATAAATGAGACAGCATATCAAAGGCGAAATGTGAAAACAAAAGATTTTTGAGAGACAGCTTTTAGAGGGGAAAGAAAAAACTCCAACTAAATAGATAAACAAACTTTAGAGAAAAAGGAAAATGGTCCTAAGTAAGCAGAAGATCTGAAAATCTTTAAAGAAATGGGCCCATAAAAAAAAAAAAAAAAAGTCATAGGCTTTAATTTTTTTGGGGGGGAACAAATACCATCAGGAGCCTGTGATAACTTTAAAAGTGGGTCCCCAAGAAGAAGAATTGGAATTTGTTATAGACACAGGGGCAGAGAAAACCTGCCTGTTAAACGTTCCAAAAGGTTATAGTGTGAGCAAACATATAGTGAAAGTAACAGGGGCAAAAAGAGGAAGTTTTACATTTCTGGTCATTAAAGATGTGGTAATTGAGGGAAGAAACTAAAATTTAGATGGGAGATGTGTTATTGGTCCCAGGGGCAGGTAGCAATTTATTGGGAAGAGTCTTACAAGTGCAATTAAAAGTAAGAGTTATATCAGAAAATAAGAAAATGACAGCTAGAGTTTTGAAATTAAGCCAAGAGGATGAAGAAAAAAAAATCAACAAAGAAGTTTGGGCTGGAGAAAGAAATAGGGGAAGAATAAATATCGACCCCATAAGGGTTACAACTGAGAGAGGAGAAAGAGAGAAGTTGAAGTAGAGAAGTAGTTAGGAAACTCTGAGATGTTAGAATGTGAAGTGATGACATCTTGGTGCTAGAAGAGAGCAGAAGTGTGAATGCAAGTTTTTTGCATGAAAGGCAGAGAAGTATCTTAACACATGGTTGTTAAGAGGTTATTCAATGCCACACTGGGGTCCGGAAAAGCCTTAGCAGAACGGGCCCTCCTTGAAGAGAAAAGAGGCTAAGTTGACGAGAGAAAGAGAAAGAATGTCAGGAGCACCTGGGCACGCCAGGTTTGGGGTTGTCAAGGCTGGGAGGTGTCTGAGCGCTCCCTGCGATCGGCGGGGTCTCGGGGGCTGCGGCACGGACCGATCCATGGAGGTGCCCCGGGCGGGGCTGGCAGCAGAGGACACAGGTTTGCGGCCAGGAGCGGGCTGGCTCCGGGGCAGAGCTGCCGGGGGGCTCCCAGACTGTCGGGGTGCCGAGCCCAGGATGGCAGCGTCAGCCTGGAAGTAGGCCGAGAGAGAGAAGGGGGGAGGGAGAGAGAGAGAGGGAGAGGGAGAGGGCAAAAGAGACCCAGGGCAGCCCCCAGGGTCCCCATGCCCGGGGCTGCTCTCCCCTGCCCCGGCCCTGCAGCCAAGGGGCCGCACCGGGGGAAGGGCCAAGAACAGCATTGACAGCAGGGCTGTGAAAAGAGGGGCAGGGGGGACTAGCACTAAAAGATAAAATCAAAGCAGAGATTGCTGACTCTCCAAACCTCACAAAGCGGTTTGTTTTTCTTAAGTAAGAAGTTTTTTGGTTTTTTTTTCTTTTGTGTGTTTTGTTTGCCGTTAACGAGAAGGCTTTTTTCCTGAAGAAGAGGCTGCTGTAGAGAAAGCTTTTAGCTAAACCCAGAAAGTTTAGAAGGAAAGCGAATCGTAAAAGTTAATGCAGTATTATCTTTCTTTTATTATCTATGCTATTAAGAAGTCCTTTCCAGGTACTACTGAAGCAACAATCAAAATCACGGAAAGAGAGTGAATTCATGCCAGCAGAATCAAAGGACTTGTGAAGAGCCTTGAGGAACGGACTATCATATTTAAACCGGGTGATACTGAACTGACTTTCCAATGGGGACTGAGTGGTAATGGTTTGAGAAAACCCAAATGATCCAAGAAATGTACAAAGAATAACACTGAATTAAGAAATAAGATAATGCTTATATCACTGGATTTGAGCACTGCCTGAATAAAACATCTCCTTGGGGGAGGAATACCTCAGATAGAAAGATCAAGAACGTTTTTGTATTCTGACCTTAGCCCTAGAATTGTACAAGGGAGAAGGGGAATTACTATTTCCATTAGTAAACTTTACTTGATTCATTCCAATACTGGACATGCTAGGTGGGTTATAAGTAAATGCCTAAATTGTAAGAGTAATTAGTGTTGTGATTCGCAAAATTTATGCTCTTATTGCAAAAAGTGTTAAAGTACTGACTTGGTTTTGTGGATGGGAATTATTAGTGCCTGTTAAATGAGAGCTACCTGAGGAACAGTCAGAGACCACAGTTAAAGAGTGTCAAAAACAATTTGCCTAGCAATTAGTTAAGAGAAAGTGACAAAAAAATAGAGGGCAAGACCAGATTGGCCTCTGTATTTCACCACCAAGAAGATCAAATAAACCTGCTGTGGGTTGCAACCTCACAGGCATGGGAGGTGGGAGTATAAGCCATACTGGACCTCTGTTATTCCTGTTTCTGGCACTCACTTGTTGTCTTTTCCCTTTCGGGATACCAGCAGGATTGTGTCACAAATGCTACAGAAAGCATCACATAGAAAGAAACCAAAGTTCCTCCTTTATTACACACACCTATGTCAACAGCCACTGTTATAACCCAGCCAAATTAAGAACTTGTAGGCAAAACAGAGTAAATTATTAGATTACAAGAAACTTAAGAAAAAGTGGCAATAGATTTAGAACTGAATGTCCAAAAGGAGAGAGAGGGATTTGTTTTAAATTTAATCTTGAAGATGCGGTTCAAGATTTGGAAAAAAACCCCCAAATAATAAAGGAAAAGGTAAAACCAGCACAGCAATCTAACTCTGTATTGACTCCAAATTATCTGTTGAATTGTATTACAAGACTCCAAGCAGTTATAGAAATGATAGCAAATAAGGCTGCCCAGGCATTAGAGTTAACATTAAGTCAGCTAAGCCAAACAAAAACTGTAGGGTATCAGAAAGGTTCGCTTTAGACTGTTTATTGGCCAAAGAAGGGGGTGTTTGTGGAAAGTTCAATATATCAGATCGTTGAAAATTGATGACCACAGAAAAGTCATTCTAGCAAAAGCAAAAGAAATCAAAAAGAAAAATATATACGCATATAACAACCCAGGTACCAGTCCAAAAATTAGAAAACAATGTTAAAATCTAGCTGGTGGGGTAATGTATTAGAAGAAATTAAGATCTTTCATTTGTGTTACAACTGTTTTTATATTTCTTTCTTGTGTAATCCCGTGTTTTATTTTACCAGCATAGTCCAGAAGATATAAGTAGAAAAAAAATATTGCTCAAGCCAAATGATTTACAAAGAATAAGAGTGGGGATTGTGAAAAATGCATGTATTTTATGATTGGCTTTTCGCAAATATTAAAATGAATATTATATGTGTTGTGCTAGAAAGCAATGCTGTATTAATTTTCTTAAGCACTGTGTTAAATATAGTTTTAGGTTATAAAAATAGAAACTATGCTATGTAAGATGCTTTGTTTAACAGAAAGGGCTTGCAGCGAGATAGCAGCCACAGGACATCTAAATCTTTCAGAGAAAGGGAATTTCTTGCCTTCTTATCAGAAAAAATGAACTTCTTCTCACCTTGGAGGCACTGTTAGGATTAGAAGGAAAGAAGTTGACAATGACCAGACAGAATCCTGTATTTGAATGGAATTTATGCATCATGTATGAAGTATATGAATATGTAACAGGCTATTGTTCTTAAGGGTTAATCCTTTGTTAATGGGTGTCCTTTTTCAGGCTCCTGATGCCCAGAAAAAGGTACCCGGACATCCGTAACTCTTTGTTTTTATTGTCTCATATTGTCTTAATTCAATTTATCCAAATTGTTATTACTCTAATTGTGTTACTATTTTTATAACTATTTTATTACGATGAAACTTTTTAAAATTTTAAAAACAAGTGATTGGTGTTTTTCACACTGACTGTTCACCGCTGCCAATGCTCACAGTATTCTCCTAACACACTTGAGCTTCCTGTCTTTCAGTGAGAGAAAGATTCAGCTAAAGTCAAGGAAAGAGGGCAGGGGAGATGGAAACCTTCCCTTGGGATGCTTTTAGGAAGGCCTGAAGGGACCCTGCCTTTCCTTGGAACAGAGGTGGTCACCATGCATGGTGTTGCCTGACCTGCCCTAGGTGCTCCTCTATTCCAGAAGGACTTTTGCCCACTTCATCACTTGTCTGTCCCTCCAATTCCAGGGCCTCAAACCTGCTCTGTGAGATACTAAACCTGTAAGTCAGCTGTAAGTTTTCAGAATATGGCACTGACCATGGCTCTAAGTAAGTTTTTTAATCAGGCTTACAATGTATTTTGAGAAGAAGAAGGAACAGAAGGGGTAGATACCACACAAGAATCCAGCAGAGTCTTCCCAGCTTTTTTGTCTGGGTTCTATGAAGCACAATGCCCAGTGCTTGCATTATGCTGTCTTTTCATGTGTTCTGGTGACCAGAACCATCCCATGGCCAGGCCCAGGATAATTTGGGTGCCAAAGTCCCATTGCCTGCAAACATCACACTCTTTTTTACCCAGCTGGTGCTCAGCTCAGCATATTTGCTGAGACAACTTTAGGACTGTTTTCCTTAACTTGGCAGTTCTAGCAGATGTCCTTATGGCCCCTAAATTCTGCATCCTTTGTGTCCACTATCAATGGGCATCCTTCTTCCCAAGCTTTGTCAACCTCCCTCTGGGTCTGAGATCAGTGAAACGGGCCCAGCCCTGAGTCTTAAAGACAATTCTAGCAACAACTACTTTGCTTTTCTAATACCTGGCCATCACTTCGAGCTTGTAGGCTGCTATGTGTGTCACAGGTTAAATGTCTCTTCCTGTTGATCAGGCTTGGAAGCGTGGACAGCCCAGGCATGACAGGATATGTTTTCTTCAGGAAATGGGACGTAGGGCCCAGCTTGCAACAGGTCCAGGCCCGCGCCTTCCAGAGCGCCAGAAGGTTCGCGGCGCCATTGCAGGGCTCAGGGCGCCTCCTTGTGGGCAAGAGTCGCCTCGACAGCGCGGGCGCCGCGCGGCGGGGCCAGAGGCCGGGAAAGGGCGGGCGGGTGTGAGGGGCGGGGCGGTTCGTGCCTAGAGCCGAGCCCGCGCTGTACCTCGGCGCCTTCCCGGCTCGGTGTTGGGAGCGAGCCGCCGCTGCTCGGGCTCTGGGAGAAGCGTGCGGCCGCTGCGGAGTCCCAGCCCGCAGATCTGGCTGCTGGCCGAGGCTGCAGTGCAGAGCTGCCATGCCAGAGCTGCCGTGCGCCGTGGCACTGCCAGAACCCCTGGCAGAGCCGGGCTGGAAGTGCCGACAGCTGAGGGAAGCCCTGCCATGGCAGCGCCCCAAGCTCTTGTTTATCCCACAGAAAGAGAGGATCAGCACCTGGAGGTGACTGCGTCATTCCTGGAAAGGGACTATCTGCTTACAGTTGCGATGTCTGGCAGCAAGCAGGATGGCGCTGGAGCCAGGGCGCCAAGTGAGGGCAAAGCAGCCCTGTGACAGCCTGGCCCAGGGGCTCTTGTGGCAGCAGGCAGCGTGGGGATCAGAACAGAGGCAGGGGGAGGCAGGAGCTGCTCGGCCATGCCAGGGCTGGGAGCCTCCTTCCTGCCCAAGTGGGGCCCAGCTGGGCCAGGGGGCAGCTCCTGGGACAGCCGTGCCCGCAATGGCCCCTGCTCTGCAAGGCCTCCAGCGCTGCCCATCAGCCAGGCAGGGACAGAGCAGCCTTGGGGCCGATGCTGCTGCAGGCTCAGAGCCCCGCACAGCTGCTCATGCCCGGTGCCATTGGCTCTGTCCCCTGCAGCCTGCATGCTGTGTCACCGTGCAGAGGCTGAGCCCTGTGCCTCCCCTGGCCCTGGCAACTGTTCCTGTGCTGCTCCTGCACTGCCCAGGGCACCCACGGGCCCTGCTCGGGCCGCACGCAGACCAGAACCAGCTGGGGCTGTGACAGCTCTGCTGCTCTGGGCCCAGCCCTTGGGCAAAGCACCCGCCTGTCCCTGGGCTGGGGGCAGTGCCCAGGCTGGGCTTGGCAGAGCCCGTCCGCTCCTGGAGGGCTGGGGGCACTGCTCTGGCCTGGCCTGGCCCGGCCCTGGGGTCCCTTGGCATTCCTGCTTGCCCTTGCATCCACCAGGGATGGGCTGCAGCTCAATGGCCCCGGCCTGGCCGCACACTCAGGCCTGGAGCCTTCCCATGGCTCCCCAGGGCACGAGAGCCTCAGCCCCAGCTCCCAAACACGACCTAACAGGGTTTGCTGATATTGATCCCTGTTAGACCTTTGAAAGCATGTTGAAAGTAACCTTGTTTGGCAACTCCTTCAAGGAACAAACGTGACTCGCTTCTAATCAGTAAAAACTTTATTGGTTTGCTTGCACTTCCTATAGGGTATCCTAATGCTTCCTTTGGCGTTCCAGAAAATAATGAAAATCTAACAAATTCTAAAGAGAAGTTCTTGAATCCACTATGAGGAGAAGTCTCTACATTCACTATCCTTACATACACTTAAGTAGCTGCTCCTGTAACACACAAAGATGTAGTGGTTTACCTGACTGGACCACACAACAGGATGTTATACACACCGCTACACTAAAAAACTTCTCTTCCCTGTTCATCACAAATTTAAAGCTCTTCTCGAGGTCCTGACTTAATTTTACATGCACATTCATACCTGCAGTCCCTCCCCATGCTCAGTTTTCACCTAGACTTACCAGGGAACAGATGTTCCATACTCACCTCAAGCAATAATCTACGTCTGTCTTCCTAACCCTCTTTTTCTTCACTGACTTCTACTAATCTACAAAATAACTTGGACCCTCTGCACAAAAGAAACATCCAATTAATAGCCTTAAACACTTGTGAATGTGCTGCTACTTCTAACAATCTTGACCACCACAGCACTAAAATCAGAAATCAATTCTTCACATCCTTCCTGTTCTCCTGCCCCCACCACGCCTTGGCTCCAGCAGAAATGTTCCCTACTGCAGCCTGGTGTGCTAAGAACAATCAAAGGCAGCAGCACTTTTCCTCAACATGCTGCAATCTGAATTGCAGTGAAATTGCAGCTGTTGCATTAGAAGCTCAGCACCAGCACCCCACATCTTCCCCCAGAACTGAGGCCTGCTGAGGCCTGAGCTCTCCATTTCAACACACCCTGTAAATCAGGCTGCCTGGAAGATTGCAGGCTGCTAACTGTGTGAACACAGCAGTGCATTTCAGCAGAGTTATGGAATCAGTCTCATGGAAGGCACATCCTTTAAGCTTAAGACTCTATTCTACAAAATCTAGCCAGCAATTGTTTTGGTGGCCTGTGCAGGTTTTGGGGACTGTGCATGTTTCCTTTGGATGTTGTTTTCTTTGTTTCTAAATACAAAATTCACTGGATTCAGAAGCAAAACCCCAGATTCATTAGAACAAAGAACCACAGGGACATATGTGGCTGACAAGAACACTCCTCATTTCTAATAGTAACACCAGAAAGAGAGGAAAAAGATAAAGATGATTTAAATACCCGAAAGGATCCGAAATGTCTACATAAGCTGTCAAGTGACTAAGTTTTTGGTAAACTCTAAAAGTCCAGATTCCTATTCGGTAATTGTCTGAAAGAAAAGAAAGCCAGAAAATCTGGTTGACCTTTATTTTGCCAGGACTTTCTCACGGGATTCTACCACAACTTGGATCACAAGTGAGGGTGGCAAATTTTGACTAGAAAACTTTGATAACTAGGCAGCATTTTTTCCTCCTCACTGAATTACAGGAAGGGTTTAAAAGGAAAAAAAAATATAAAAGAGCGTAAAGAAATTCTATCATACCTCTTAGGCATTCATCATCTTTGGAGAACAAAAAAAAAAAAACTCTAGCACTTCCTGTGCATGGTAAAGAAAGAAACCTAGAAAAGGACAAAGGGATTTGAGCATCCTAAATTGTACTATCAAATTTCATGAACACAAGTTAATCCTGTAGTGCTTCAGAGAAATGCCATACATTGAAAAGCTTTATTCCCTAGGAACCAAATAAATCTTTTTATTTTCCAAATCCTCTTTTAAAGAGAAAACTGACTGTGTCTTTGGCTTTTGGCCAAACTCAGTTTGGAGTTGGTCAAACCAAAATGACCCAGTTAATTTCCTGTGCTCTGCTCTTTCTTTCCATATTCACATTCACATCCAATGGGTTGCTGGGAGTTTTGACTCTGTGCAGCACAAACGGTTTTCTAAGATGACTTTCATTGCTCAGAGGTGTGCAATGTCAGTTTCCCATTCCCTGAGTGCTGCTATTAATATTCCCACAGCATCCAACTACTACAGCCAAGTAGACAACAAAGAGAAATGGAACTTGCATTTCTTGGTCCTGTTCAATTTCTGACATCTCAGGCTCATCGTCACCCTCAGAACTGCTGTCCTGGAAACGTGGATCCTCTTGCCATGTGGCTTTTACCGGCTTTATTGTCCCAAGCGCGTGAGGCTCTGCAATGACAGCACCAATAGAGAAAAAAAGCCAAAACCAGATTATTCCTCTAATCATCAGGAAGAATTCCTCCTTTCACGTGAAACACTTACAGTGGAGAAGAGAGATTTAGGAAGGACAGAATCTGACCCTGCCAGATTTTCTAAGCTACATTTCTGCTCCACTTTGTATTTTCCACTTTGTTCCAGGGAGCCCTTATGTATTCTTAAACATTTCTCATTGCATTCAGAAGACACTGAATACCTTTTCAGTTCAGCGCAATTCTGGGGGGCTCATTGCTTTGTGCTGTTGCGTTGGGTTTTTTAATATTTTGGGTAACTTCACGGGGTTTCTTTTCTCTCCTACATGACTGGGACTTGAGTTAATGTTGTTTCATCTTCATTTCAGACGGCCTTGTTTTATCTAAGGTTAGGACACCCCAATGATCATGTGTCATTCCATTTCCTTTTTCTAAAGGTCCAAGAGTAGAATTCAGTAACAAACAGAATGTTCATGGATCTTGGGGCCAGCTCTCGGACTTTGCTCCTCCCTCTACATTAACGCACATTTCCTTAAAAGCCTTGTGAGTTCCTATGAAACTTGATATGACTGGTGTGTCACCTTTTTCCCTGTTTGAGGAATTCAGGGCATGAGAACAAGCTTTTTCACCACTCAGCAAAAACCCCCAATGCCTTCTCAAAGCATGCCTTTCAGAATTCCTGAGATGCAAGCATGAGGCACCTCTCAATAATCACAACCCTAGCAAGCAGAAATGAAGATCAAAATGCTTCTGCCTAATTACTGACTTCTGTTGCTGAAAATCCCCTGCATCCTGACCTTTTTTACACCATATTGCCCTACAGTGCCTGCCAGAAGCTCTTCCTTAGCAATGGCACTGTTAGAAGGGTTCTGCTGTTACCTTCTTTGATGCCCAACTCCTCTGTGCCTCCAAAGAAAGAAAACTTGAAGTAACTCGTCTCCTGAGCTGCATCATCCTCAGGCAAAGGTCCCAAATGGTCATCTGGGGCAGAGTCCTGTGCATCCTCTTTGTCCCAGGGTATTTCCTCAGTCTGGTTTGCTCTTTGAAGGTCTTTCAAAGAATAAACCAGAATAGACGGAGGAAATACCATCTATTCTGGTTTGTTCTTTGAAAGGCCTCTTTCAAATCCGCAGCAATGGTGTAGGACTTGTCTTCAGACAGTGAGGCAGTGTCTCATCTCTTTCTTCTTTTTTTGGCTTTACTGAAATGAGATTGTTCAAGGATAGCAACACAGCACACGTCCTTTTCGGACACAGCTTCCCTAAGAGCCACCTGGCTCTGAATGTCTCCCTAAGCATATCCAAGCCCATTAAGGAGTGGTTCATTATCAAGGGTAAGCAGTGGGGAAACATCTGAGGTTGAAGTCTAAAGGCAGGAACAAGAGTCCTTTTTAATTAGCCACATCCTTAAGTGACTTTTCACTGAATACACAGTTACAGAGAAATCAAGGTATTTAGCCCAGACTTCTTCCTGCCAGTAGAAACATCAAGAGCTAATAGGGTTTGCCCACAGAGCTGCACATCTCAGGGTCCCTGCACTGACCGTTCTCACCTTCACTTCTGGCAAGGAACACACGGCCTAGAAAGAAAAGATGACGGCGCTACGTGCTGCTGTTGGAGGTCCCAGTTGAGGTCCGACGTCGCTGGTGGGAGCGGCTGCTCCTGCGGGATGTCCCCGACCATGTCCCCCTACGCCTGGGCCTCTCAGCACTCGCTGCTGTCATCCTGCTCCTGTCCTGGCGACTCCTGGACCGCACAGTTTGAGTTGAGGCCCGGCGCTGCTGGCGGGAGCGGCTGCGTCTGGGGAATGGCCCTGACCATGTCTCCCTTCGCCTGGGCCTCTCAGCCCTTGTCCCTGTCCCACTGCTGCTGCCGCGGCGACTCCTGGAGCGGACAGGTGGACTCTGGGCCCAGCCTTGCTGGCGGGAGCGCCTGCGTCTGGGGGATGGCCCGGACCATGTCTCCCTTCGCCTGGGCCTCTCAGCCCTTGTCCCTGTGCCACTGCTGCTGCCGCGGCGACTCCTGGAGCGGACAGGTGGACTCCGGGCCCAGCCTTGCTGGCGGGAGCGGCTGCGTCTGGGGAATGGCCCTGACCATGTCTCCCTTCGCCTGGGCCTCTCAGCCCTTGTCCCTGTCCCACTGCTCCTGTCACAGACACTCCTGGAGCGGACAGGTGGACTCTGGGCCCAGCCTTGCTGGCGGGAGCGGCTGCGTCTGGGGGATGGCCCTGACCATGTCTCCCTTCGCCTGGGCCTCTCAGCCCTTGTCCCTGTCCCACTGCTCCTGTCACAGCAGCTCCTGGAGCGGACAGGTGGACTCTGGGCCCAGCCTTGCTGGCGGGAGCGCCTGCGTCTGGGGGATGGCCCTGACCATGTCTCCCTTCGCCTGGGCCTCTCAGTCCTTGGCCCTGTCCCTCTGTTCCTGTCATGGCAACTCCTGGAGCGGACAGGTGGACTCTGGGCACGACCTTGCTGGCGGGAGCACCTGCGTCTGGGGGATGTCCGTGATGGTGTCTCCCTTTGCTTGGGCCTCTCAGCCCTTGGCCCTGTCCTACTGTCCCTGTCACAGTGACTCCTGGACCGGACAGGTGGACTCTGGGCGCGACTTTGCCGGCGAGAGGAGCTTCGCCTGCGGCTGGGCCCAGCACGTCTGGAATGGACCCTGTCCTCAGGGTCAGGGGACGTGCTGCGTGTTGCCCTTGATCTGCTGATGCTGCTGGTGTCCAGTGAGGAAGATGGCAGCGCCTGCTGCCATGCTGCGTGTTGGGGCCTGCTGTGGCTGCCCGTCTCTGGAGATGGAGGTGGGGAAACCAGCACCAATGGCACAGGGCTGTGGGAGCTGGGGCTGATGGCCTCAGATTCTGACCAGCCACGAGCAGATTGTAGTCCTGACTGTCTGGCCGGCCTGGGGCCATTGAGCTCTGTCTCATCCCTGGAGGCTGTAAGGGCAAGCAGGAATGTCAAAGATCACCCAGGCTCCGGCCAGGCCAGGCCAGAGCAGTGCCTCCAGCCCTCCAGCAGTGGATGCTGCGCTCTGCCAAGCCCGGCCTGGGCACTGCCCCCAGCCCAGGGACACCGGGGACTTTGACTCATACATGTTCCGAGCCCAGCACAGCTGTCACACTCCCATCTCTGTGTGCTGTTCCTCAGGCCAGAGCAGCGCCTGTGGGTGCCCTCAGCAGCACAGGAGGAGCACAGGAGCAATTGCCAGGGCCTGGGGAGGCAAACAAGCTCATAGCACTGAGAACAAAAAGTGTACCAGCACGTGGTTGTCTAGCCAAGCGCTTCTGCTTCTTCCTGCTTTGAGCCCTTGTCGAGACACAGGTTCCCTGCAGAGCCCCAGGTGCAGCTTCCCAACTTACCCCTGTTCCTCTGCCTCCTCCCTGCCCCCAGGGTAAAGGCAATCCCTGGCATTGCATTGGCCGTGCCTCACTCCTAGATCTGCGAAGGCATCGTTGTCCTCCCACGTTGGCTGTCTGATGGAGAAAGGAAGAGATGATGAATTTCTGCTGCTCTCCCTCATGGAGGTCCAGGGTGTCCCAGCTCTTTCTCCAGCACTTTTCCAAGTTGGGGGTGAAGCTGAAGCCCAGACTCACAGGACAGGGCAGGGCCAGGGCTCCTGGGGTAGGGCCTGGCACAGCACAGCACTTGCACCCTCCTGGCTGGTGGGCCAGGCAGAAGGACACCAACCTGAAGGGGACTCGGATCCCCAAGATGAACATTTCAACAGGGAATTCCCCACTGTCTCTGCACAGGGGGCACTGGAAATAGAAAGCACCAGCGCGCAAGGCCTGTCCCTGCAGGGCAAACACAGGCAGGGTGAGCAAAGCCCTGCTGCTGCTGCTGCTGCTGCTGAGCACCTGCTGTGCCCCAGGGCTCAGGGGAGGGCTCCTACCTGGATGCAGTCCCTGTGGAACCAGGCCTTTTTGCACGCTGGGCACACCAATGTTGTGAAGGTCTTTCTGTCCTCCACAGGTTCCATGCAGATGAGGCAAACGGTGTCCGGCTCAGGAGTCGCATCCACCTCCTGCTCTGGACGGTGCTCAGGGCAGAAAGAGCTGGGGGCAAAGGGATGGGGAAAGTGAGAAATGCTGGATCATTCCCCAGGGGTGGCCATAAAGAGAGATGAGGTACCTGAACGGAGTAACGTATAGATTGACACAGCCGCCCTCCTTGGTACAGGGCAAGTGGAACCATCTGTCACAGTTCTCCCTGCAGCACATGATGGTTGCCCCGCTCTGGCCGCAGACGCAGCAGCGCTGGAAAGAGCCAAGCAGCTGCATCAGCAGCAGCAGCAGCAGCAGCAGCCTCGAGGCCTCCCCAGGCAGCCCCAGGGCTAAGGGCAGGGCGCAGGACGTGGCCGCTGCCGGCTCCCAGCCCACAGAGCCGCCAGCTGGAGGAGGGAGGCTGCTGTGCCAGGGCCTCTGTGCCAGAGCTGCTGGGAGCCAGACTTTGTCCCGACTGTTGGGCCGGCCTTTCTTTCCTGCAGTCTGGGCTAAGCTCTGGCAAACCTCGCCAGGCACAAATCTCCCTGCTCTTGTCAGGCTCTCACCTTCTGTGCCGCCCGCCGCACTGCAATTAGGAGATCTCGAGGGAGAAAGTCCATGAGTCCCCCGCGGTCCGTCTCTTGCCGAAATAGTAGAGTGGCGAAGAACTGCAGCCAAGGGGAGAAGCTGATGAGGAGGGGGCGGGAGGAGCTGCCCATTGCAAAGGTGGAGGGAGCGCCCGGAGCCACTCACCATGCAGAACACGTGGGCACAGAGCCCACCCTTCCGCAGTTTGTCACCGCACATGTCCGGGTCAGCCTCGGCACGGCGACACAGCATGCAGGCTGCAGGGGACAGAGCCAATGGCACCGGGCATGAGCAGCTGTGCGGGGCTCTGAGCCTGCAGCAGCATCAGCCCCAAGGCTGCTCTGTCCCTGCCTGGCTGATGGGCAGCGCTGGAGGCCTTGCAGAGCAGGGGCCATTGTGGGCACGGCTGTCCCAGGAGCTGCCCCCTGGCCCAGCTGGGCCCCACTTGGGCAGGAAGGAGGCTCCCAGCCCTGGCATGGCCGAGCAGCTCCTGCCTCCCCCTGCCTCTGTTCTGATCCCCACGCTGCCTGCTACCACAAGAGCCCCTGGGCCAAGCTATCAGAGAGCTGCTTTGCCTTCACCTGGCTCCCTGGCACCAGGACCCTCCTGCTTTCTGTCAGACATGGCGGCTGTCTACGCTGAGTCTCTCTCCTCGAAGGACGTGGTCACTTCGAGGTGCTGTTCCTCTCTGTCTATGGGAGAAAGAAGGGGGGGGGGGGAGTTTGCAGAACAGGCCCAGAACCACGAGGCTCTACTCCCTGC